>NC_053024.1:200199428-200512914 GCF_003073215.2 Triticum urartu | reverse complement strand
AATGATATAGAGCTACCTCCTGCTTACCTAGATTATAATGCTATGGTTCGCCATCAGTTTCTTGAGAGTAACAAACAGTTCCTCCAGTATCGACTAATCTTTGACAGACATCGCACTATCCATGTTGCCCTCCCTGCTCCTACTTTCTTTAACTTTCAGGCAAAAAGGAGATATGTTATAACCAGGGAGGAGGCGAATGAGTACGAGAGGAGGACGGAGGCAGCTCGCCTCCAAGCTGCAGCTCTTCAGGCAGTAGCTGCTGCATCTCAGTACGACCCCAGCTACAACTTTGGATATCCATCAGGCCATCAGTGGCCATAGACCAACTTAGGCCAAAAGCCTAAGCTTGGGGGAGTATGTATTTCTCACCGACATTACGTTCATGTTCACACACTCATTCTAGTTGTTGGTGCTCATACTTTTTCATTGTACCATCCATGCTAGTTTATTTTATTTTCTAAGCCTTTTTCTTGTGTGTTTGAAAAACCTTAAGAAAAACCAAAAAAATAGTTGTAGTTTCCAGCTAGTTTACTTTCCATGTCTGTAGTAATAATTAAAAGAAAACCCCAAAAGATTTCTCGTTCTTCTTTTGCTTGTTGGGAGCTTTCCCGTGTAAATAGTTTTATTTCCTTTCTTATTCTTTGGGGGTCAAGAGGAGAAGACCATGATGAAAATGTTGAGTGGCTCTCATATGCATTATTGTTGATTTAACCAAGAGCCCATATTACCTTGACTTCTCCCTTGTATTAAATGCTTGCAGATTCTAGCTTAGTCCAATGCACGTGCACTATTATTATTATCCACACCGTTCGGTCGTGCGAGTGAAAGGCAATAATGACGATATATGATGGGCTGATTGAGATGAGAGAAGCTGGTATGAACTCAACCTATCTTGTTTTTGTAAATATGACTAGTTCATCGTTCCTGATTCAGCCTATTATGAATGAAACATGTTTGCAATGACAATTAGAGATTATAGTTGCCCATGCCATGCTTAATTAGCTAGGAGTTTATAATAGTTTACCTTGCGTGCCAACATGCTATTAAAATGGTTGTGATGTGGTATGATAGGGTGGTATCCTCCTTTGAATGATTCGAGTGGCTTGACTTGGCACATGTTCACGCATGTAGTTGAAACAAAATCAACATAGCCTCCACGATATTTATGTTCATGGCGATTTATATCCTACTCATGCTTGCACTCATTATTGATTAATCTTAATGCATGTTCATGACTGTTGTCGCTCTCTAGTTGGTCGCTTCCCAGTCTATTTCTAGCCTTCACTTGTACCAAGCGGGAATACTGCTTGTGCATCCACTTCAATAAACCCCAAAGTTATTCCACATGAGTCCACCATACCTTCCTATAAGAGATATCTACCTGCCGTTCCAAGTAATTTTGTATGTGCCAAACTCTAAACCTTCAAATAGAATTCTATTTTGTATGCTCGAATAGCTCATGTATCAACTAGGGTTGTCTATATCTTCCATGCTAGGTGGGTTATTCTCATGATGAGTGGACTCCGCTCATCACTCATGAGAAAATGGCTGGTAACCGGGATGCCCAGTCCCATGCTCAAATCAAAATAATTGCAAACGAAACTACCCCGGGATTGTTGTTAGTTGGAGGCAGCCATTGTTTTAGACAAGCCATGGATTGATGTTTGTTGGTGGTGGGGGAGTATAAACTTTGCCATTCTGTTTGGGAACCGCCTATAATGTGTGTAGCATGGAAGATATCGAGATCTCTTGGTTGTTGTGTTGACAGTGAAAGTATACCACTCAAAATATTATTTATCTCTATTTCAAAACTCGAGCTCTGGCACCTATGCAAATCCCTACTTCCCTATGCGAAGGGCCTATCTACTAACCTTTATGTTGAGTCATCATCCTCTTATTAAAAAGCACCAGTTGGAGAGCACCACTGTCATTCGCATGCATTGCTATTAATTTACATTGAGTATGACTGTTACTGAATCTCTTTTACCATGAATTACAATGTCTAGTCAGTCCTTGATCTTCAGGGGTGCTCAGCATTTATGTTTTGCGGTCTCAGAAAGGGCTAGCGAGATACCATCTTGTTATATCATGTTATGATTGTTTTGAGAAAGTGTTTTCATCCGAGATTTATTATTATTGCTCGCTAGTTGATTATGCCATTGATATGAGTAACATGAGACCTAAATGTTATTGTGAATATGGCTAGTTCATAATCTTTGCTAAAAACTTGAATGTTGGCTTTACATATTTGCAACAACAAGATCAAACAGAGTTTGTAAAAGTTTTTTCTTTCTCACTTTCAGTTTGTCAACTGAATTGCTTGAGGATAAGCAAAGGTTTAAGCTTGGGGGAGTTGATATGTCTTCAACGTATCTACTTTTCCAAACACTTTTGCCCTTGTTTTGGACTCTAACTTGCATGATTTGAATGGAACTAACCCGGACTGACGCTGTTTTCAGCAGAATTGCCATGGTGTTATTTTTGTGCATAAATAAAAGTTCTCGGAATGACCTGAAAATCCACGAAGACACGTTTTGGAATTAATAAAAAATACTAGCGAAAGAATCAGCATCAGGGGGCCCACACCCTGTCCACGAGGGTGCAGGGCGCCCCCCTGGGGCGCGCCCCCTGCCCCGTGGGCCCCCTAAGACTCCACCGACCTCAACTCCAACTCTATATATTCACCTTCGGGGAGAAAAAAATAGAGAAGAAGGATTCATGACGTTTTACGATACGGAGCCACCGCCAAGCCCTAATCTTCATCGGGAGGGCTGTTCTGGAGTCCGTTCGGGGCTCCGGAGAGGGGAATCCGTCGCCATCATCATCATCAACAACCTCCCTCCATCACCAATTTCATGATGTTCTCCATCATGCGTGAGTAATCCCATCGTAGACTTGCTGGACGGTGATGGGTTGAATGAGATTTACCATGTAATAGAGTTAGTTTTGTTAGGGTTTGATCCCTAGTATCCATTATGTTCTGGGATTGATGTTGCTATGACTTTGCTATGCTTAATGCTTGTCACTAGGGCCCGAGTGCCATGATTTCAGATCTGGACCTATTATGTTTTCATGAATATATGTGAGTTCTTGATCCTATCTTGCAGGTCAATAGTCACCTACTATGTGTTATGATCCAACAACCCCAAAGTGACAATAATCGGGACCACTTCTGGTGATGACCGTAGTTTGAGGAGTTCATGTATTCACTAAGTGTTAATGCTTTGGTCCGGTACTCTATTAAAAGGCAGCCTTAATATCCCTTAGTTTCCAATAGGACCCCGCTGCCATGGGAGGGTAGGACCAAAGATGTCATGCAAGTTCTTTTCCGTAAGCACGTATGACTATATTCAGAATACATGCATACATTACATTGATGAACTGGAGCTAGTTCTGCGTCACCCCATGTTATAACTGTTGCATGAGGAATCGCATCCGACATAATCATCCATCATTGATCCATTGCCTACGAGATTTTCACATATTGATCTTTGCTTAGTTACTTTTCCGTTGCCACTATTACGATTGCTACAAAAACTACTACTGTTACTTTTGCCATTGTTGCCGTTACTTCCATACTACTTTGCTACTAAATACTTTGATGCAGATATTAAGTCTTTCAGGTGTGGTTGAATTGACAACTCAACTGCTAATACTTCAGAATATTCTTTGGCTCCCCTTGTCGAATCAATAAATTTGGGTTGAATACTCTACCCTCGAAAACTGTTGTGATCCCCTATACTTGTGGGTTATCACACTATCAACTTGATGCTCCAAGGAATTGGCAACCTCAAAAGATTCAAGGCAATACTTGATCAAGCAAAGAACCTCACCATCTTCATCTATCCACATCACAAGACTTTGGCATTGATGAGGGTTGCTACAAAAAGGAGAGATATCATAAGGCCGGGGTGACTAGATTTGCTTCCGCTTTTCTCACTTTGCAAAGTTTATTGGAGAAGAAAGATGCTTTAAGGTGTATGGTGGTTGAAAGAGCTTGGGAAGATATGAGTCATGTGAAAACAAAGAAAGGCAAGGATGGAACATCAACAGTGATGGATGCTAACTTTTGGAAAGGTGTGCTCCTATGCATAAAGGTGTTTGAGCCATTAGTGAGAGTTCTTTGTTTGGTTGATGGGGATATTAAGCCATCGATGGCTTGGTTGTATGGAGAGTTGGTGAATGCAAAGAGGGAGATGAAGGAGGCATTTAACAACTTGGAGAGGAACTACAAAGATATTATGGCCATTGTTGATAAGAAGATGAATGGTAGGCTTGATTCTCCACTTCACATGGCCGCATATGTCTTGAACTCATACTTCAGTTATGTGGATAGATCCATCTTTACCACTGCAAATAAAGGATTCCAGGAGTCTGTTGAACAGTACTTTGCAAATGATCATTATACTTGCATGCTGGTTGTCAATGATGAGTTTCCGAAGTATGAAAACAAAGAAGGACCTTTTGGAAAGAGGCTTGCAAAAGCATGTGAAAACAAAAGCTACAGCCCGGGTATACTTGCTAGCTCATGCCCCCTACTTGATGAGTTGATGTTGCTTGCTTGCTGCTATTGTTATTGCTTGTTGTTACTTCTATCTTGTTGTTGCTGCTATGCTCATGCTGATGTTGTTGATGTTGCCTTGCTGTTGATGTTTCCTTGTTGTTGCTGCCTTGCTTTTGTTGCTATGATACTGCTGCTGCTATGCTCATGCTGCTGCTGCTCTTACTTCCTTGTTATTGCTGCTATGCTACTGCTACCTTGCTGCTGCTAATACTACTACCTTGCTGCTGCTGCTACTACTATCTTGATGATGAATTGATGCTAACTTTCTGCTGTTGCTGTCCAATTTCTAGTTGGTTGGTGGAAGCTTTATGCAGGAGAAACACCAAATTTGAAAGAAATGGCTATGAGAATCCTCTCTCTGACCTCTAGCTCTTCTAGTTGTGAAAGAAATTGGAGTGCATTTGAATCGGTATACCTCTCCTCTCATTTTTGTCTCCTCTCATTTCTGATTTCTCACCTCTCATTTTTGTTTTCTAATATGCTCATGTGATGTTTAATATAATAATATGTAGATACATATTGTGACGACCTGAGACTGACGCTCCAGAAGCCTTCCAGTTATTTTGTTGTCATCGTGTGATTTACTTGGCTTGTTGCATTTCATCATGGCATCATGTGCATTGCATCCGCACATTTTCATAAAACTTGTAGTCGTCCGTAGTTGTCGCTTCTCTCTTTGTCTTCGTTCATCTTTTGTCAGGCCCTTTGTCTTTGTCTATCTCTCTAAAACCCCTCGCAACCTAGTCCGAAACTTACCCGAACCCGAACCCGAACCGCTCTGTCATTACCGATGGATCCGGATCATCCCCGTACATCCCTAAAATATCTTCGTTTCATTGTTTGGACTTCCTAACCTATTTATTCTCGACCATCCGATTTAATCGGAGGGTCCAAACTTAGCTCTCCTAACCCAAACCCCTTGACCAGATCCGTCTGATGATGATCTAATGGCCTGAGATAAGCCTCAAATCCCTCTCCTAGCCCCCATTTCCTATTTAAGCCACCCCTCCATGCCTATTTGGGACAAACCCTAATCCCTAGGGGATCTGTCCCTTCACCGCCACCGGACCAGCCCTCTCCTCGTTTTCCTCCACCACCAACTAGACGCCACCTCTCGATCCCCACCCAGCCAACCAAATCTGGCCCCGATCTAGCCTCCCACCCATCCATCTATGGCCGCTAGATGGATATCCGACGACCACCAGCGCGCCGGAGCCTCCTGCAGTGCTCGATCCAAATCGGATCGAGGCCACCTTCTCGCCACAGCCTCCTCAATCTGGAACGGGAGAGGAGCTACCGATCGAGTCCCTCGTTGCCGCTGGCGACCACCTCTAGCAGGACCCCCTCGCAGCCCCATCTCTTCTCATCCTCCTCCATGAATTCTCTCTCATAGCGTCCTCCCTCTTTCTCCCGTGTCTCTGCAGGAACCGAATAGAGTCGCCCGTCCATGGATGCCGCCATGGACGCTGATCTCCTCAAACCGCACCTTACGACCTCCCACTCTCGACGCCCCTTCCTCAACCGTGCCTGCTTATGCCGCCAAGTTCCCTCGTCGCTGCTGTCGTTCCCCTGCCATGGCGCATCGGCCTCCTCTGCTCCCACACCTAAGGCCCCGAGCTCCTCCAGCTCGACCCCATTCGCCGAACTCCTTGCCGCATTGGAGTCCCGCCGCTTCCCTCGCGTGCGTCGACCGCCCCTACTCTTCCGCGCCAAGCCAAGCCGCCACCGATGCCTTTGCTTCCCGCCTCTGCATCGAGCGGTGCTCGATCCAGCCGCGCCAGTTGACCGCACGCGTGCGCCCGTCCGCGTCAAAGCCTGGTAGTGACCGGCCCAGCCGCTTCCTCTCCACCAGGCTAGCAGCTTCTCCATCGAATGGGCTGAGACCCTCTGGTGAGGCCCAACATGCTCCAGATTGGGCCGGTATCATGTTTTTCCCACTTTTGCGATTTTGCTAATTATCTAGAGAATGCTAGCTTTTCAGAAACCCCCTCATTTTTATGTATATCATATCTCATAAATCGTGCATTGGATTAAACAAACTATATATGTAAAATGCTTAGAATTTCACCTAGTTTCATAATATGACACTTTCATCCATGTTAAAATTGTTTAAAATTATTATTTGCATTAATTTGCATATATGACATGCAAAAATGGTTTATTTCATAACTAAATAACCGTAGCTCTGAATTAAATAAACTTTATATGTAAATGGGTGGAAAAATGCATAGATTAACATGGTGCGCTTACTTTGCATGTTTAACAACAATAAAATATGGTTTAGGGCAGAACAGTATCAAATTCGAAATATGCATATGGGGATTTTCCGAAATTGTTGTTTGTTGTTTCTGGCCTCATTTAAATTGCCTAGATAGGTAGTTTTATCATGCTTCATCTCTTCCCATGTTAACTAACATTTAATATTGATGAGTAGCTTAAATGAGAGTGAACTAAATATTTGAATGTGGTGTTCCGTCAATATGCAACTCGTTGCATATTTAGCTCCACTTAATTTGTAGTGTTGTTTGTTGCATTTGCCATTCCATGAATCATTAAACCGGACATGCATCATACTTGATTGCGCATCATGCCATGCTTATGTGATGGTTGTTTACCATGTTCTTTGCTTCTTTCCGGTTGTGCTTCTTCTTGATAGTTCCGGATACGTTGCGATTGTGAGGATTCGTTTGACTACGCCTGTTTGTCTACTTCATGGACTCGATCTTCTTCCTAGCGGGATTAGAGGCAAGATGACCGTCACCTTGTATCTCACTACTATCTTTGCTTTGCTAGTTGTCTCGATGCTATCACTATGTCACGCTACCTACCCCTTGTTTATCAAGCCTCCCAATATGCCATGAAACAGCCTCTAACCTTTTTCACCATCCCAACAAACTGTTGTTTGGCTATATTACCGCTTTGCTCAGCCCCTCTTATAGTGTTGCTAGTTGCAGGTGCAGTTGCAGATTGTTCCATGTTCGGAACATGGATATCTTGGAATATCACAATATCTATTATTTAATTAGTGCACATATATACTTGGTAAAGGGTGGAAGGCTCGGCCTTTTTCCTGGTGTTTTGTTCCACTCTTGACGCCCTAGTTTCTGTCATACCGGTGTTATGTTTCTTGATTTTGCGTTCCTAACACGGTCGGGGTTTATGGGGCCCCCTTTACAATTCGCTTTGAATAAAACTCTTCCAGCAAGGCCCAACATTGGTTTTACCATTTGCCTAATAACAAATAAAACTTGCATAGGGACTTTCCGGACCCCAATGACTTAATTAACAACCTGGGCTAGTGCTCCTCATGAGTGTTGGTCCAAAATGGCAATAGCCTGGGCCACCAATGGGTGTGCCAGCCGAAAACTTAGCCAATCTGATCGTGGCCTGAGACAAGATACGCGCGGCTACTATCAGGGTGTCGGCACGTCGGGAGGTCTTGCTGGACTTGTTTTACCATTGTTGAAATGTCTTGTGAACCAGGATTCCAAGCTTGATCGGGTTGTTCCGGGAGGAGGATTTTCCTCTGTTGATCGTGCGAGTTTGTAATGGACTAAGTTGGGACACCCCTGCAGGGTTTAATCTTTTCAAGAGCCGCGCCCGTGGTTATGTGGTAGATGGGAATTTTAAATATCCGATTGTAGAGAACTTGACACCAGATCTAAATTAAAATACACCAACCGTGTGTGTAACCGTGAATGTCTCTTTTCGAGTGAGTTCGAGAAGAGAACACGATGGGGTTATGTATGACTCGTAAGTAGTTCAGGATCACTTCTTGATCATTACTAGATTGCGACCGTTATGTGTAGTTTCTTTTCTTATTATTGTACTCGTAAGTTAGCCACCATACAATGCATAGTGCTGCTGCAACCTCACCACTTATCCATTCCATGCCCATTAAGCTTTGCTAGTCTTGATACCCATGGTAATGGGATTGCTGAGTCCTTGTGGCTCAGAAATTACTACAACAACAGTTGCAGGTACAGGTAAAGCGATGCTTTGACGTGAGAGCGATGCTTGCTTGTTTTGGAGTTCTTCTGCTTCTTCTTCCTCAAAGGGATAAGTTCTGGGTCGGGAGCCTGGGATTAGCTGGGTGGATGACGTTCTTCTTTTTTGTTTGTTTTCATCCGTAGTCAAATCCTGCTCTTATGTATGATGACTGCTATGTATTGATGTACTTGTGGCGAGTGTAAGCCTTTACCTTGTATTCACATCTATTCAGTACATGGTATGTTGTAATGATATCCACCTTGCTATGCACTCGAAATGCGGTTGTGCCCCAATCATGAATTCATCACGTGATTGGGATAGAATCGCATCTTGGGCGCTACACATACCAAGAGAAGAAATAGGCTCACAACGGAGCGATGCAACAACTTGGTCATCATAAGGTTCAATAATAGAATGTTGTCTAGGAAATAAAAGCTCCTGGAGAAGAAGAAATGGGATGTGCTCATCAGCACCGATGCCACCGAAGCTCAATGATTTCTATTTGAAGGAGGGGATGATCATGCAAATGTGGTTTATCTTGATGAGGAGGATGGGGATGTCCATCCGGGTACGGGGATATCATGGGATATACTTGGTGAAGCAATGGGAGCACAAGAGCAGCTCCAACTTCGTAGGAGTGCAAGAGTGAGAGACCTTGAGGAGGAGGAGGAGTTTGAATCTGATGGTTGAGAGGCATTGAGTATGAGGATAATCATGCAAATGTGGTTTATCTTGATGAGGAGGATGGGGATGTCCATCCGGGTACGGGGATATCATGGGATATACTTGGTGAAGCAATGGGAGCACAAGAGCAGCTCCAACTTCGTAGGAGTGCAAGAGTGAGAGACCTTGAGGAGGAGGAGGAGTTTGAATCTGATGGTTGAGAGGCATTGAGTATGAGGATAATCATGCAAATGTGGTTTATCTTGATGAGGAGGATGGGGATGTCCATCCGGGTACGGGGATATCATGGGATATACTTGGTGAAGCAATGGGAGCACAAGAGCAGCTCCAACTTCGTAGGAGTGCAAGAGTGAGAGACCATGATGAAGACATTGAGTATGAGGATGATTGAGAGGCATTGAGCATATGATCATTTCATGATGGTTGGCATCATGAAGGAAATATGACCTAGATGCAATAATAAAGTTATTATTTATTTCCTTATATCATGATAAATGTTTATTATTCATGCTAGAATTGTATTAACCGGAAACATAATACTTGTGTGAATACAAGACAAACAGAGTGTCACTGGTATGCCTCTACTTGACTAGCTCGTTGATCAAAGATGGTTATGTTTCCTAACCATAGACATGAGTTGTCATTTGATTAACGGGATCACATCATTAGGAGAATGATGTGATTGACTTGACCCATTCCGTTAGCTTAGCACTCGATCGTTTAGTATGTTGCTATTGCTTTCTTCATGACTTATACATGTTCCTATGACTATGAGATTATGCAACTCCCGTTTACCGGAGGAACACTTTGTGTACTACCAAACATCACAACGTAACTGGTGATTATAAAGGTGCTCTACAGGTGTCTCCAAAGGTACTTGTTGGGTTCGTGTATTTCAAGATTAGGATTTGTCACTCCGATTGTCGGAGAGGTATCTCTGGGCCCACTCGGTAATGCACATCACTCAAGCCTTGCAAGCATTGCAACTAATGAGTTAGTTGCGGGATGATGTATTATGGAACGAGTAAAGAGACTTGCCGGTAACGAGATTGAACTAGGTATTGAGATACCGACGATCGAATCTCGGGCAAGTAACATACCGATGACAAAGGGAACAACGTATGTTGTTATGCGGTCTGACCGATAAAGATCTTCATAGAATATGTGGGAGCCAATATGAGCATCCAGGTTCCACTATTGGTTATTGACCGGAGACGTGTCTCGGTCATGTCTACATAGTTCTCGAACCCGTAGGGTCGGCACACTTAAAGTTTTGATGACGGTTATATTATGAGTTTATGAGTTTTGATGTACCGAAGGTAGTTCGGAGTCCCGGATGTGATCACGGACATGACGAGGAGTCTCGAAATGGTCGAGACATGAAGATTGATATATTGGAAGACTATATTTGGATATCGAAAATGTTCCGGGTGAAAATGGGATTTTACCGGAGTACCGAGGGGTTACCGGAAACCCCCGGGGGCTTAATGAGCCATAGTGGGCCTTAGTGGAGAAGAGGAGAGGCAGCTAGGGCAGGGCCGCGCGCCCCTCCCCCTCTAGTCTGAATAGGACAAGGAGAGGGGGGCGCCCCCCCCCTTTCCTTCCTCTCTCCCTCCTCTTTCCCCACTTCTCCTAATCCAACAAGGAAGGGAGGGAGTCCTACTCCCGGTGGGAGTAGGACTCCTCCTGGCGCACCTCCTCCTAGCCGGCCACACCTCCCTCCCTTGCTCCTTTATATATGGGGGCAGGGGGCACCCCAAAGACACAAGAATTGATTTGATCTTTTAGCCTGTGCGGTGCCCCCCTCCACCACAGTCCACCTCGATAATATTGTAGCGGTGCTTAGGTGAAGCCCTGCGTCGGTAGAACATCATCATCATCACCACGCCGTCTTGCTGACGAAACTCTCCCTCAACACTTGGCTGGATCGAAGTTCGAGGGACGTCATTGGGCTGAACGTGTGCTAAACTCGGAGGTGCCGTGCGTTCGGTACTTGATCGAACAGATCGTGAAGACGTACGACTACATCAACTACGTTGTGCTAACGCTTCCGCTTTCGGTCTACGAGGGTACATGGACAACACTCTCCCCTCTTGTTGCTATGCATCACCATGATCTTGCGAGTGCGTAGGAATTTTTTTGAAATTACTACGTTCCCCAACAGTGGCATCCGAGCCTGGTTTTATGTATAGATGTCATATGCACGAGTAGAACACAAGTGAGTTGTGGGCGATATAAGTCATACTGCTTACCAGCATGTCATACTTTGGTTCGGCGGTATTGTTGGATGAAGCGGCCCGGACCGACATTACGCGTACGCTTACGCGAGACTGGTTCTACCGACGTGCTTTGCACACAGGTGGTTGGCGGGTGTCAGTTTCTCCAACTTTAGTTGAACCGAGTGTGGCTATGCCCGGTCCTAGCAAAGGTTAAAATAGCACCAACTTGACAAACTATCGTTGTCGTTTTGATGTCTAGGTAAAAACGGTTCTTGCTCAGCCCGTAGCAGCCACGTAAAACTTGCAACAACAAAGTAGAGGACGTCTAACTTGTTTTTGCAGGGCATGTTGTGATGTGATATGGTCAAAGCATGATGCTAAATTTTATTGTATGAGATGATCATGTTTTGTAACCGAGTTATCGGCAACTGGCAGGAGCCATATGGTTGTCGCTTTATTGTATGCAATGCAATCGCCCTGTAATGCTTTACTTTATCACTAAGAGGCAGCGATAGTCGTAGAAGCATAAGATTGGCGAGACGACAACGATGCTACGATGGAGATCAAGGTGTTGCGCCAGTGACGATGATGATCATGACGGTGCTTCGGAGATGGAGATCACAAGCACAAGATGATGATGGCCATATCATATCACTTATATCGATTGCATGTGATGTTTATCTTTTATGCATCTTATCTTGCTTTGATTGACGGTAGCATTATAAGATGATCTCTCACTAAATTTCAAGATAAAAGTGTTCTCCCTGAGTATGCACCGTTGCCAAAGTTCACCATGCCCAGACACCACGTGATGATCGGGTGTGATAAGCTCTATGTCCATCTACAACGGGTGCAAGCTAGTTTTGCACACGCAGAATACTCAGGTTAAACTTGACGAGCCTAGCATATGCAGATATGTCCTTGGAACACTGAGACCGAAAGGTCGAGCATGAATCATATAGTAGATATGATCAACATAGTGATGTTCACCATTGAAAGCTACTCCATTTCACGTGATGATCAGTTATGGTTTAGTTGATATGGATCACGTGATCACTTAGAGGATTAGAGAGATGTCTATCTAAGTGGGAGTTCTTAAGTAATATGATTAATTGAACTTAAATTTATCATGAACTTAGTACCTGATAGTATCTTGCTGTCTATGTTGATTGTAGATAGATGGCCCGTGTTGTTGTTCCGTTGAATTTTAATGCGTTCCTTGAGAAAGCAAAGTTGAAAGATGATGGTAGCAATTACACGGACTGGGTCCGTAACTTGAGGATTATCCTCATTGCTCAACAAAAAAGTTACGTCCTGGAAGCACCGCTAGGTGTACCACTTGCGCCAGCAACTACAGACATGGTGAATGCCTGACAGTCACGTGTTGATGACTACTCGATAGTTCAGTGTGCCATGCTTTACGGCTTAGAACCAAGACTTCAACGACATTTTGAATGTCATGGAGCATATGAGATGTTCCAAGAGTTGAAGTTAATATTTCAAAAGAATGCCCGGATTGAGAGATATGAAGTCTCCAATAAGTTCTACAGCTGCAAGATGGAGGAGAATAGTTCTGTCAGTGAGCATATACTCAAGATGTCTGGGTACTGCAATCACTTGATTCAACTGGGAGTTAATCTTCCGGATGATAGCGTCATTGACAGAATTCTTCAATCACTGCCACCAAGCTACAAAAGCTTCATGATGAACTATAACATGCAAGGGATGGACAAGATGATTCCCGAGCTCTTCGCAATGCTAAAGGCCGCGGAGGTAGAAATCAAGAAGGAGCATCAAGTGTTGATGGTCAATAAGACCACCAGTTTCAAGAAAAAAGGGCAAAGGGAAAAAGAAGGGGAACTTCAAGAAGAACAACAAGCAAGTTGCTACTCAAGAGAAGAAACCCAAGTCTGGACCTAAGCCTGAGACTGAGTGCTTCTACTGCAAGCAGACTGGTCACTAGAAGCGGAACTGCCCCAAGTATTTGGCGGATAAGAAGGATGGCAAGGTGAACAAAGGTATATGTGATATACATGTTATTGATGTGTACCTTACCAGAGCTCGCAGTAGCACCTGGGTATTTGATACTGGTTTTGTTGCTAATATTTGCAACTCAAAACAGGGACTACGGATTAAGCGAACACTGGCCAAGGACGAGGTGACGATGCGCGTAGGAAACAGTTTCAAAGTCGATGTGATCGTCGTCGGCATGCTACCTCTACATCTACCTTCGGGATTAGTATTAGACCTAAATACTTGTTATTTGGTGCCAACATTGAGCATGAACATTACATCTGGATCTTGTTTGATGCGAGACGGTTATTCATTTAAATCAGAGAATAATGGTTGTTCTATTTATATGAGTAATATCTTTTATGGTCATGCCCCTTGAAGAGTGGTCTATTTTTGATGAATCTCGATAGTAGTGATACACATATTCATAATGTTGAAGCCAAAAGATGCAGAGTTGATAATGATAGTGCAACTTATTTGTGGCACTGCCGTTTAGGTCATATCGGTGTAAAGCGCATGAAGAAACCCCATACTGATGGACTTTTGTAATCACTTGATTATGAATCACTTGGTACTTGCGAACCGTGCCTCATGGGCAAGATGACTAAAACGCCGTTCTCTGGAACTATGGAGCGAGCAATTGATATATTGGAGGTCATACATACTGATGTATGTGGACCAATGAATATTGAGGCTCGCGGCGGGTATCATTATTTTCTCACCTTCACAGATGATTTAAGCAGATATGGGTATATCTATATCTACTTAATGAAACATAAGTCTGAAACATTTGAAAAGTTCAAAGAATTTGAGAGTGAAGTTGAAAATCATCGTAACAAGAAAATAAAGTTTCTACGATCTGATCGTGGAGGAGAATATTTGAGTTATGAGTTTGGTCTACATTTGAAACAATGCGGAATAGTTTCGCAACTCACGCCACCCGGAACACCACAGCATAATGGTGTGTCTGAACATCGTAATCGTACTTTACTAGATATGGTGCGATCTATGATGTATCTTACTGATTTACCGCTATCATTTTGGGGTTATGCTTTAGAGACGGCCACATTCACATTAAATAGGGCACCATCGAAATCCGTTGAGACGACGCCTTATGAACTGTGGTTTGGCAAGAAACCAAAGTTGTCGTTTCTTAAAGTTTGGGGTTGCGATGCTTATGTGAAAAAGCTTCAACCTGATAAGCTCGAACCCAAATCGGAGAAATGTGTCTTCATAGGATACCCAAAGGAGACTGTTGGATACACCTTCTATCACAGATCTGAAGGCAAGACATTTGTTGCTAAGAATGGATCCTTTCTATAGAAGGAGTTTCTCTCGAAAGAATTGAGTGGGAGGAAAGTAGAACTTGATGAGGTAACTGTACCTGCTCCCTTATTGGAAAGTAGTTCATCACAGAAACCGGTTCTTGTGACGTCTATTAGTGATGAAGTTAATGATGATGATCATGGAACTTCAGATCAAGTTGTTACTGAACCTCGTAGGTCAACCAGAGTAAGATCCGCACCAGAGTGGTACGGAATCCTGTTCTGGAGGTTATGTTACTAGACCATGACGAACCTACGAACTATGAAGAAGCGATGGTGAGCCCAGATTCCGCAAAATGTCTTGAGGCCATGAAATCTGAGATGGGATCCATGTATGAGAACAAAATGTGGACTTTGGTTGACTTACCCGATGATCGGCTAGCCATTGAGAATAAATGGATCTTCAAGAAGAAGACTGGCGTTGACGGTAATGTTACTGTCTATAAAGCTCGACTTGTTGCGAAAGGTTTTCGACAAGTTCAAGGGATTGACTATGATGAGACTTTCTCACCCGTAGCGATGCTTAAGTCTGTCCGAATCATGTTAGCAATTGCTGCATTTTATGATTATGAAATTTGGCAAATGGATGTAAAAACTGCATTCCTGAATGGATTTCTGGAAGAAGAGTTGTATATGATGCATCCGAAAGGTTTTGTCGATCCAAAGGGAGCTAGCAAAGTGTGCAAGCTCCAGCGATCCATTTATGGACTGGTGTAAGCCTCTCGGAGTTGGAATAAACGCTTTGATAGTGTGATCAAAGCATTTGGTTTTGTACAGACTTTTGGAGAAGCCTATATTTACAAGAAAGTGAGTGGGTGCTCTGTAACATTTCTGATATTATATGTGGATGACATATTGCTGATTGGAAATGATATAGAATTTCTGGATAGCATAAAGGGATACTTGAATAAGAGTTTTTCAATGAAAGACCTCGATGAAGCTGCTTATATATTGGGCATCAAGATCTATAGAGATAGATCAAGACGCCTAATTGGACTTTCACAAGCACATACCTTGACAAAGTTTTTAAGAAGTTCAAAATGGATCAAGCAAAGAAAGGGTTCTTGCCTGTGTTACAAGGTGTGAAGTTGAGTAAGACTCAATGCCCGACCACTGCAGAAGATAGAGAGAAGATGAAAGATGTTCCCTATGCTTCAGCCATAGGCTCTATCATGTATGCAATGCTGTGTACCAGACCTGATGTGTGCCTTGCTATAAGTTTATCAGGGAGGTACCAAAGTAATCCAGGAGTGGATCATTGGACAGCGGTCAAGAACATCCTGAAATACCTGAAAAGGACTAAGGATATGTTTCTCGTTTATGGAGGTGACAAAGAGCTCATTGTAAATGGTTACATTGATGCAAGCTTTGACACTGATCTGGACGATTCTAAATCGCAAACCGGATACGTGTTTACATTGAACGGTGGAGCTGTCAGTTGGTGCAGTTCTAAACAAAGCGTCGTGGCGAGATCTACGTGTGAAGCGGAGTACATAGCTGCTTCGGAAGCAGCAGATGAAGGAGTCTGGATGAAGGAGTTCATATCCGATCTAGGTGTCATACCTAGTGCATCGGGTCCAATGAAAATCTTTTGTGACAATACTGGAGCAATTGCCTTGGCGAAGGAATCCAGATTTCACAAGAGAACCAAGCACATCAAGAGACGCTTCAATTCCATCCGGGATCTAGTCCAGGTGGGAGACATAGAAATTTGCAAGATACATACGGATCTAAATGTTGCAGACCCTTGACTAAGCCTCTTCCACAAGCAAAACATGATCAGCACCAAGACTCCATGGGTGTTAGAATCATTACTGTGTAATCTAGATTATTGACTCTAGTGCAAGTGGGAGACTGAAAGGAAATATGCCCTAGAGGCAATAATAAAGTTATTATTTATTTCCTTATATCATGATAAATGTTTATTATTCATGCTAGAATTGTATTAACCGGAAACATAATACTTGTGTGAATACATAGACAAACGGAGTGTCACTAGTATGCCTCTACTTGACTAGCTTGTTGGTCAAAGATGGTTATGTTTCCTAACCATAGACATGAGTTGTCATTTGATTAACGGGATCACATCATTAGGAGAATGATGTGATTGACTTGACCCATTCCGTTAGCTTAGCACTCGATCGTTTAGTATGTTGCTATTGCTTTCTTCATGACTTATACATGTTCCTATGACTATGAGATTATGCAACTCCCGTTGATCGGAGGAACACTTTGTGTGCTACCAAATGTCACAACGTAACTGGGTGATTATAAAGGTGCTCTACAGGTGTCTCCGAAGGTACTTGTTGGGTTGGCGTATTTCGAGATTAGGATTTGTCACCCCGATTGTCGGAGAGGTATCTCTGTGCCCACTCGGTAATGCACATCACTCAAGCCTTGCAAGCATTGCAACTAATGAGTTAGTTGCGGGATGATGTATTACGGAACGAGTAAAGAGACTTGCCGGTAACGAGATTGAACTAGGTATTGAGATACCGACAATCAAATCTTGGGCAAGTAACATACCGATGACAAAGGGAACAACGTATGTTGTTATGCGGTCTGACCGATAAAGATCTTCGTAGAATATGTGGGAGCCAATATGAGCATCCAGGTTCCGCTATTGGTTATTGTCTCGGTCATGTCTACATAGTTCTCGAACCCGTAGGGTCCGCACGCTTAAAGTTTCGATGATGGTTATATTATGAGTTTATGAGTTTTGATGTACCGAAGGTTGTTCGGAGTCCCGGATGTGATCACGGACATGACGAGGAGTCTCGAAATTGTCGAGACATGAAGATTGATATATTGGAAGCCTATATTTGGATATCGGAAATGTTCCGGGTGAAAATGGGATTTTATCGGAGTACCGAGGGGTTACCGGAAACCCCCGGGGGCTTAATGAGCCATAGTGGGCCTTAGTGAAGAAGAGGAGAGGCGGCTAGGGCAAGGCCGCGCGCCCTCCCCCTCTAGTATGAATAGGACAAGGAGAGGGGGGCGACGCCCCCCCTTTCCTTCCATCTCCCTCCTCTTTCCCCCCTTCTCCTCCTAGCCGACCGCACCTCCCCCCTTGCTCCTTTATATACGGGGGCAGGGGGCGCCCCAAAGACACAACAATTGATTTGATCTTTTAGCCGTGCGCGGTGCCCCCCTCCACCATAGTCCACCTCGATAATACTGTAGCGGTGCTTAGGTGAAGCCCTGCGTCGGTATAACATCATCATCGTCACCACGCTGTCGTGCTGACGAAACTCTCCCTCAACACTCTGCTGGATCGGAGTTCGAGGGACGTCATCGGGCTGAACGTGTGCTAAACTCGGAAGTGTCGTGCGTTCGGTACTTGATCGGTCGGATCGTGCAGACGTACGACTACATCAACCGCGTTGTGCTAACGCTTCCGCTTTCGGTCTACGAGGGTACGTGGACAACACTCTCCCTCTCGTTGCTATGCATCACCATGATCTTGCGAGTGCGTAGGATTTTTTTTGAAATTACTACGTTCCCCAACACATCATACCATCAAGTGACCAAGTTATCATGCATTTGTCTTTTGTTTGTCATTTGTTATGTAAGAGACTATGATGGAGTGGTGAGACTATCGTCGATCGTGGTCGTGGTACTTTGGTTTGATTGAACTAAGCAAGTTTAAGACTTTTATTTGTTATATGCTTGCTTGTGAAGTTGTGATATGATCTGCCCATTGCATTGCTTGTTTGCTACTTTGCTAGCTTGCTTTGACTGCTCATTCAATTTGGAGAAGTTGGGAACGGGAGAAGGCTATGAGCCAACTAGATAAGCTCCTTAGTTATTATTACAATTTACATAATTACTAAATTACAATTACATATATGATGCTTTCAAAGTTTTGGATGCTTTGCTTGCTTGTTGGTTGCTGCTGCTAACATCTTGTCATCTTCTCTATGATGTATGTAGTTGCTGCACAATGCATTGGAGGGAGAGGATTGGAGGACAACATACAAAGAGGGAGGGGCAACATGTTGGAGAGAGAACAAGGTTATAAACTTATAATTGTACCTCCAGTTTACATTCTAGCACTATTTTTATGGCAAACTCTCGTATCCGTACAAATTGTATAGAAAACACATAATTGCGCCTAATCAGACCTAAGCTAGAAAAGCGCAAGTAGGTGGCCAAACGCATAATTAACGCCTAGCGCTTTCTCAAACTTTGATCCTACCTTTAGCTCCTCGTTGGGTTTGACACTCTCATTTATCGAAAAAGCTACAATTTATCCCCTATACTTGTGGGTTATCAGTTGCATATTCACACCCCCTCTAGTCAACCATATCGATCCTTCCACCTTTGTGGTTCTAATCCTCTCCCTCTAATTCTCTGGTGATGATTAGCTTTAGACGGTGAAGCGCTGCCGGATCATGAAGGTTGCATGCTTGCAACCAAGCAGAGAGGTCGTGCTTTCGATCTTCGGTTCGAGGGATTGTTCGTGGGAAGTTCACGGGATCGTTCATCGATGGTTCGAGGGACTCCAAGTACGATCTACACCAACACGTTCTTCTTCTGCTTCAAGTCGGTAACGGTAACGAACGTGATCCCAACCTGTTATGCATCTTCATATTAATCTTCGGTGTGCGTAGGCGCGTTTTTTTGTTTTCTACGATGTTTCCCAACAGTCGAGCGGAACATTCTCGGTGCAGCTGGCATATGATACGTCTCCAATGTATCTATAATTTTTTATTGTTCCATGTTGTTATATTATCATACTTGGATGTTTTACAATCATTTTATAGCAACTTTGTATCATTTTTGGGACTAACATATTGACATAGTGCCCAGTGCCAGTTGTTGTTTTTTTTCTTGTTTTTTACTTCGCAGAAAATCAATACCAAACGATTCCAAACGCATCGAAATTTTTTGGAGAATTTTTTTGGACCAGAAGACCACTAGTGGGCCAAAGAAGTACTAGAGGGGAGGCCCGAGGTGGGCACAACCCACCAGAGCGCGACAGGAGGCCCAGGCGCGCCCTGGGGGTTGTGCCCTCCTCGATGACCTCCCGCACCGCCTCTTCGCCCTATAAATTCCCAAATATTTCAGAAACTCTAGGGGTGTCGGCGAAACACAATTTCAGCCACCGCAAGTTCCAGAACCACGAGATCCAATCTAGACACCATCACAAAGGGATTCATCATCCTCATTGGTGCCTCTCCGATGATGCGTGAATAGTTCATCATAGACCTACGGGTCTAGATGGCTTCCTCTCTCTCTCTTGATTCTCAATACAATGGTCTCTTGGAGATCTATTTGATGTAACACTTTTTGCGGTGTGTTTGTTGGGATCCGATGAACTTTGAGTTTATGTTCAGATCTATATCCATGAATATTATTTGAGTCTTCTTTTGATCTCTTATATGCATGATTATTTATAGCCTCATATTTCTTCTTCGAAATCTTTGATTTAGTTAGGCCAACTAGATCGATTTTTCTTGCCATGGGAAGAGGTGCTTTATGATGGGTTCAATCATGCGGTGTTCTTTCCCGGTGACAGAAAGGGCAGCAAGACACGCATGTATCGTTGCTATTAAGGATAACAAGATGGGGGCTATTCCTACATGAATAGATCTCGTCTACATCATGTCATCGTTCTTATTGTATTACTTCGTTTCTCCGTGAACTTAATACACTAGATGCATGCTGGATAGCGGTCGTTGTGTGGAGTAATAGTAGTAGTTGTAGGCAGGAGTCGGCCTACTAATCTTGGACGTGATGCCTATATATTGATCATTGCCTGGATATCGTCATAACTATTCGATTTTCTTTCAATTGCCCAATAGTAATTTGTTTACCCACCATGTGCTATTTCTTGAGAGAAGCCACTAGTGAAATCTACGGCCCCGGGCATATTCTTCATCATATTTGCTTTCTGATCTATTATTTGTCTTCTAGATCTATTTTTATTTGCATTTATTTTCAGATCTATTATTCTAAAAACTCAAAAACATTTTGCTGCACTTTTTATTTGCATCTTTTATTTCACGTTTATTCGAGATATATTTATCCAATCTATCATAAATTTTATCCTATCAACTTGACAATTTTTGGCGTTGTTACCCGGAAGAGGGATTGACAACCCCTCATACGCGTCAGGTTGCAAGTATCTGTTCTTTGTGTGTAGGTACCGTTTACATAGTGTTGCTTGGTTCTACTACTGGATTGATACCTTGGTTTCATAACTGAGGGAAATACTTACCGTAGATGTGCTGCATCATCCATTTCTCTTTGGGAAATACCGACATAGTTCAAGCGACATCAGTATACAATGCAAGAGTTTGGGGACGTGAGGTGGCACCGACAACCCAGTTCACATGGAAATCAAAGGCACCATTGAGATGTAGGTTTTTTGCGTGGCTAGCACTCTGAAATAGGTGTTGGACCTCAGATAGATTGGCTCGACATGGACTGGACCACCAAGATGCCTGCCCGTTTTGTGATCAAGCGAAAGAGAGCATAGACCATATCATCATTCAGTGCATCCTCGCAAGGGAGGTGTGGATTCGAGTCTGCAGAGCGATGAACAAGCAGGAATGGGTGCCAACTAGCACTACGAGACTCCTTGATTGGTGCGTAAGCAAAGTTGGAAACGCTGCTGGCGGCACGGACATTCGGGCTCTAGTCTTGCTCGTCATGTTGGAGATTTGGAAGCATCACAACGCGATCGTCTTCGACGACGCCACCCCATTTTTGGAGAGCATAATCCATAGAATAGAAGCGGTGTGTAGAACTTGGAAGACAACGGGCATCCTCAAGACGGGCATGAATAGTTTCCTAGTGGCTCTAACGGCGGGTAGTGATGCAAGGAGTTAGCGATAGTTGACTGCTTCAAAAAACTCTAGAAGCTGGAGTTGGGTGGAAATTACCCACCACTGCCACCAGTAAGTGGATACCCCTTCGTTTCTTCCTCCTCAACCAATCAAATAGATCATTTTCACCAAATTTCCTATTCTTGAAGCTGGAGAGTTTTTTTTTTTTGAAGCTGGAGAGTTAGATGGAAGCCAAACATTCTCTTTGGTAGTACTACAACTTCTGGATGAAACTGCTTTAAAGTGAATTTAGTGGAGTGAAATCAATTTTCATGAAGCGGATCAGTCCCAAACATGCCCTAAGTGTAAAGTATGCATACTCATGCGTATTCGAGATTTTTTTTTTACAAGGCATCGCTGAAAGAAGAAAATGGAGGCAGAGGCCCAGTTACAAGTGTGGCCATGTGCGTGCTCCTCCCCATCTGGGCCATTCCCCCCGATCTCCCCACTTCACTAAACCCTACCCACCTCGCCGCCGCGTAAACCCCCACCCATCCCGCCGCGCGGCCCATCTCCAGCGCACAACCAACGCCAACGCCGCCGCCGCCGCCGCCACCGCCATGGCGGCCGCCTCGAGAGGCCTTCTCGCGCGCCTCCGCCACCTCTCCCTCGCCGGGCCCCGCCTCCCCCCTTGCCGCCTCTTCTCCGCGGAGCCTCTCGTCTCCCATCCCGACGACGACGATGCCAGCGCCGGCGGCGAGGGCGGAGGCCGGATCATAGAGGCGCGTCCTGGTGTTATGGGCCCGGACTCCCGGCGGACCGGCGTGATCGGCGTGAAGTGCGGCATGTCGGCGATGTGGGACAAGTGGGGGGCCAAAGTTCCCATCACCGTCCTCTGGGTGGACGACAATGTCGTCTGCCAGGTCAAGACCGCCGAGAAGGAGGGGTTCTACGCGCTGCAGGTGCTGCAAATTTCTCATCTTTGTACCAAACTTTGTATATGACAGGGATCACAAACTGCTGCATTGTTTCACGCTTTCACTGACAAAATAAGTACTCCTATTGGTGTTCCACTGAGAAAATAAGTATTGGAACTTGATTCTGTGAAATCTTAAGGAATTAGACCCATAAAAGTAGTGCTAGTTTTTACCCATCTGTTAAGACTCAAAGCAATTTGAGTGTTTTGTGCCTTTAGGTCTAAAGTTTTGGCCTCCCATGTGATTAAGGTTCGATCTAGACGTGAGATGTTGTAAAATATTTTTTGTAGAATTGTAACTGCTCTTCGATGACTTATTGGTAACTCACTACATGACTAGATCATTAGCGTTGAGACTAGCTGCCGAAGGTAGCTATGTTTAATTTATGTTTGTAACCAAACTCATGTAATAGTGATTTTCTTCCCACGTCTCTCCAAGCTGGGAATTATGATTTAGAAAAGAGAACACCTAGCCTGCTTCACGTTTTCTTACCATTCTCTACAAACATGATATTGGGTGTATTAGGTTGTCTGATCAAATCAGGCTGTTTTAATTGTGCTGCCAAGGTTTTGTCATCTCCTAAATTTGTAGTAACAACTAGCAATATGCTTGAGGTATAACCATCGAGTTTTGTTAGCGCTAAGTTCATGCCAGTTGCTGTATTGCAGATGACTACCTGCCCCAGAATGGATAATTTAGACACATTAGTGCAATATAAACATTCCATCTTGGTTCTGTATTTTGTTGATCTAAATGCAAGTATATATGTTTAGTTTGTAGCACTTATGCTCTTCAGGTTTTGTTGTTACCACTTTTATAGTGCAAATTTTCGCTAACTTCTGAAAGTCTTTCCTGGTATTTTTTTAGCTCGGAGCAGGCCAAAAGAAGGAAAAGCATCTAACAAAGCCTGAAGTGGGCCACTTTAGATCACAAGGAGTCCTTCTTAAGAGAAAATTAAAGGAGTTTCCTGTTACTGAGGATGCACTTCTTCCTGTTGGGACAACCATCTCGGTTCGTCATTTTGTACCCGGGCAATTTGTGGATGTCATTGGAATCACAAAGGGAAAAGGTTTTGCGGTATGTATTTTTGTCTACCGCGTAAAATGGGTTTTGCACTTGCTGACAAATCACCATGTTTACCATTTTATTTGAACACGACATCATTAAATTGTTGGTTTCCTTCCGTAACACCTCTTCCTTCAGTTAGCTCAAAAATAGACAATTAAAATTGTGTGCATCTGCTACAAAATGTTGTCTGTACATCCTAGGGTCCTAGCTATCCCTTGATTTTAGGAAGCAGCCTTGTTCCAAAAACCTCAATGTTTGCTTTCCCTGCTGACTCTCTGACAATCGAGTCATTGCCAATGATTTTTAAAAACATAGATAAATACAAATATAGATTGCTGGTAATTAAAAGTGCAATGTGGTTATATGTGAGATCAACTTAATTGATAAAAATTGTTTTAAGTTTCTTTTAAATGTAACACTAGCAACGTTTACGAGTCGACGAGTCGTTCAAAGGTTGAGACTCATAGACTAATCATGACTAGTCTAGATTACTGCTGGGCTAGTCTGACATGGTACTGTAGCAACTTGCAGTAATCAATTACTAAAACCTAGTATTAGTATGTAATATTACTTCCGTCCCAAATTACTTGTCTTAGATTGGTCTAGATACGGATATTTCTAACACTAAAACGTGTCTAGCTACATCCGTATCTAGACAAATCTAAGACAAGTAATTCGGGACGGAGGGAGTATATACTATACAAAGTGCATTGGAGCGTCAATTTGTCCTGCATATCAGGCCAATAAGCATATTTCCATTCTGGATCCTTGCTCCTAGTTGGCTTCTTGCAGGATCCTTCGATGGATTGTATTGCTCATCCGCTTGAGCTGCAGCTGCTGCTGAACACACTACTTGAGGTATCGCCGGCAGCGTAGACATTGCAGTTCAGACCGAAGGATCTTGAAACTGAAGCAAGCAGGGGTGGATGGGCGGTGGTGGGTGCCAGCACCAGTGGGACAATGGGTGCTGGCGGCGCCTCCTTCCAGACTCCCAGGCGAGGCGACTCAGAGCGGGCTGGAAACTTAGCGGGCGAAATTTTCCCTCCCATGGGCTGCGGGCTGGGCGGCTCGCTCACTTATCCCCTCCCAATCCCCTTTTTTTTTGTTGAACGACTCAAGGTGCACGACTAGTCCTTTGACTGCTCGACTCGGCGAACTAGTCTACACGAGATTTCTAGTCGACACCCAGAATGCGACTCATAGAGTAGTCTAGCGACTAGTCACTCTGACTCATAATCAATGAACACTGGTATAATGTTAGTTTGGAGATGTTAATCTAAGTTGTGGATGATTTTCAATGTTCCAACTTAATTTCACGTCGCCAATACAATCAAGTATATATATATTCTCATAATATTACAACTTAACTTTTGCTGCTACACTTAAGATACTAGTGCTTTCCTCTTTTAGAACAAACCAATTACTGAAATATGTCAATGTAACACTGTACATCAATTATATAACATTATATTTTCTACTCTTGTAGGGTGGCATGAAAAGACATGGTTTTAGTGGGATGCCTGCATCACATGGTGCTTCTTTATCACATCGCAGCATCGGTTCTACAGGTCAAAGGGATGCTCCTGGCAGGGTATGTTATAAACTCACAAGTCCACGCACTGAACAATTCGTATACATCTCTCCTCTGAAAAGAGACATAGTAGCCATTAGAACACGCAGCATTGGACTTCTGCTGGAAGTTATGCACCCTCTTGGCATGACTATTCTTGGATGTTGTATTTATTTTCCAGTTTATTTCTAATATGTAAAATGATTAGGATTGATAAGACCTCTTCAGTAATTAGTAGCAGTGCTGTTTTATACTTCTAATTAGTGAGTAATCATAGGACTGCCTTGTGTGTTGTGCATAACTGCATAATATTATGTGGATTTGCATCTTCTATCTTTTTTAGTGTCTACTCAGGGAGTATCATATAAGGTTTAATCTTATATGTATCAGTGTATGTGCCCAAAACAATGATTGTGTCTCCCTAAGATTGTAGTGTATGCTGTTATTCTGATCTTAGGCCTTCTTTGGTTTGTAGGAATTTTAAAGGATAGGAATTTTGTTGGAAAAAATCGTTTGGAGCCCTTTGGTTTGTAGGAATGAATTCATATTCCTATGTAGGATAGGAACCAATCCTTCACATTTCAAAGGAAAAAAAACATGGGCCTAGACCCAATAGAAAAATTCCTTTCCTATGAATCAAGTGACATCTCTTTTGCTATAGGAATTGAGATGCATGCCACCTCACTTCCTATGTTTTTTCTATTCCTACTATGGTATTCTTATCCTATGGACCAAAGGAGGCCTTATTGATGGCTTCACTGGATGTACATGTATGATGTATAAGACCCACAAAATAATGCTTCTCACGGAAAAGAATATGCACACTTTGCTTTTACCCTTGTGGCCTACAATGACTTGAAATTCGCTCAATCAAGTTTTTACATCCTGATGGAGTTAAATCTCAAAGCTTAAAAGGGGTGTCGGTAATACGCATGCATCAGCGACAAAGGTAGTTAGGGCTTTAGGGTTTAGGTCCTTGGGGTTTTGTTTCTAGTGAACATATTATTTTTCTTCCTAAGTCAATCGGAATCTGGATAGAGACAATAAGGGTGCTAATTTTACTTGATACTTGTCAAACTGGCCTGTGCTCACATATGCCATCTGTCGACCATCTCACAATACGTGCCAATAGCAACAATGTAGCTACTTACATGTATGGCCAAATGGATTTGACTCCTGACAGATGTTAGTGAGTGAATTTGTAAATATATAGAGCAAAATAAAAGAAAATCCATGCAACTTGATTGTTTTTATAGTAAAATATAGCATTCTCAAGGTAGAACCCGTCGATAAAAGCTATTTTTCTTAATCCTTTCCATGTATTATCTGCAACATTGTGGAACTTTTCGAGTTTCCTCAGGTGGAAGTGACCAGTGAGGCCACTTTAAATTATCACCAAGAAATGAACATTATTGAACGTTTCAAGTTTCCTAAGGTGTGAGCTACCAGTGAGGCCGCTTTAAAGAAGCACAAACAGATGCACTTCTGAATGTGAATTGGCATTTATAAGTCTAGTTTTTGGGTAGGAATGCACTATTTGAAGCTGTTGGTGTGTCCTAAAAACAACACTGCAGCCGGTAATACTCCATATAGGCTAACAGCTGTAACAATGTTGCAGGTTTTCAAAAACAGGAAAATGCCTGGGCGCATGGGTGGTGTTCAACGCACAGTGAAAAATGTATGGGTTTACCAAATTGACCCTGCCAGGAACTTACTGTATCTGAAAGGCCAGGTAAGTTCATCTCCACTTTGCAGTACGTCTCTTAGCTAAAGTGTTTATGTTGTGATATGTGTGTTATGCATTCTCTTGTGAACTTTGCAGGTTCCTGGTCCTCAAGGCAGCTTTCTTTTCGTCAAGGACTCTATTTACAAGAAACCTGACAGAGCTTTGCTGCCGTTCCCTACGTATTTCTCACAAGAAGGCGAGTTGGAAGACATGGAGCCGCTCATTGCCGATCTTGGTGATGTCGACCCGTTCATGGCAGCAGATTAAGACTGACAAATTTCGAAGAATCCCTTTTGCTTTCAGTGCATTGTTGACAATCCCAAGTGATTGTCTGTTAAATTTTGCATTGGATATATGAGTAGCTCCTGGGTTACAAGAGTCATCCCGTTACTGACCTGCCAAATCAATGTTGTTCCATGTACATTACCTGGCAGATATGCCAGGGCCCTGACTCAGTTAGGGTTTTGAGCTGATTGTTTGGTCGACTGAGTGGAACTTATTTTGTTTAATAAGTTGTGTAAGCTATGATTCAGATAGATATATAAAATCGAAAATCTCCATGCCGAGGTTACTATTCTAGTTCCCTGATGAAGTAATTTCGGCCATTGCCTTTTTTTTTGAAACAGAGGCAAAAGATTTGGCTCATCCATTAAATAAGAGGAGAATAGAGTTTGACAGTTTGCACGTGCCCTACAAATAAACGGCATGGCAATTAAATTACTCTGGAGCAACAATACGCTATTGCCTTTGTGAGTTCAGTAATTCAGCTTGGCTTGTTTTTTTGACGTAAAATAAGTTCGACAGATGATTATACCGCTTGTCCATTTTTCTTTCTTCATGATAGCTCACTACTACTGTGCATGAAAAAACATGAATGTACATGAGACTTTGCAAACCAGGCACAGTGCATGAAAAAACATGAATGTACATGAGACTTTGCAAACCAGGCACAGCTAACTAAATCTCGTTTTTAGTCATGTATTTATGTATGTCTAGCAACACAGATGAGAAGTGTAACAACAGAACGTCCTCTACATATAAGCCACGTCACCCTCACAAAAAATATTCAACCTAAAGCATAACCGTTTAGACGCAGCTGCCACCGTCTTCTCTCCAAGGAAAAAAAAGGCTTAGGGTTTCTCTGCCTTCCGCCGGTCCACCTTTTATCTGATGGCCTTATGGAGGCGTGGTGGACCCCGGTCCTTGCCGGCAGGAGGGATCTTGCTTTTTATTTTTATGTGTTTTTGTGAATTTTTTTAGGGTTTGTGTTTCACTCGGAAAAGGAGACGATAATTGCTCTCTAAAGTTGGAATAATGTTCTCCCTGCCTAGTCCTTATTTCAATGATGCGTCTAGTGCCGTCGGAGGGCGTGTGGAGATGTGTCTCCAACGGATTTTGCGAGATTCGATCGGTGTTGGTCTTTGGTGGATCTCCTTGAAGTCTTAGTTCGTCTTCGGTTTGTGTGCCTACTTGTTGGATCCTTTCAATTTGCACTTCTCTTCATGGGCGACAACTGCTGCTCTGGTGTAGGCCCCGCGGGGCCTTAACACGACGACCTTTCAACTTTCTATTACAACAAGTTTGGGCAGGCTTCGATGAGGGAGGGGCGATGACAGCGACACACATTCGGCTCACTCGAGTGTTTATAGTCGTTGCTTGGTTGTCTACGGGCATAGATATAATTTTTATTATTTATGTATTCTTTTGTACTGCCATGGCATGATGAACAGATCGAAAGTTTGCTCACAAAAAAAAACACAAAACCTAATCAATTTTTCTCTTTTCAAATACTATAGTGAATACATACATGTAATGCACGTTGATATTAGAAAAATATTGGCATTGATATTAAATAGGATATAATGACACATTGATTATGCGTATAATGTAGATCTTAATATTTGGTACGATATTAATTGCATGCTAATTTTTTATTTTTTTGCTAAATAATTGCATGCTAAAATTGAAGAAATATAGGTCATTGGATTGACATAGTTTATGCCGAGATTTTTTAGATATGTCTCTCTCGGTATCTTTATCTCATTTAATTTATAATAACATTGATGTAATATTTTTAAATAAATTCTATAAGTACACAAGGGAAAGATCCTAATCAGTTTGGCTATTTCAAGGGAAAATCCCAATCGAAACAACACACACTTCCCCCGCTCCAGCACCAGCAGTTACCGTACTGTGCAGGGCTCCCCACCAACTCCGACATTGTGGCGTCGTGCGCTCGACCGGACCCCTCCTCCCCCCTCCCCTCCCCTTCCCTCCGTTTGCCCCCGCTTCTCCAACCAGCAGATTCCTCCCCCGCCACCCAGGCCAGCTCCCCCGCCGCCGGCGCCCCCCTCCGCCGTGGAGCTCGACATGGACGACGCCTGCGCCGTCTGCGCGGAGCGGCTCGAATGGGTGGCCTACGGCGCCTGCGGCCACCGCGAGGTCTGCTCCGCCTGCGTCACCCGCCTCCGCTTCGTCCTCCGCGACCAGCGCTGCTGCCTCTGCATGACCCACTGCCCCGCCGTCTTCGCCACCAAGGTCAGCACCACCTACCTAGGGTTTTTTCATCAGCGCTTTTCCCCTGCCCGCCCCCAACCCCTCTCGCCCCACGCGCCGCCCCCGCGCCGCGCACGTCTCAAATTTCGAATTCCGCCCTCATGGATGGCTTCTCGCTGCCCAGGAAACGGGGGACCGCACCAAGGCGATCGGCGATCTCTCGGCGCTGCCGGCCGCGGCCGGCGAGGGGAAGACCGGGGACTACTGGTACCACGAGGCCACGCAGGTGTGGTTCGACGACGCTGACCATTACAGGATGGTAAGGGCGATGTGCCGGATCTCCTGCACCGTCTGCGAAAGCAGCGGTAACAAGGGGAAGAAGGGCAGTAAGTCGTCCAAGGCGAAACACAAGATCAAGTTCGAGACCATCGAGCAGCTCAAAGCCCATCTGTCCAACAAGCATTGCTTGTACATGTGCGACCTCTGCTTGGATGGGAGGAAGGTGATGCAATTGATGGCCTGCTTGTCCTTGTTAACTGCTTTAATCCTATTTTCTAACGTGATGAAATGCTTGCTGGTAATACCAATAGCTTCGTGCAACACTAGACATATATAACTTGGTGCGGCGTGGTCAATTCATCCTTGCATTTAGTTGTGCAGTGCTCAATACCAGTTACTAATCCATTAAGACTTGATTTTTTCTTCTGTTGACATGATAGTTCTTAGGTCATGTTGTTGTATGATGCTATTAGTATCAGTTACAAACTAGTAGTGTTTTGCCATATTTTTGTTGCTGTTGTTGTCATCTACATGTAGCAATGGAAGTATTATTTCCTGAGTGTTGATTGTATTATTTTTTGCTAGCCCATTACTCTCCATACCAACTGAACACGTGTCATCCCTTGTTTTTATCCACCAGTGGATGATATATCATGTAATTCTCTCATTTAGACCATAGCAAAAATGTATGTATTCTTCCTAAAAGTAGATAAAAATATCTAACCTGTTCCATCACTTCTTTTCACTCCAACATTCAAGTTTATTACATCGGATGTGAACAAACAATGGTTAAATAGTTCACAAGATTTGTGTGCGCAAATTAGTATTTCCATTCTCTTGCAGTTCACATCTACTCCCGCCGTTCCTAAATATAAGTCCTTCTAGAGATTCCAATACAGACTACATACATAGAAAAATGAGTGAATCTACACTCTAAAACATGTCTCTATACATCCGTATGTAGTCTGTATTGAAATTTCTAAAAAGACTTATATTTAGAAACGGAGGGAGTACATGCTTAAAATAGTTAGGAGAACACCCAAATTAACATAGTTGAACCATATTTTTCAACCTGGTGCATAATGATTTAATGTTTGGCATGCTGCAAATTCCTACTGATTTCTTTTTACCAGCAGGGCAAATTAGTTATGAAGGTACATCCTGCTTATCATGATTGCATACTTGGCTTGTAGCCCGTGTAATGAATATTTCATGTGTTCCACAATATTTGTTTTTTATAATAAATTCCTGTACTATTGTTGTCTTGAGCAGGTATTTATTTGCGAGCAGAAACTTTATACAAGGCCTCAATTAAATCAGCACATAAAAACCGGTGATTCAGAGGTGGATGGCTCGGAAGTTGAGCGCAGGGGTTTTGCAGGGCACCCGATGTGCAAGTTTTGTAAAAGCCCATTTTATGGAGAGACTGAGCTAGATACACATTTGACAAGAGAACATTATTCTTGTCACATATGTCAGAGGTGCTCCGCAACCGTTATTTTATTTGTTGGGGCATAAGTACAAAGTTATGCTGTCTCTGACTTCATGGTTGTTTACAGGCAGCACGGTGGGCAGGATGATTATTTCAGGAACTATGATGACTTAGAGGTATGTCATATCAAGTTGGCATAGTTATACTAAAGTCAGAGTGCTATCTTAATTTTGAGAGAATTCCTTATTTGGCCCTTTCTTAAATTTTGCTCCCCTATTTGGCCCAATAAAGTTTATTCCTCCCTATTTGACACCAAATGTTAAATTTGTTCCTTATGTGACACTTCTGACTACTTTGGCCCCTAACGAGACATGAAAAGACCATTCTACCCCTGGTATTATACTAGGCTGAGAAAAAGAGCGTTCATTTATTTCACTGAGCCGATTTATTGGTGCCAGCCAGACGAGAGCCAAAAGTGAAAGCTAATGGAACATACAGACCGACATCAACTCAGACTAACTCAAATTAATTCATTAAGAGTCACAAAAAAATTAGGATTTGTACTGCAGTAGCTTTTTTTTAGTTGTGTAAATTGTGATTAACTCCTACAGACCGCCGCTGGTGCTGTGGTGCATATGTTGCATTCGCGTGCATCAGGCACAAGGAGAGTTGCACCCCGTCATGCACTCATGAGTCTGACAGTGCGTACGTATATGCAGCAAAAATGGTACGGTGCTCCTAAAGTCCGTTTGTGCATGCATCTGAATGGACGCCGTGTTTATATTTGCAGTACTAGCACTTGTCATCTTCACGCGAGGCCGTTGCAAGCTTGTGAGGTAACATGCGTTGAATTTTAAAGTGAGATACGAATTTTTAAAGCCTGTTATAGCTCCACGGCAATGTCTTGGCTGGGTTGTTCCGCCAGGCTGAAGAAATGAACGCTCTTTTTTTTAAGCCATCTATAACACGAGGGGCAGATTGTCTTTTCACATTGCAGTTAACACCTTTAGTTGCCAAAAATAGATGAAAGTGTCACATAGGGAACAAATTATATATTTAGTGACAAATAGGGAAGAAAAATTGTTTTGGGCCAAATAGGGACGCAAATTTTAAGAAAGGGCCGAATAAGGAATCCTCTCCTTAATTTTAGGCAGTCAAACCAACATAAATACATGTAAACATTGCATCTATGGGAAAATTTGTACTACAGAGATATTGTAGTGGATACCAAATATTGTTTAGATAAGATATAAGTTACTATCCTTGCCCAACTAGGTTATTTGAATAGAATTGTACATTTTACCCATTTTTAATCTCCGACTCTATATTTGTTAAGTATGCCTTATGTTTGGACCATCAATGTACATTCACAAGGTGCTAGGCACTAATCAGGAAGCAGACCAGTGCCTAGTCGCTGATTAGGCAGCTGCCTAGGCAAGAGGGTGTACCCTAGAATGCAGGGGTGTGTTTGGTTTATGCCCAAGGTTGCCCCACCAAAGCATTGGCTAGCCAAAATTTTGGTTGAGGTTTTGGTTGCCAATGATTTGGCCAACATTGGCAAGAAAAATGAACTAGAGTTGGCTAGAGTTCATTGGCATGCCAAATAATTGGCAACCATCCAAACAAAGACCAATCATTGGGTCATGACCAAAATTTTGGTAGGGTGCAGCCGCCTTTCGGAACACTGTAATGAGTATATTGATTAAGTTGATGTCACATCACTTCCGCAGTTGAAGGTCATGTCCGTAGCAGTTAAGCAAGACCATAGCATGTTGTCTATCTCTTCCAACTGGAGCTGTGCCTGCTAGATATTATCCTTGATGTGGATATAGCATGGTCTCCATTTTCGGTGCCTATGCATGCCATTCCCACACAAGATTTTTACTGCATATCAATCCTATGGTACAGAATTTAGTGGTAGACTTGTATTAAATTGGAATAACAAGTTGCTACAGAATTCCAAGTCAAAATTGTGGTAAATTTCATGTTAGAACCTAACATGGTGCATGTGCCGCCCCTTTAGATGCATTTCCGAAGAGACCATTTCTTCTGCGAGGACAGAGAGTGCTTGGAGAAGAAGTTCATTGTCTTCCAAAGTGAAGCAGAGCTTAAGGCAAGTCAAACACAAATGATATATTGTTAAATCATATTCCCTGGACATGTCACTAGATTAGTGCATGATAACTGGTTATCCTTTACTGATATTACATCTTTTCTTTTCTTGTTCCCTCCAGAGGCACAATGCTGTGGAGCATAGGAAGCGCATGCCTCATGCACAGAAGAATTCTGCTCTCCAGGTGTACAAACGAATCTGCCTTATTTCCATCTCTTGTGTTAAGCCAACTATTGACATGCTAGCATATACATATTGATAATAAAAATGGCGCGGTAAGCTGATCTATTTACTTTGCCCGTCATTGACAGACACCAACCAGTTCTAGAGACCGGAGCGAGCTAGAGCAGAGTAATGGCAGAGGTAGAAGGCACAACGCTTGCCTCCCCAATGGTTCTGTTGACAATACCTTGCTGTCTGTTCAGAATGGCATTGCAAATATGGGCCGTGGCTCAGGAAATCAAGTTGCTGCTGTTGTGTCTCCCTTGCGATCTAGTTCTGGGCACTCATCACAAGCAGGCCAAAGCTCTGGGATGAACCGTGTTTGGCAGCAACCACACTTTCCTCCCCTCTCCCGCCAGGAGGTTCCTGATGCAAGAATAGGTTCCTGTTTTCAAGAAGCTCCATCCCCTCCCATATCAGGGCAGTCAGGGTATACACCAGTTGCCAGTCGGAGCTCACGGACTGCTGCACGCGCAATGGATTTGGAATTCCCTCCTTTATCAGGCAGTAATAACAGAACTGCTGCGTCAACAGAGCAGGGGGTACGAAAGGTAGCTGAGAACACTCATGCATTTGGGCTCCGACAACAAAGCAACGGAATTGTGAATACACACCATTCTGCTCAGCATTGGTCCCTTAAAAATACTGATTTGATCCCTTCTGGTTCAAGTCACTCCCCAAGTTGGCCTACACCCAACACAAGTCCTCACGTTAGTGGATCGCTGAGTCTGACTTCTGCAGGAAATGGAAGGCAAGAAACACCTGTGAGCCGCCAGGTGTTGTGCTCTGTGGATGATGTTCGTGCAGCGAATAATTCATTGGTTGAAAGAATGCAGGCTGCATTAGGAATGGACCGGGACAGGTACTCGATGTTCAAAGAGATCTCTGGGGAGTACCGTCAAGGCGTTATCAATGCTTCAAAGTACCTTTCATATGTCGAACAATTTGGTCTGTCGCACCTCGTTCTTGAAATGTCCAGGTTGCTGCCTGATCCTCAAAAGCAGAAGGAGCTTGCTGATGCCTACTACGCGAATTTGCGCCTTACAAGCCTCCAAGGAAATGGTGGCGGTGGAGCTGTTTGCTCGAAAGAAAGCACCCGGAAAAATAAGGGGAAGGGGAAACTTCCTGCTGCTGCACAGGATTCGTTAGAAGATAAGCTCCTGAGTGCTGCCAGCAAGCTTCAGTCGCAGGTGGGAGGCTCTAGAGCGCCGTTGAGAGAAGGGTGTGGAGCAGCCGATAGACCTTTGCAGGAGCCGAGGTGGCCTGTGAAGGGTGCTTGGCAAAACCGTGGGGGGCAGAGACTCGTGAGCAAGGCGAAGAAGTAAACTGGGGTTTTACTGGATGTTTTGCCACCTGAGCTGCGGTGAAAACGCCCATTTTTCCCCGATTCGTGTCTGGTTTGTCGAGGTGACTAAGAAGGCCGCAGAGTAATTATTTGGTTCGCTTCTGTTTCTCTTTGTCTGAACCTTATGTCGAGTTTGCGTAATTGTGTCGTGAATGTTGCGAAGAAGGAATAGATCTGGACTATGTGGATGGTAACTATCAAAGCTATTGTAATTCAGGATGTCTCTGGCAGGATTAGTATTTTGAAGTTTGTATGGAAATACATATCAAATCCATCTAGAACTATACTTATTTACATATCAAATCCATCTAGAACTATACTTATTTACATATCCAATTCATCAGAGTGCGCTATGTCCAACCTAATACTACAAAGTACACCCTCTGTTCCTAACAGAGGTACTCCCTCTGATCCAAATTAATTGATGGGGCTTTAGTACAACTTTGTACTAATGGTGTACCAAATCTTGTCAATTAATTTGAATTAAAGGGAGTAATACTTTTCAGTAATCAGCAGTAACGAACAATTCAAGACGCTTTACTTTGTCTTCTTAATCCCGAGGGCGCAAAGTGCAGGTATGAATTGCCGCGATAAACACAATGCCTCCGCACGAGATGCGTGGGGTAGAGGAAGGAGAAAAGGTAGGAAGTGATGAAGAACATAAAATCAATCGAACTGAGTAAGTATAAAATTATCTATGACTTGCCTCTACCCCAAGTGTCTTTCTCTCACACTTGTACTCTATATATACCTCATCTTAGTATTAGAGGATCAATACAACACAGAAAAGTTCAGAAAAAAAAACACCGAGAAATATTTTAGCCTTCACCACGTGATCTCAGAAGCGGTGAAATGCAATGCTGATTTTTCCACCACTTAAGCGACTCACCACCCCGGAGAGATTAATCTCCTCTCTGCTTTGAATTGCAACATGACCCAAGTCTGAATCACAACTATGAGTGCTGATGCCTGAACTAGGAGCTTTATGTAGGCAGGAGTTTGCGACATGCAGGGCCGGGGCACGCCCATTGTCCCGCTCCAGGATTTGGGAACTTGTTTGTGTCTATCATCTATTTCCTCTCGTATATCCCTCTGGAAATATCTATAATGGGTCGTAAATGAAAAGCAATATACCTATTTCCGTGGGACTGGTTTTGAGGGTACATATATTTCGATAAACAGATGGTGCAATAAGCTTGTAGTAAAGCAGTAATGTTGTGGAAAGCCCATTCACTTTGTTCTTTTTTTTTTCTCGAATACGCAAAGCTTGCATATCATTGCATTGATAGAAGAAAATAGAATGAGTATAGATAGGAGTACAACACATGACACAAACGCAGGAGGCGTGAACATGGTGACCGGAGCAGAAAGAAAAGTGATGCTTGACCCGAAGAGAGGATACAACACAGCTAAACCTACCAAACCTGAACCAAGAGTGGCAACGTCAAACCAACTCGACCATCAACATCTCGGGAACCAAAACCGGGGACACCTCGAGCGAGCAAGATGGCGCCTTCAAGGAGGACGACGTCGAGACGCCGTCACCATCTGATCCGGAGGAACCGGACCTAGGGTTTCCCCTGAGCTCGAAGAGGGGCGCAGCCGAGGGCCTTAACAACGCCTCCAAGAAGGAAAACGACGTTCGCAGACGCCGCCGCTGCCAGCATCGGCAAGCCGAGCAGGAATTTCTCCCAGGCCTGAGGCTGAGCAATCCCATAGCCACCGTCTCTGGAAACAAAGATGAGGACGCCAACGCCGGTCGGAATCACCATGTCGGAAGGGGGTTGGCGGGGCTGCAACTGCTGTCGAAGGGTGGCACCGCCTCCGAAGCCACGAACATTGGATCTGGCAAAAGCGGGGGCTTTTAGGCATACAAGGTAGGGCGGGCACGAAGCAAGCCACAAGGGGGTGGGGCGACGGCGATCGGCAACGCCGACAAGCAAGGACTGGAGGGACGCAGATCCTGGCTACCATGGCCATAGTCGTCGGGACATGGGGGACTAGGCAAGCTGGAAGGAACGCAGCTGCTAGGTCGCCGAGGCCGGAGCCGCCCGGCAGAGGACGCCGACAGCCATGGACACCGGAAGGGACGCGGGTCCAAGGTCGTCGGGGCCGGAGCAGCGCCAGCAAACACCCGCCTTGAGGGCTTCAAGACCACCACTAGCACTGTATACTCGTTGCCACCGCAAAAGCCGTCTCCATGGCTCGAGGGAGAGGACGAGCCGCCGGCGGCGAGGGGCCCGCCAGCAGGAAGGCATGCTGCGGACACCCATGCGACCGGCCGCAGATCCTGCGCCCAGTCCAAGGGCAGCACCACCAGCAGGGCTGGGTCACACACGGAGGGGGGGGGGAGAACTGCTGGGGACGGTGCCCTGTGGCCAAGGCTGGCACACAGCGGCCATCATCGGGCCGACAGAGTGCAGCAGCTGGGAAGGGGGTGCCATGCGGGGCACTAGGGGAAGGGGGATGCGCGCGCAGGGGCGGATCCGTCCCACCGCTGTCCTCCCGAGGCGCGGCGCGACCAAGCTGGCCGGCCCCCCCGGCGGTGGCGCAGCGGCGGTGGCGGATCTGGGCGAAGGTGGCGTCCTACAGCGGGGCGGATCTGGGGGCGGGGAACGGGGTGGAGGTTGGGGGAGGAACGGATTCGCCCCGCCGCCGCCATCTCGGCGCGCGGCGCGGCTTCGCCGGCCGGCCCTCCGGCGGCGGCGTGGCGGCGGCGGGTGGAGGGGGGTTTGACCGGCGGCAGTGAGTGCGGTTTCCCCCGTGTCGCCAGGGTGGGCGACATGGGGGCGGAGAGTAAGATGAGACCTAGCTCGTGATCTGTTGTGTTAGGACTTAGCCCTCACTTTGTTCTTCTTGGTTGTACATTCTTCAAGTACCTTCTTCTTCTTCTTTTCCTAGAACTCTTGCATTGTAGGTGCAATGGTGTAGAGGAGAAGTCTGTTCTCAGCGACATTAACAGTAGTAACAACATCAACGGAAGGGAGTCCTAGTTGTACTAGGGCTGTTTGACGCAAGGAGGAGGGACTCCTCCAAGGGTTGGTCGACCCAAGCCTCGCAGCCATCTATATAGGTGGCCAGGGGTGCACTAGGAGAAAAAAGAGAGCCTCCCATGACTGTTCTCCTTGCTACTTGTTGTTGGGAACGCATTATTTTAAAATTTTTCCTACGAACATGCAAGATCTATCTAGGAGATGTATAGCAATAAAAAGGGAGAGTATGTCTATGTACCCTCGTAGACCGAAAGCAGAAGCATTAAGTAACGTGGTTGATGTAGTCGAACGTCTTCGCGATCCAACCGATCAAGTACCGAACGCACGACACCTCCGTGATCTGCACACGTTCAGCTCGGTGACGTCCCTCGAACTCTAGATCCAGCTGAGGCCGAGGGAGAGTTTCATCAGCACGACGGCGTGATGACGGTGATGATGAAGTTACCGACGCAGGGCATCGCTTAAGCACTACGACAATATGACCGAGGTGGAAAACTATGAAGGAGGGCACCACACACGGCTAAGACAAATCTTGGAGTGCCTTTGGGATGCCCCCTACCCACGTATATAAATGAGAGGGGGGAAGAGGAGGCCGGCCTAGGAGGGGCGCGCCTATAGGGGGAGTCCAACTATGATTCCCAATCCTAGTTGGAGTCCCCTTCCTTTTTCAAGAGGGGAGAAGGGGAAGGAGTAGGAGAGGGAGAAGGAAAGAGAGGGGGCGCCGCCCCCTCCCTTGTCCAATTCGGACTTGCCATGGGAGGGCACGCGGCCAACCCTTGAGGTCCTTCTTTCCTTTCCCGTATGGCCCATTAAGGCCCACTACTTCCCTCAGCGAATTCCCGTAACTCTCCGGTACTCCGAAAAATACCTGAACACTCGGAACCTTTCCGATGTCTGAATATAGCCTTCCAATATATCGATCTTTACGTCTCGACCATTTCGAGACTCCTCGTCATGTCCGTGATCTCATCCGGGACTCCGAACAAACTTTGGTCATCAAATCACATAACTCATAATACAAATCGTCATCAAACGTTAAGCGTGCGGACCCTACGGGTTCGAGAACTATGTAGACATGACCGAGACACATCTCCGGTCAATAACCAATAGCGGAACCTGGATGCTCATATTGGTTCCTACATATTCTACAAAGATCTTCATCGGTCAAACCGCATAACAACATACGTTGTTTCCTTTGTCATCGGCATGTTACTTGCCCGAGATTCGATCGTCGGTATCATCATACCTAGTTCAATCTCGTTACCGGCAAGTCTCTTTACTCGTTCCATAATGCATCTTCCTGCAACTAACTCATTAGTCACATTGCTTGCAAGGCTTATAGTGATGTGCATTACCGAGAGGGCCCAGAGATACCTCTTCGACAATCGGAGTGACAAATCCTAATCTCGATCTATGCCAACTCAACAAACACCATCAGAGACACCTGTAGAGCATCTTTATAATCACCCAGTTACGTTGTGACGTTTGATAGGACACAAGATGTTCCTCCGGTATTCGGGAGTTGCATATCTCATAGTCATAGGAACATGTATAAGTCATGAAGAAATCAATAGCAATAAACTAAACGATCATTATGCTAAGCTAACGGATGGGTCTTGTCCATCACATCATTCTCTAATGATGTGATCCCATTCATCAAATGACAACACATGTCTATGGTCAGGAAACATAACCATCTTTGATTAACGAGCTAGTCAAGTAGAGGCATACTAGGGACACTATGTTTTTTCTATGTATTCACACATGTACTAAGTTTCCGGTTAATACAATTCTAGCATGAATAATAAAAATTTATCATGATATAAGGAAATATAAACAACAACTTTATTATTGCCTCTAGGGCATATTTCCTTCAGTCTCCCACTTGCACTAGAGTCAATAATCTAGTTCACATCGCCATGTGATTCAACACCAATAGTTCACATCTTTATGTGATTAGTTCACATCTCCACGTGACTAATATCCAAAGGGTTTACTAGAGTCAATAATCTAGTTCACATCGCTATGTGATTAACACCCAAAGAGTGATCATGTTTTGCTTGTGAGAGAAATTTAGTCAACGAGTCTGCCACCTTCAGAGCCGTATGTATTTTGCAATTTTTTCTATGTCTACAATGCTCTGCACGGAGCTACTCTAGCTAATTGCTCCTACTTTCAATATGTATCCAGATTGAGACTCAGAGTTATCCAGATCGGTGTCAAAACTTGCATCGACGTAACTCTTTACGATGAATCTTTTTGTCACCTCCATAACCGAGAAACATATCCTTATTCCACTAAGGATAATTTTGACCGATGTCCAGTGATCCACTCCTAGATCACTATTGTACCCTCTTGCCAAACTCTTGGTGAGGTACACAATAGGTCTGGTACACAGCATAGCATACTTTATAGAACCTATGGCTGAGGCATAGGAATGACTTTTCATTCTCTTTCTATTTTCTTCCGTGGTCGGGTTTTGAGTCTTTACTCAAGTTCACACCTTGCAACATAGGCAAGAACTCCTTTGACTGTTCCATTTTGAACTACTTCAAAATCTGAAAAAAGTCCATTTTACTCCCTTGAAGAAAATGAGTGGTTCACATAACCCCCTGAACTTTATTTTGGTTCACTTAACCCCCTAATCTATCCCAAACCGTTCAAAAATCATCATTGGTGGGTTTGCACCGGTGGTTTTGCTGACATGGACGAGGTCAAAGCGTTGTTGACCAGTGGGGCCCTCCTCTGCCTTCTCTCCCACATCTGCAGCCACCCCGAGAGTGCCCGAGCTTCGGTCGATGGCCACCATCGCCATGCACGTGGCCGGAGGAAGCATAGAGCCACACCAAAATGTCGGGATCATCTGCCTCGTTACCCTCTTCAACTCTGCCAAATCCATTGTGCCAAGCCAACCCCAATCAAGCCTGGCATCGTCATCTTCCTCACCACTGCCGCCAGCCACCACGCTAAAATCCGCCATCACCAGTGCGCCCCCGACCTCCACGACCCCTTCGTTGACGCGAGACGACCTCGCGCACCTTCTGGACAGGTTCCCGGTGAGGCCCGCAACCCCTTCCCCGCAAGCCCGCGCCCCGGTCGCCGCCTTCGGCGTCCATGGCGTCGCTGCAGAGCACTTCTAGTCCCCCTTCCTGTGCCAGCACCCCCTAGGTGAGCCCCTGCTCCTCCGGAGCCTCTCCGTTCCCTCCCTCATCTATGTAGCCTACTCGCGCAGTGCGCCACCCATAGCAGCAGCGGGGGCTGGAGCTTGGCCATGCGGGGAGAGCTCCTCAGGGATGCGCAGCTCCAAATTGATGGGTCGATCAGCTTTAGAGGAGCACCACGGTGCTTAGGAAGCAGAGAAGGAGAAGCGGGGCTCACCGGAGGAAGAGATCGAGGCGGCGACAGTCAATGCCAGAGGCGGGGAAGAAGACATAGTCGCCGGTGATTTAGGGTGACTAGGATAAAGTCCTTTGGCAGGAACGTATAGCAGAGCGAGGGGAAGCTCTAGGACATGGATTGAAGGGGAGGGGGAGGTGTTGGCCACGCGGGCTAAGAACTACAACGCCGGCGGCATAAACCAAGAGTCGATTATGCTCTCTAGGCGTCGAGGAGGAGAGTGGGGATTCGATTGACGAATGGGCCCCACACCCCACTAGTCAAATACTGCCTTGACTGTGTCCATGTCAGCAAATGAGCTCAAAAAACCAGCTAGAGATGATTTTTGAACGGTTTGGGATAGATTAGGGGGTTAACTGAACCGAAAAAAGTTCAGGGGGTTATGCGAACCACCCATTTTCTTTAAGGGAGTAAAATGGACTTTTTTCTCAAAATCTTGTCAAGGTATGTACTCATTGAAAAATATGTCAAGCGTCTTGATCTATCTCTATAGATCTTGATGCTCAATATGTAAGTGGCTTCACCGAGGTCTTTCTTTGGAAAACTCCTTTCAAACACTCCTTTATGATTTCCAGAAAAATTCTACATCATTTCCGATCAAAAATATGTCATTCACATATACTTATCAGAAAGGCTGTAGTGCTCCCACTCTCTTGTAAATACAGGCTTCACCGCAAGTCTGTATAAAACCATATGCTTTGATCAACTCATCAAAGCGTATATTCCAACCCTGAGATGCTTGCACCAGTCCATAGATGGATTGCTGGAGCTTGCACACTTTGTTAGCACCTTTAGGATTGACAAAACCTTCTGGTTGCATCATATACAACTATTCTTTAATAAATCCAATAAGGAATGTAGTTTTGATATCCATTTGCCAGATTTCATAAAATGCGGCAACTGCTAAGATGATTCGGACAGACTTTTAAGCATCGATACGAGTGAGAAAATCTCATCGTAGTCAACACCTTGAACTTGTCGAAAACCTTTTGCGACAATTCAAGTTTTGTAGATAGTAACACTACTATCAACGCTGGTCTTCTTCTTGAAGATCCATTTATTCTGAATGGCTCACCGATCATCAGGCAAGTTAATCGAAGTCCATACTTTGTTCTCATATATGGATCCCATCTCAGATTTCATGGCTTTAAGCCATTTCGTGGAATCTGGGCTCATCATCGCTTCCTCATAGTTTGTAGGTTCGTCATGGTCTAGTAACATGACTTCCAAAACAGGATTACCGTACCACTCTGGTGTGGAACACACTCTGGTTGACCTACGAGGTTCGGTAGTAACTTGATTTGAAGTTTCATGATCATCATCATTAACTTCCTCACTAATTGGTGTAGGCATCACTGGAACTGATTTCAGTGATGAGCTACTTTCCAATTCAAGAGAAGGTACAATTACCTCATCAAGTTCTACTTTCCTCCCACTCACTTCTTTCGAGAGAAACTCCTTCTCTAGAAAGGATCCACTCTTAGCAACAAAGATCTTCCCTTCGGATCTGTGATAGAAGGTGTACCCAACAGTTTCTTTTGGGTATCCTATGAAGACACACTTCTCCGATTTGGGTTTGAGGTTATCAGGCTATAACTTTTTCACATAAGCATCACAACCCCAAACTTTAAGAAACGACAGCTTAGGTTTCTTGCTAAACCATAGTTCATACGGTGTCGTCTCAACGGATTTTTAGACGGTGCCCTATTTAACGTGAATGCAATTGTCTCTAATGCATAACCCCAAAACGATAGTGGTAAATCGGCAAGAGACATCATAGATCGTACCATATCTAATAAAGTATTGTTACGACGTTCGGACACACCATTACTCCGTGGTGTTCCAGGTGGCATGAGTTGTGAAACTTATTCCACATTGTTTTTAAATGAAGGCCAAACTCGTAACTCAAATATTTGCCTCCGCGATCAGATCGTAGAAACTTTATTTTCTTGTTACGATGATTCTTAACTTCACTCTGAATTTCTTTGAACTTTTCAAATGTTTCAGACTTGTGTTTTATTAAGTAGATATACCCATATCTGCTTAAATCATCTGTGAAGGTCAGAAAATAACGATACCCGCCGTGAGCCTCAACACTCATCGGACCGCATACATTAGTATGTATTATTTCCAATAAGTCAGTGGTTCGCTCCATTGTTCCGGAGAATGGAGTCTTAGTCATCTTGCCCATGAGTCATGGTTCGCAAGCATCAAATGATTCATAATTAAGTGATTCCAAAAGTCCATCCGCATGGAGTTTCTTCATGCGCTTTACACCAATATGACCTAAACGGCAGTGCCACTAGTATGTTGCACTATCATTATCAACTTTGCATCTTTTGGCATCAATATTATGAATATGTGTATTACTACGATCGAGATTCAATAAACCATTCACCTTGGGTGTATGACCACAGAAGGTTTTATTCATGTAAACAGAATAACAATTATTCTTTGACTTAAATGAATAACCGTATTGCAATAAACATGATCCAATCATATTATGCTCAATGCAAACACCAAATAACATTTATTTTAGGTTTAAAACTAATCCCGAAGGTAAAGGGAGTGTGCGATGGTGATCTTATCAACCTTGGAATTACTTCCAACACACATCGTCACCTCGCCCTCAACTAGTCTCTGTTCATTTTGTAACTCCTGTTTCAAGTTACTAATCATAGCAACTGAACCAGTATCAAATACCCAAGGGCTACCATGAACACTAGTAAAGTACACATAAATAACATGTATATCATATATACTTTTGTTCACTTTGCCATCCTTGTTATCCGCCAAATACTTGGGGCAGTTCCGCTTCCAGTGACCATTTCCTTTGCAGTAGAAGCACTCCTTCATGCTTAGGTCTAGCTTTGGGTTTCTTCACGGGAGTAGCAACTTGCTTGCCATTCTTTGAAGTTCCCTTTCTTTTTCTTTGCCCCCTTTTCTTGAAACTAGTGGTCTTGTTAACCATCAACACTTGATGCTCTTTCTTGAATTCTACCTTCATCGATTTCAACATCACGAAGAGCTTGGGAATTATTTCCGTCATCCCTTGCATATTATAGTTCATCACGAAGTTCCAGTAACTTGGTGATAGTGACTAGAGAACTCTGTCAATCACTATCTTATCTGGAAGATTAACTCCCACTTGATTCAAGCGATTGTAGTACTCAGACATTCTGAGCACATGCTCACTGGTTGAGCTATTCTCCTCCATCTTGTAGGCAAAGTACTTGTCAGAGGTCTCATACCTCTTAACACGGGCATGAGTCTGAAATACCAATTTCAGCTCTTGGAACATCTCATATGCTCCATGGCGTTCAAAATGTTTTTGAAGTCCCGGTTCTAAGCCGTAAAGCATGGCGCACTAAACTATCAAGTAGTCATACCGAGCTTGCCAAACGTTCATAACATCTGCATCTCCTCCTGCAATAGGTCCGTCACCTAGCGGTGCATCAAGGACATAATTCTTCTGTGCAGCAATGAGGATAATCCTCAGATCATAGACCCAGTCCGCATCATTGCTACCATCATCTTTCAACTTATTTTTCTCTAGGAACATATCAAAAATAAAACAGGGGAGCTATACGCGAGCTATTGATCTACAACATAGATATGCAAAAACTACCAGGACTAAGTTCATGATAAATTAAAGTTCAATTAATCATATTACTTAAGAACTCCCACTTAGATAGACATCCCTCTAATCATCTAAGTGATCACATGATCCATATCAAAAAAACCATGTCCGATCATCATCTGAGATGGAGTAGTTTTCAATGGTGAACATCACTATGTTGATCATATCTTCTATATGATTCACGCTCGACCTTTCGGTCTTAGTGTTCGAGGCCATATCTGCATATGCTAGGCTCGTCATGTTTAACCCGAGTATTCTGCTTGTGCAAAACTGGCTTGTACCCATTGTATGTGAACGTAGAGCTTATCACACCCGATCATTGATAATCCCCAAGTGCAGGGAATCATCGTAGCAATTCCCAATGGTGGAAGTGATAAGTATGGAGTGTCGAACCCACAAGGAGCTAAAGGTAAGATCAATATTCTCTCAAGTCCTATCTGCCACTGATACGACTCTACGTACACCGAACGTTTGTTTCCAACTAGAAACGAGAAATAAAACTACGTTGTGGGTATGAAGAGGATAACTTTGCATGGTATCGGAGAGATAAAATATAAAAGTAGGTGTTGTTATCATAACGTTAGAATATATTACTAAATATTATAAATAGCGAGTGTGGAATAATGGTGGATCAATGTGCGGGATTGTCTTAGGCAATTGTTAACAAGACCGATAGTCATCATTGCAATTTCATATGAGGGAGAGGCATAAGCTAACATACTTTCTCTTCTTGGATCATATGCACATATGATTGGAACTCTAGCAAGCATCCGCAACTACTAAAGATCATTAAGGTAAAACCCAACCATAGCATTAAAGCATCAAGTCCCCTTTATCCCATACGCAACAACCCCCTTACTCAGGTTTATGCTTCTATCACTCAAGCAACCCACTATAAGCGAATCATGAACGTATTGCAACACCCTACAACGGGAATCCCTCACTCTTGCGCGACACGGAGGGCACAATAGAACAACACCAAAATAAAACATACAACTCGTACCAATCTAGATCATCAATCAACCCAAAGACAAAGGATATCTACTCAAAACATCATAGGATGGCAACACATCATTGGATCATAATATGTGGCATAAAGCACCATGTTCAAGTAGGGATTACAGCGGGGTACGGGAGAGTGGACCGCATAAAAGAGATGAGGATGGTGATGATGATGGTTATGTTGATGAAGACGATCACCGCGGCGATGATTCCTCTCCCGATGGCACTCTGACGCCACCGAGAGAGAGAGAGAGAGGTTCTCCCCCTTGTGCTTCCTCCTCCATGGCCTCCCCCCTGGATGGGGAGAGGTTCCCCCTCTGGTCCTTGGCCTTCATGGTGATGATGGCCCCTCCGGGATCCTCCTCCATGCCCTCTGGTGATGATGGCCCCCTCTGGCAGGGTGCCAGAGAGGCCCTAGATTGATTTCTCGTGGCTGCAGAGGCTTGCGGCGGCAGAACTTCCGATCTAGGTTATTTTCTGGAGGTTTGGCCATTTATAGGAGAGGTTGCCGTCGAGAACAAGTCAGGGGCACCACAGGAAGTCCACGAGGCACAGGGGCGCGCCCAGAGGGAGGGGGGGGGGTTGGGCGCGCCCCCACCCTCGTGGGTCCCACGGGTCTCTTCCCCGGTAGATTTTTGTTCCAGTATTTTTTATATTTTCCAGAAAATTCTCCGTTGATTTTAATCGCATTCTGAGAACTTTTATTTTTGCACAAAAACAACACCATGGTAGTTCTGCTGAAAACAGCGTCAGTCCGGGTTAGTTCTATTCAAATCATACCAAAATCATATAAAACTATTATGAACATGGCATGAATACTTCATAAATTATAGATACGCTAGAGACGTATCAACATCGCCAAGCTTAATTCCTACTCGTCCTCGAGTAGGTAAATGATAAAAGAAATAATTTATGAAGTATGAATGCTAGAAAGTGCATGAGTTTGATCAATGATAGTTCCAATCACTTTTTCTAGCATCATTATATATCATAACAGTAGCTCAACTCATAAAACTTATCATGATCAAGTAACAAGCTATTCACATGTTAAAGTATAGATCATAAACTTTTTTGAAAACTAACAAACCATGCTCTTAGTCATCAAACAATTGCAATTCATCTTATTTTCAGGAAGGGTCTATGTAAGAGCTTTGGTTCAGCAAACTCCACATACTCAACTATCATTTAATCTTTCACAATTGCTAACACTCACTTGATATTTATGGGTTCAAAGTTTTAATTGGACACAAAGAAAGATAGGGGCTTAAAGTTTCGCCTCCCAACCTTTTACCTCAAGGGTAATGTCAACAGTAATAATTTATGAAAACCTATATCCAAGTGGATATATATATCCGGATCGCTCCAACACAAAGTGCTTGCCAAAGGAAAAAAAGTGGAAAAAGGAAAGGTAATGATCACCATGACTCTTGTATAAACTATAGAAGGTAAAAGTAAAAGATAGGCCCTTCGCAGAGGGAAGCAGAGGTTGTCATGCACTTTTATGGTTGAATGCACAAAATCTTAATGCAAAAGAACGTCAATTTATATTGCCACTTGTGATATGGACCTTTATTATGCAGTCTGTCGCTTTTATTTCTTCCACATTACAAGAACGTATAAAGCTTATTTTCTCCACACTAATAAATCATACATATTTAGAGAGCAATTTTTATTGCTTGCAATGATGACAACTTACTTGAAGGATCTTACTCAATCCATAGGTAGGTATGGTGGACTCTCATGACAAAACTGGTTTAAGGAATGTTTGGAAGCACAAGTAGTATCTCTACTTGGTGCAAAGAATTTGGCTAGCATGAGAGGGAAAGGCAAGCTCAACATGTTGGATGATCCAAGACAATATAACGTTTCGGATATAGGAAAACATAACCCATTAAGTTGTCTTCCTTGTCCAACATCAACCTTTTAGCATGTCACATTTTAATGAGTGCTCACAATTGCAAAAGATGTCAAAGATAGTATATTTATATGTGAAATCTCTCTTCCTTCAATATTCTTTCATGAATTGTTCAAGTGACCAATTCTGCGTTTGCTAACTTCCAATAAGTTTACTACTTATACTTATTATGTGTGAAGTCATTACTCCCATGTTGTAAGCATATGAAACGTATATAAATTCAGATTTATGATATTCAATTCATTCAACCATTTACTGATAGGATATATGTGAAGCACACAAGTAAATGACAAACTACTCCAAAAAGATATAAGTGAAGAATACTGAGTAGTCAAATAATTAAATAACCATGGGAGGATTCTTTTTCATTCAAGATTTCAGATCCAAAGATTTTATTCAAATAGCAAGTAAAATTGAAAATATGCTCCAAGCAAAACACATATCATGTGATGAATAAAAATATAGCCCCGAGTAAGGTATACCGATAGTTTTGAAGACGAAAGAGGGGATGCCTTCCGGGGCATCCCCAAGCTTAGGCGCTTGAGTCTTCCTTGAATATTACCTTGGGGTGCCTTGGGCATCCCCATGCTTAGGGTCTTTCCACTCCTTATTCTCCTCATATAGATATCTCACCCAAAGCTTGAAAACTTCAATCACACAAAACTTAACGGAACTTCGTGAGATAGGTTAGTATGATAAAGAGTAAACCATTCACTTTGGTACTATCAAAGACAAGGTTCATAATTTTTCTCACACAATGCCTACTGTACCATATCATTTCTACAATTTATATTGAGAAATATAAGCCATAGAAACTAGAAAACAAGCAAACTATGCAATGAAAACAGAATCTGTCAGAAACAGAACAATATGTAATGATCTGAACACCAACCATACTTATGCTACTCCAAAAATTATAAAATAAATTGGTGGACGTGAGGAATTTGTCTAATAATCTTCTGAAAAATAATCAACTCAATCGCACTCTTCTGTAAAAAAATGACAGCTAATCTCGTGAGCGCAAAGTTTCTGTTTTTTTATAGCAAGATCACATTAACTTTCACCCAAGTCTTCCCAAAGGTCTTACTTGGCACTTTATTGAAAAAAAGCTATAATACATGATTACTACAGTAGCTTAATCATGATAACACACAAAAACAATAAGGGTAAATATTGGGTTGTCTCCCGACAAGCGCTTTTCTTTAATGCCTTTTAGCTAGGTGATAACCCACAAGTATAGGGGATCAATTGTAGCCTCTTTCGGTAAGTAAGAGTGTCGAACCCAACGAGGAGCTAAAGGTAGAACAAATATTCCCTCAAGTTCTATCGACCACCGATACAACTCTACGCACGCAGACTAAGGCATAGCCTAGTGGTGGGAAGGGGTTGATGCCTTCCCACCCACCCAGGTTCAATGCATGGTACTTGCAATTTGGGTTTATTGCAACAATTATACTGTAGGGGGTTTCCTTACAGTCTTTCTGTCAAAAAAAAACTCTACGCACGCTTAACGTTCGCTTTACCTAGAACAAGTATGAAACTAGAAGTACTTTGTAGGTGTTTTTGGATAGGTTTGCAAGATAATAAAGAGCGCATAAATAAAAACTAGGGGCTGTTTTAGGTAAAGAAGCAATAAAGTTAGTATAGCGAGTGTGGAAAAGTGGTGGTAGGAGTTGCGAAATTGTCCCTAAGCAACTGACTACTTTACTAGACCTGTTGGGGATATTACTACCAGTATGACCCGCTCAGGAGGGGCCGGGTGAGCCCTAATGGCGGGTTACACAAGAAGCCCGATAAACATTCAAGATGATAGTTTACTAAATGTATAGAAGGCCCAAAGGCCTGGGACCGGCTTAAGGCCTGACATTGTAAACCGCTGTATTTAAGGAAAGACTTGTAAAGAAAGGCATATAAGGGAAGTCACCGAGCCGGACACGATTATGAGCCGGCCGAGACTCTGTAGGCCACCAGACGTCAACCCGTGTATATAAGGGGACGACCCGGTGGTGGTTTAGAAAAGAAACAACCAAGTCGATAACCAAGCCAGCGAGTTGAGCCTCTTGGAGATCGAAACCTCAACAATACCAATCCCAACTAGACGTAGGCTTTTACCTTCATCGTAAGGGGCCGAACTAGTATAAAAACTCTCTCGTGTGTCCTTTGTCCCAATCAACCCCTTTAAGCTTCCTTGTGCGATGGCCCTACAACTAAGTCCTTGCTCTAGGACATTTGCCGTGTCAACTCCACGACAGTTGGCGCCCACCGTGGGGCCAGCGCATGGTGGATTTGAGTTCTTGAAGGGAAACTTCGAAGGGCTCAAGGGATATCTGTGGGCCGGATGACCAAGAGTCGTCGCGGCAAACTCTACATCGACGACGAAGGCTGGGGCCCCGAGGCCGGCTCGATTGAGTACGGGTACCGGGTCCCCTTCGGCGGAATTCACATCTTCATCGGCCGAATCGGCGAATCAGGCCCTGAGCTGGACGTCCACACCAACCTCATCGAAACGGCTCAGCACGCCGGGTTCGCCCGTGTTCAATCTGTCATGAAACATGCCTTCGTAGGCTGCATCCATGGCGGTGAATACTCCGAAGGATCGATGGAAGGCGGGGAGACAGCCGTCTGCTCTGATACTGCATCATCAACAGGTGAGACGGACTCGTTGTACCAGCTGCAAGACGGCATGCTCGGGGGCTGTTCCGATGGCAGCAGTATTCCGGACCCCCTTGAGCCGCCAAATTGGGCCGGAGTCTTCATGGCGGGGACGCAGCCCGGGCAGAACTCCACCACAGCGGCAGCAGCAGCTACCGGGTCGGTAGCAGCCGGGTCAGGAGACCCCGCGCGCCCCCCGGCTCAGGTTCTAATGGACCTCATGGATAAATTGACGACTCTGTTAACTGCTGTGGTAGAACCGGCGGATAAAGCCCAGCACGATGCAGAAGTGGCACGCGTGCGGGAGGAGATGGTGCAAGCTAAAGAAAATCTAGCCGTGGAGGAAACCCGGATGGTAGCAGAACGAGCAGCTCTGGATGCTCGTGCTCAGCAGCTTCAAGCAGAAACTTTCCGGCTCTCGGTGGATCTTAATGCGTCAAACGAGGTCATGAGGAGGAGGCATCAGAAAACTCAGTCGCGTCTGCCTCTAACACTGGATCCAAGGAACCTGTTCCATACACCTGGAACTAGGGGGAGCAACCCGCCGGAGGCAAACCGGGTCACGACACCCGGTGCACCAGTTCAGCCACGTACCATGGAGCGGCCTTGTATGAATACAACTCCTCCTCGTCATGTATCAACACCTCTGGGTCACTTCTCCAACCCTATGGAGAATCTCATCGCAACGTCGGCTCGTTTGGCAGCTCTCCCAATGGAAGGCGACTCGCCAGCAGCAACTGAAACCTGGAGGGTAAGAGAGCTACTTCAGACAGCTTTGGCCCAGCAGGATGCATACTCCTACAGTCGAGACATGATTCATTCAACTCCTCTCCCAAGCCGGAGCCCGAGTTACAGTAGGCACATGGAGTCTGCAGAGATGTCAAGTAATGCTCAATGCCACAACCGGCCATATAGGCATGAGCCGGTGCGGGCTGGAGCCCTTAACTTGGCGGATCAGGAGAGGATTCGTCAAGAGGCGGAACGGGCAGCTCAGATAGCAGCAGAGCAGGCAGCTCACGAAACCTTTCCGGCTTATCTAGCAACCTCGGTTGAGGCAGGAGTGGCCACAAGAACCGGAGGTGTACCTTTCCTGGTCCCAGCCATACGCAATGAGCGGTTGCCCAAGGATTTCAAGGGGCCTCGTAAGGTGCCTAATTACACGGCTGACCTACAGCCGAGGGCTTGGATTGAGAGTTATGAGATGGCTATGGAGCTGTTGGAGGTTAGCGATGCTGCAATGGCCAAGTATTTTACCATGATGTTGGATGGAACGGCTCGGACCTGGTTGAAGGGATTGCCACCCAATTCTATCGGCTCATGGGCAGAGTTGAAAGCACGGTTCATCCAGAACTTTAAGGACACATGTAAGCAACCAATGTCGATTATGGACCTGACCAATTGCAAGCAAGAGGATGGAGAATCTACAACCCATTGGGTGCGCCGAGTCAAGGAGATAATACATTCATCTGATAAGATGGATGCCAGCTCAGCAGTTTTGATGTTGGAGAAAAATTGCCGCTTTGAACCTCTGAAGCAGAAGTTGGGGCGGCTTAAACGTGACTATAATGACATGGGGACGTTGATGGCAGCTCTTGTCAAGTATGCCGATTCTGATACTACCAAGGACCCGGTGTCTGATGAAGAAAAGGCAACGAAGGGAAAGAAGAACGACAATGGCAAGGGTCACCAGCATAACCCGGCGAATCAAGGAGGTAATAAACGTAAGGCTGATGAGTTTGTTGCTAATACTAATGCGCAGGGTGGTAATCAGCAGCGCAAGGGCAGGCAACCCCCTCGATCGGGTGGGTCAGGCCCCACCCTTGAGCAATTATTGAATGAACCTTGTCCAAAACACGACACCCGGGAGAAACCAGCCACCCACTTGTGGAAGGATTGCACGATCATGAAGGCATTTAAAAATTCAAATGCATTTGATGGGGGTCACGGCCCAAGCGGCGGCTCAGGTGGAGGCGGCTTTCAGGGCCCGGGCGCTGGTTCAAGTGGAGGAGGTTTTCACGGTCAGGGTTATCCTGGTCACCAATGAGGATATAATCAGCAACACGGCCAAGGGAATCAGCAGCAGCAATCCGGCTATCAAAGCAACCCGAAGCAGTTGAGTAGCGGACAATATCATGTCTTTACTACCAGTTTATGCAAGAGGGACCAGAAACTCCACAAGAGGGCCATCAATGCTGTTGAGCCAGCAATTCCATGTTATTTACGTTGGTCGGAGCAGCCTATTGTGTGGAGCAGAGAGGATCACCCGCCCCGGGTTGATAATCTGGGTCACTTGGCTTTGGTGGTAGCACCTCAAGTTGGTGGGTACAAGTTTACTAAGGTGCTCATGTGTAGCGACCTGACCCGAATGGATCACGTCTACTGTGCTACGGTGTCATCCCTGGATCAGTAATGCTGACACCACACAGTACATCGAGGTTTTATAGCAGAGTTGCAATCACACACTTATTACATCGATGGCTCAAAAAGAACTTACTACAATAAATATGGCTTAAGGCCATATATTAAAGATAACAGCGGAAGACTTGGAAGATAAATGGGTCCATCAACTCCAGCGGCATCACTGAGTATAGAACCACGACCTAAACGCACCTCAATCATCGTCTGAAAAGTCTGCAACATTAACGTTGCAGCCCAAAAACGGGTCAGCACATGGAATATGCTGGCAAAGTAACACATAGAGAGTAATGGAATGAAACAGCTATACTATATGCATATATGGCTGGTGGAAAGCTCTATGGTTACAGTTTTTTGCGTAAAGCCAATTTTTCCCTACTGCAAAGGAATAAATTTTATTTACTATCATGGTGGTTGTGAAACATTGAGAATGGTTGACAGCATTCTCAATCCCAATTAAAAGTAATTAAAACCCAATAACATTAATTAGAAGTAACATGTTGAGATTCACAATGATATTCAAGTACTAGATACTCAAGTTGTCCATAACCGGGGACACGGCTAATCATGATTAGTTTGTTACTCTGCAGAGGTTGCGCACTTTTCCCCACATGACTCGATCGCCTCCGTTTGTTTTCTCGCACTACATGGTGTTTGAGAAACAGATGACCGAGACATAGTCTTTCAGAAGCACTAGCACCTTACATGTGGGGTAGACCGGTACACCTACATCCCCTACATCTGCTAGTCCACCCCGTAAGAGTTCGCACAACTTAGTCAACTATGCCAGAGCCCATAGTAGCATGTGGCTGCACACGGAAGTTTCTAGCATGAAAGATCTTATGATCCCTTTGAGCCTGGGTGGCGGTCCAAAAAAAACAGGCAAGTCCTGATAGACATCAGGTGCCTCAATCCACCCAGATGTGTGTTTAAGTTGCCACCTTAGATAAGCCATTAAAATTATCAATCTCACATCTGTCATGGATATCACTCACCCAATCCACGTCTACTAGCATAGCATGGCATAATAAGCAAACGTAGAAGTAACTCCCAAAGGTTTGATAATAATACAGGTAATAGGTACTACCTCATCTACTTCCCATCCCACAATTTAATTAGATCCTAATCATGCAATGTGTGAGGATTGATCTAATGCAGTAAAACATGGGTTGTAGAAAAGGTATGATCAAAGTGTTACTTGCCTTGCTGATGATCCGCGAGTCCTAGGGTTTCGAAGTAACAAGCGGCGCAATCCGGGTAATCTACCGCAGACAAACAACAAGCATACAATAAGTACTCATCTAATGCACAGGTAAAACTCGAACAAGAGAACGAACCAGGTAGTTCAACTTAAGAACTCCGGTTGCAAGAAAGAACGAAAAACAAACGGCGGAAGAAAACAACTCGGTTCTAGCAAGTTGAATCTAGGTCAAAATTTTACTGTAACAAAAGCTTGTTCAAGTTGATTAGACGGAACGGCGGTTTCGAGACGAAACTCCAGGCGCTTGAATCACCTGATTCCGATAAACGAGCGAAAAGAAAGACTAGAAAGAAGATCGGATCTGAGATCGCGATCGCGGAATAAATCCGACGAAAAGAAAAAGAAGAACGGTTAAACGAACGGACGCTCGTTAACCTAGAAGAATCCGGTGATCACGTTCGTTAGGACGAATGGTCCGGCGAACGGTCCAAAGCAACTAAATCGGAGAAGAAAACGAATCCGATCTACGGTTTCGGAGAAGAAAAACCGAACGAAAAACCGATCTAGAAAACCGGAACGGTTTAGAGAAGAAAAGAATCGGAACGATTAGAAGAAAACGATCCGAGAAAAAGAATAGATGTAGCACGGGGCAACCTTGGCGAGGTCTCCGGTGAGGGGCTCCGGCGGCGTCGGCGTAGGGCGGCGGCGTGGGCAAGGTGCGGCGGCGGCGGCGGTGACGCAGGGCGCGGTGTGATGCGGCGCGGCGGCGGTAAGGTGCGGCGGCGGCGCGGGTGTGGGGTGGTGGCGGCGGTAAGGTGCGGCGGTGGCGCGGGGTGTGGGGTGGCGGCGCGGGTGAGGCGGCGCGGCGGCGGTAAGGCGCGGGGTGTGGAGGAGAGCTTTGATTTGATGTGTTTAGAGGGGGGGGGGTGCTTGGGTATTTATATTGGGGAGGGGAGGGGTTTACTTGGGGTAGAGGACAAGGAATTAGAATAGGAGTAGGAAAGATCTAGAAAATAAACGGAGTAGGACTAAATAAAACGAAATAAGGAAAAGGGGACAAGGGGCGCCCTAGAATCCTAAAAGGATTCGGTCCTAGCAAGAGGCGGCGGCGGCCGACCGGCTCCTGGCTCGGCGCCTGGCGCCTGGGAGCGCGGCGGTAGGTGGCTTGGCTTGGGCCTTTGGCCCAAGGCGCTGCTCAATAATTTTTTTTTAAATAGTTTCCTCGCGCAGAAAAAAAAACAAAAAAGGGATCTAAACGAACTCCGAAAAATCTAAAGTAAATTTTCCCCGACTCCTAAAAATGAGCCGAACAAAATGAACTTTTCTCCGGACCTAAAATGCAATTTTTGAAAACGCGCATTTTTCCCTATCCAAATAAAATGCAAATAAACACCGGAAAGCAAAATTGATCTATTTATTAAATCTTCATTTTCCTAAATTTTGGGAAAGTCATATTATTCCCTCTCTCATATATTCTGACACCGGAAAAATTATTGAAGACAAAATAAATAAATCAAATGATCCTATTTTCAAAATTCGAGAGAACTCTCAAATATGAAAATAACGAAATCTCCAACTCTCTCCGAGGGTCCTTGAGTTGCGTGAAATTTCTAGGATCAACCAAAATGCAAGAAAATATGATATGCATATGATCTAGTGTATAACATTCCAAATTGAAAATTTGGGATGTTACAAACCTACCCCCCTTAAGATGAATCTCGCCCTCGAGATTCGGGTTGGCTAGAAAATAGGTGAGGGTGGTCTTTGAGCAAATCTTCTTCTCTCTCCCAGGTGGCTTCATCTTCTGAGTGGTGGTTCCACTGAACTTTGCAAAACTTGATAACCTTGCTGCGAGTAACTCTACTGGCAACATCGAGAATCTTGACTGGCTTCTCCTCATATGTTAGGTCATCCTTTAACTGAATTGCTTCTAATGGCACTGTATCTCTTAGCGGTACCTCCGCCATCTCGGCGTGACATTTCTTCAGCTGAGAAACATGGAATACATCATGAACTCCTGACAGTCCTTCTGGTAATTCCAACTTATAAGCGACTTCTCCCATACGTTTCACGATCTTAAATGGTCCAACGAAACGCGGTGCTAACTTTCCCTTAACTCCAAAACGCTTAACTCCTCGAAGTGGGGATACTCGAAGGTAAACTCTGTCTCCGGTTTCGTAAACTGTCTCCTTGCGTTTAGAATCTGCATAGCTCTTCTGCCTGGACTGGGCTACCTTGAGCCTATCGCGAATCAACTTAACCTTCCGTTCTGACTCCTTAATCAAATCTGGTCCAAAGAATTGTCGGTCTCCAACCTCGTTCCAGGACAACGGTGTCCTGTACCTCCTTCCGTATAAAGCTTCGAAAGGGGCCATCTTCAAACTGGTTTGGTAACTGTTGTTATAAGAAAACTCCGCGTACGGTAAGTTTTCGTCCCAACTTGATCCATAATCTAGTGCACAAGCTCTCAGCATACCTTCCAAAATCTGATTGACTCTCTCGGTCTGTCCATCTGTCTGTGGATGAAAAGCTGTGCTGAACTCTAGTCTGGTTCCTAAAGTTTCATGCAACTGATTCCAAAACTTTGAGGTAAATTGGGTTCCTCTATCTGATACGATACTCCTCGGAACTCCATGCAAACAAACGATTCTAGTCATGTATATCTTTGCCAACTTAGCACTGGTGTAAGTGGTCTTAACTGGAATGAAATGTGCTACCTTCGTCAAACGATCAACTACTACCCATATCGAGTCATATCCGGCTTTTGTCCTGGGTAGCCCTGTGATAAAATCCATGCCTATCTTATCCCACTTCCATTCGGGTATCGGCAGTGGTTGTAACAATCCTGCTGGCTTTTGATGTTCTGCTTTTACTCTCTGACATACGTCACAAACTGCTACATACGCTGCAATATCCTTCTTCATTCCGGTCCACCAGAATGTTTCCTTCAAATCCAAATACATCTTGGTATTCCCTGGGTGAATCGAATATGGTGAATTATGTGCCTCCTGCAAAATCAACTTCCTGATCTCCGGGTCATTGGGCACATAAACACGGTCCTCAAACCATAAGGTGTCGTGCTCATCCTCACGAAATCCCTTTGCTTTTCCTTTGCTAAGTTTCTCCTTTATAGCAGCAATCTCCTTGTCAGATTTCTGAGCTTCTCTGATCTTATCCATCAATGTTGATTGAATCTCCAATGCTGCTACATAGCCTTTCGGAACTATTTCCAAACATAGCTCACGAAGGTTTTCTGCTAATTCCTTTGGTATTTTCCCCGTCATTATCGTATTGACATGGCTCTTACGGCTCAATGCGTCAGCTACTACATTAGCCTTTCCGGGATGGTAATGCAATCTCATGTCATAATCCTTGATGAGCTCCAACCATCTCCTCTGTCGGAGGTTCAACTCCTTCTGAGTGAAAATGTACTTCAAACTCTTATGATCCGTGTACACCTCATAATGATTTCCAATGAGGAAATGTCTCCACGTCTTCAATGCATGCACTACGGCTGCTAACTCCAAATCATGCGTGGCATAATTCAACTCATGAGGCTTCAGTTGTCGTGATGCATAGAAACAACTCTCCCTTCCTGCATAAGCACTGCTCCAAGTCCTCGACGTGAAGCGTCGCAATACACCTCATAATCCTTGGTCTGATCTGGCAAAATCAATACCGGTGAGGTAACCAATCGTTTCTTCAACTCCTGGAAACTAGCCTCACACTCCTCAGTCCATTTGAACTTAGTATCCTTCTTCAACAACTCAGTCATAGGCTTTGCAATCTTTGAAAAGTTCTTAATGAATCTCCGGTAGTATCCTGCGAGTCCAAGAAAACTCCGGATCTCTCCAACTGTTGTTGGTGCTTCCCATTCGGTTACGGTCTCAACCTTTGTGGGGTCAACTGCTATACCTTCTCCGGATATAACGTGTCCGAGGAATCCAACTTCCTTCAACCAAAACTCACATTTGCTGAATTTGGCATATAACTGATGTTCCCTTAATTTCTCCAAAACCAAACGCAAATGTTCCTTATGCTCCTCTTCATTCTTTGAATAAACCAAAATGTCATCGATGAACACTACGACGAACTTATCCAAAAACTCCATAAACACTTTGTTCATCAGGTTCATAAAATAGGCAGGTGCGTTAGTCAATCCAAATGACATAACGGTATACTCATACAGTCCATATCTTGTGGTGAATGCTGTCTTAGGTATGTCCTGCTCTCGAATCTTCAACTGATGTTACCCTGATCGCAAATCGATCTTGGAAAACACTTTAGCTCCTTGCAATCGATCAAACAGATCGTTGATCATTGGCAGTGGGTACTTGTTCTTGATGGTTACTTCATTCAATCCCCGATAATCTACAACCATCCTTAATGATCCATCCTTCTTTTCCACTAGAAGTTCGGGTGATCCCCAAGGTGAAGAACTTGGGCGAATGTAACCTTTATCCAATAACTCCTTAATCTGATTCTTAATTTCCACCAAATCCTTTGCTGGCATCTGGTACGGTCGCTTCGATATTGGGCCTGTACCTGGCAATAACTCAATCAAAAACTCAATGTCTCTATCCGGTGGCATGCCTGGTAATTCCTCAGGAAATACATCAGGAAAATCCTTTACCACTGGTACTTCCTCCTGCACAACTCCTGATAAGCAATTCACTTGTGTCCTGTTTGGCACATGCCGGGATACATACTTGATCCTTCTTCCTTCTGGTGTGGTAAGCAAAATTGTCTTACTGGCGCAATCGATGTTTCCTCCATACATCGACAGCCAATCCATACCAAGAATCACATCCAGACCTTGGGATTCCAGAATAATTAAATCCGTTGGGAATACATGCCTTCCTATACTCAATGGTACTTGAAAACATCCTTGTCTGGCCATGTATTCTGCTCCTGGCGAGCTTACTAGCATAGGTGTTTTAAGAATCCTAGTGGGCAGGCTATACTTTTCCACAAATCCCCTTGATATGTATGAATGCGATGCACCAGTATCAAAAAGAACGAGTGCAGTAAATGACTTAACCAAAAACTTACCGATTACTGCATCTGGCTGATCTTCAATCTCCTCCACTTTAACGTGGTTCACCTGTCCCCTATTGAAAGGGTTCGGCTTCTTCCCAGAGCTCCCATTGCCATTTCCATTCTGGCCTTCAGGACATTCATTGGCATAATGTCCGGTCTTCGAACACTTGAAACAGGTGACTTGACTCAGGTCTCTCTTGGTTGGGGTTGATGGGGTTGTTCGGTTCTGGCCGTGCTTCCTCCATTCCCATTACCATTCTTGTGGCCATTATGGTTGTGCGAGCTACCTCCTCCATGGGTGTGCTGAAACTTAAATCCCGATTTAGGGGTAAAACGGGGCTTCTGCTGGGCTCCAGAGTTATACTTCCCCTGTCCATACTTCCTCTTACGGTTCTCAATCTGCTGTTGCTTCCCTTCAATCATGATGGCACGATCTACCAACTCCTGGTAGTTGTTGAAACTTGCTACCATCAACTGCATGCTTAGTTCATCATTCAATCCTTCCAGAAACTTCTCCTGCTTGGCTGCATCCGTAGCAACGTCATCTGGGGCATAACGGGCTAGCTTACTAAACTCTTCCACATACTGGCCAACAGTCCTTCCTCCTTGGCGTAAGTTGCGAAACTCACGCTTCTTTATGGCCATAGCTCCTGCTGAAACATGGGCAGTGCGGAAAGCTTGTTGAAACTGATCCCATGTGACAGTGTCAACTGGGTAAGTGGCTGTGAAATTCTCCCACCATGCTGCCGCGGGTCCCTGGTGAGCGGCAAACTTCACTTTCTCACCATCCGTGCATCCTGCAGTGGTCAACTCCCTTCCTATCTTGCGGAGCCAATCATCTGCTACTATTGGCTCGGTGCTACTGGAAAACACCGGCGGATTCAGCCTAAGGAAACGGGCTAAGTGGTCAACAGGTGGTGGTGGTGGGTTGTTGTTGTTGTTCTGCTGGTTCTGAACTAACATCTGCATCAATTGATTCTGCTGCTGGATCAACTGAGTGAGCTCCGGTGGAAATCCATTGTCACGTCTCGGAGGCATCTGAGGGTTTAGAAAAGACGAGAATTAAGAATAGAGGGGGTCTAAAGGGAAAACACTACCCATATGCACATGAGGCAAAAGCACACAATTCACTTCAATCAATCAAACTAGGGCTTACAAACGGTCTAACTATCGCAAAAGTGCTCGACTATAATGTGTTTACATGGGGGAATACTACTACTATCTGGTGGTCATCTAGAAATTTGAACCGGTGGAAGACTCCATGATATCTAGTCCAGCTTCGTCTTCAAAGTCGGGTTCACTTGGATCCGAATCGGTGTCGTCGATGATGATGTAGTTGTCTGGACATGCGACGTACTTGTCGTCCTCCTGGGATGCCAACTTCCTCTTGAGTTCTTCAATCTCCTGCTTAAGATCGCAATGTGCCTTGCTAGAGCTATGATCTCGTCCATGTAGTCCTTGCGTGTAGACTTTAGTTCTCCTTCTAGCTCGATGATCCTTGCCTTCGCATTCTTCAATTCTACCATATCATTGCACATCTGGTTCTCGTGGCGTCGAATATGCTGGTTTAACTCCTGGATGAAAGATGCAATGGATCTATCTTTCTTGGTCCTGACTAACTCCCATTGTTCATCACGGCGTCCGCAAATCTGGTAGATAGTGTCCTTGAGGTCTTCTTGATAAACTTCTCCAATGCGTCCTATGGTGATATGAGCTGCCATGCTCCTTCCTAGACTCCAGGTTGGTGCATTGAAAACACTATCTATGGGCTTCATGATTGGCGCGAATGTTCTTCCCGGAACGTGAGCTTGAATCTTCCAGCGCTCCTCTTCAGGCAGAGTGGCGTTGAAGGTTCCCGTGAAGCTTGGTAATCCAATGTTCAGGTACTTGGTGACTTCCTTCAGGCGAAATCCAAATGGTGTGCCTTCATCCGGTTGAGCGTACTTAATCTTCGCGTGCGTCATCCTAAAAGAGTAGAAAAGATGAGGAGTTAGAAAATGAGAAGAGAAGGGTGATCTATGGCTTTAACTTAGTGGTCGTGTCCTATAGTCAGCGTGTGCTCTGATACCATCTCTGTAGCGACCTGACCCAAATGGATCACGTCTACTATGCTACGGTGTCATCCCTGGATCAGTAATGCTGACACCACACAGTACATCGAGGTTTTATAGCAGAGTTGCAATCACACACTTATTACATCGATGGCTCAAAAAGAACTTATTACAATAAATATGACTTAAGGCCATATTTTAAAGATAACAGCGGAAGACTTGGAAGATAAATGGGTCCATCAACTCCAGCGGCATCACTGAGTATAGGGCCACGACCTAAACGCACCTCAATCGTCGTCTGAAAAGTCTGCAACATTAACGTTGCAGCCCCGAAAACGGGTCAGCACATGGAATATGCTGGCAAAGTAACACATAGAGAGTAATGGAATGAAACAGCTATACTATATGCATATATGGCTGGTGGAAAGCTCTATGGTTACAGTTTTGCGTAAAGCCAGTTTTTCCCTACTGCAAAGGAATAAATTTTATTTACTATCATGGTGGTTGTGAAACATTGAGAATGGTTGACAGCATTCTCAATCCCAATTAAAAGTAATTAAAACCCAATAACATTAATTAGAAGTAACATGTTGAGATTCACAATGATATTCAAGTACTAGATACTCAAGTTGTCCATAACCAGGGACACGGCTAATCATGATTAGTTTGTTAACTCTGCAGAGGTTTGCGCACTTTTCCCCACATGACTCGATCACTTCCGTTTGTTTTCTCGCACTACATGGTATTTGAGAAACGGATGACCGAGACATAGTCTTTCAGAAGCACTAGCACCTTACATGTGGGGTAGACCGGTACACCTACATCCCCTACATCTGCTAGTCCACCCCGTAAGAGTTCGCACAACTTAGTCAACTATGCCAGAGCCCATAGTAGCATGTGGCTGCACACGAAAGTTTCTAGCATGAAAGATCTTATGATCCCTTTGAGCCTGGGTGGCGGTCCAAAAAAAAACAGGCAAGTCCTGATAGACATCAGGTGCCTCAATCCACCCAGATGTGTGTTTAAGTTGCCAGCTTAGATAAACCATTAAAATTATCAATCTGACATCTGTCATGGATATCACTCACCCAATCCACGTCTACTAGCATAGCATGGCATAATAAGCAAACGTAGAAGTAACTCCCAAGGGTTTCATAGTAATACAGGTATTAGGTACTACCTCATCTACTTCCCATCCCACAATTTAATTAGATCCTAATCATGCAGTGTGAGAGGATTGATCTAATGCAATAAAACATGGGTTGTAGAAAAGGTATGATCAAAGTGTTACTTGCCTTGCTGATGATCCGCGAGTCCTAGGGTTTCGAAGTAACAAGCGGCGCAATCCGGGTAATCTATCGCAGACAAACAACAAGCATACAATAAGTACTCATCTAATGCACAGGTAAAACTCGAACAAGAGAACGAACCAGGTAGTTCAACTTAAGAACTCCGGTTGCAAGAAAGAACGAAAAACAAACGGCGGAAGAAAACAACTCGGTTCTAGCAAGTTGAATCTAGGTCAAAATTTTACTGTAACAAAAGCTTGTTCAAGTTGATTAGACGGAACGGCGGTTTCGAGACGAAACTCCAGGCGCTTGAATCACCTGATTCCGATAAACGAGCGAAAAGAAAGACTAGAAAGAAGATCGGATCTGAGATCGCGATCGCGGAATAAATCCGACGAAAAGAAAAAGAAGAACGGTTAAACGAACGGACGTTCGTTAACCTAGAAGAATCCGGTGATCACGTTCGTTAGGACGAACGGTCCGGCGAACGGTCCAAAGGCAACTAAATCGGAGAAAGAAAACGAATCCGATCTAGGGTTTCGGAGAAGAAAAACCGAAAAACCGATCTAGAAAACCGGAACGGTTTAGAGAAGGAAAAGAATCGGAACGATTAGAAGAAAACGATCCGAGAAAAAGAATAGATGTAGCGCGGGGCAACCTTGGCGAGGTCTCCGGTGAACGGGGCTCCGGCGGCGTCGGCGTAGGGCGGCGGCGTGGGCAAGGTGCGGCGGCGGCGCGGGTGTGGGCGGCGGCGCGGTGACGGCAGGGCGCGGTGTATGCGGCGCGGCGGCGGTAAGGTGCGGCGGCGGCGCGGGTGTGGGGTGGCGGCGGTAAGGTGCGGCGGCGGCGCGGGGTGGGGTGGCGGCGCGGGTGAGGCGGCGCGGCGGCGGTGACGCAGGCGCGGTGTGGAGGAGAGCTTTGATTTGATGTGTTTAGAGGGGGGGTGCTTGGGTATTTATATTGGGGAGGGGAGGGGTTTACTTGGGGTAGAGGACAAGGAATTAGAATAGGAGTAGGAAAGATCTAGAAAATAAACGGAGTAGGAAAAGAAAACGAAATAAGGAAAAGGGGACAAGGGGGCGCCCTAGAATCCTAAAAGGATTCGGTCCTAGCAAGAGGCGGCGGCGGCCGACCGGCTCCTGGCTCGGCGCCTGGCGCCTGGGAGCGCGGCGGTAGGTGGCTTGGCTTGGGCCTTTGGCCCAAGGCGCTGCTCAATAATTTATTTTTAAATAGTTTCCTCGCGCAGAAGAAAAAACAAAAAAGGGATCTAAACGAACTCCGAAAAATCTAAAGTAAATTTTCCCCGACTCCTAAAAATGAGCCGAACAAAATGAACTTTTCTCCGGACCTAAAATGCAATTTTTGAAAACGCGCATTTTTCCCTATCCAAATAAAATGCAAATAAACACCGGAAAGCAAAATTGATCTATTTATTAAATCTTCATTTTCCTAAATTTTGGGAAAGTCATATTATTCCCTCTCTCATATATTTTGACACCGGAAAAATTATTGAAGACAAAATAAATAAATCAAATGATCCTATTTTCAAAATTCGAGAGAACTCTCAAATATGAAAATAACGAAATCTCCAACTCTCTCCGAGGGTCCTTGAGTTGCGTGAAATTTCTAGGATCAACCAAAATGCAAGAAAATATGATATGCATATGATCTAGTGTATAACATTCCAAATTGAAAATTTGGGATGTTACATCATGGATGGAGGCAGTAGCATCAACATCCTCTACTATGAGACGTTCCGCCGGATGGGATTGACGGATAAAGATCTTAAACAATCCAACACTGTTTTTCATGGTGTGGTACCTGGTAAGTCGGCATACCCAGTTGGTAAGATCGAGCTGGAAGTAGCCTTTGGGGATGAGTATGACTCCAGAGCAGAAAAATTAACCTTTGAAGTGGTTAAGATCAAAAGCCCATATCATGCTCTGTTTGGGCGGCCGGCTTATGCCAAGTTCATGGCTCGGCCGTGTTACGTATATTTGCAGCTCAAGATGCCGGGTCACAAGGGCACCATTACAGTCCATGGGAGCCGGAAGATAGCCTTGGAATGTGAAGAAGGTGATGCAGCCTATGCTGAATCTGTTTGTGCAACAGAGGAGTTGAAATTCTACAAGGATCATGTTGACCCGGCGGACATGACGTCATTAAAGAAACCAAGAATAGAGCATGAGCCAGAATTAAAATTCAAATCAGCTGATGACACTAAGATGGTTGACTTTGTGCCTGGCGATTCATGTAAACAGTTCATCATCAGCGCAAACTTGGATCCAAAATAGGAAAGCGCGCTCATCGAGTTCATCCATGAGAATCGGGACATTTTTGCATGGAAACCTTCAGACATGCCGGGTGTCCCAAGGGAACTCGCTGAGCATACTCTTAATATCGATCCAAAGTTCAAACCTGTCAGACAGTTTCTCCGGCGGTTCAATGAAGAAAGGCGCAAGGCCATCGGAGAAGAGGTGGCCCGGCTCTTAGCAGCCGGGTTCACTATGGAGGTCTTTCACCCAGAATGGTTAGCTAACCCGGTGCTTGTACTAAAAAAGAATGGCACCTGACGTATGTGTGTGGATTACACAGATTTGAACAAGGCTTGTCCGGCTGATCCTTTTGCTCTCCCCCATATTGATCAGATCATTGATGCTACGGCGGGTTGCGCAGGGTTGAGTTTCTTAGATGCTTATTCCGGTTATCATTAGATTAAGATGGCAGTCAAGGATCAAGAGAAGACAACTTTTATAACTCCTTTTGGGGTTTCTGCTATGTGTCTATGCCTTTTGGGCTTAAGAGTGCCCAGGCGACTTACCAGCGGTGTGTGCAGAATTGTCTTCACGATCAAATTGGGCACAATGTTCATGCCTATGTGGATGATATAGTGGTGAAATCCAGGGAAGAGGAAACCTTGGTCACAGACCTGAAAGAGACTTTTGATAATCTTCGGGTTTACAAGATGATGCTTAACCCGGCCAAGTGTGTTTTTGGGGTGCAAGCTGGCAAGCTCTTGGGTTTTTTGGTGTCTAACCGAGGTATCGAAGCTAACCCGGAAAAAAATCAAGGCAATTACATCTCTAGCCAAACCAATCTGCGTCAATGATGTTCAGCAACTGGCGGGTCATGTGGCTGCTTTGAGCCGGTTCATAAGCCGGTTAGGGGAAAAGGCTGTGCCTCTATATCAGTTGATGAAGAAAACAGATGTTTTTATTTGGAGCGATGCTGCGAACGCTGCTTTTGAGGATCTGAAGGCACAACTGGCTGAGCCGCCGGTCCTGGCTGCTCCAATTGAAAAAGAGCCGCTATTGTTATACGTAGCTGCCAACTCATGGGCGGTTAGTGTGGCTTTGGTGGTAGAGCGCAAGGAGGCTGGCAAAGAGCATCCGGTTCAGCAGTCGGTTTATTATGTCAGTGAAGTGCTAATTGAGTCTAAGAAACGATATCCACATTGGCAGAAGCTTGTTTATGGGGTATTCATGGCAAGCCGGAAGCTTAAGGATTAATTTCAGGGACATCCAATCACTGTGGTTAGCTCTGCTCCTTTGGGAGATATTATTCAAAACAGAGAAGCCACGGGGCGAGTCGCCAAGTGGGCAATTGAGCTTGGATCTCATGGGTTGAAGTATGTTCCACGTACTGCAATTAAGTCTCAAGCCCTGGTTGACTTCATCAATGACTGGACAGAGATGCAGATGCCGGAAGAGAAGACGGACAACACATATTGGACTATTCATTTTGATGGATCCAGGCAATTGGAAGGCTCGGGGGCTGGAGTCGTATTAACTTCGGCATGAGGTGATAAATTTTGTTATGTGTTACGGTTGATGTTTCCATGCACTAACAACGCATCAGAGTATGAAGCCTTGCTCCATGGTCTGCGAGTGGCAAAGGAGATGAGCTTGAGCTGGGTCAGATGTCTTGGTGACTCAGATCTAGTGGCTCAACATGTATCTGGCAAGTGGGATTCCAAAGACCCTCTCATGGTGGCTTATCGCCGAGAGGTCGATGCTGTTGTAGGATATTTTAAAGGTTATCAGGTGGAACACATTGACCGTCGAAAGAACGAAGCGGCTGATGCTTTAAGCCGGCTAGGGTCTCAGCGTAAGCCGGTGCCACCCAACACCTTTTTGGATGTTTTGCATAACCCCTCTGTCAAGTTGCCCACAGAAGAAGATTTAGCTGTTCCTGACCCGGAGGCACAGTTGGTAGCGGCTCTTCATGACATCCCAGATTGGACGGTGCCGTTCTTGGCTTACATGACCCGGGGAGAGTTGCCAGTAGATGAGACCTTGGCTCGGCAGATAACCCGGCGACCTAAGTCCATGACGATTTCGGATGGAGAGTTATTTCATCACAGTGTTTCTGGAGCGTTTCAACAATGTGTTTCCCCCGAAGAAGGTCAAGAAATCCTTCGTGAGATCCATGAAGGCGATTGCGGTCATCACGCCGGGTCAAAATCTTTAGTGGCCAAGGCGTTTTGTCATGGTTTTTACTGGTTGACGGCTCACGCTGATGCAGAAGATCTGGTCAGTAGATGTGATGGATGTCAAAAATTTGCACGACGAGCGCATGTGCCGGCTCAAGAGCTCCGGATGATTCCAATCACTTGGCCGTTTGCGGTTTGGGGGCTTGACATGGTGGGACCTTTCAAAAGGTCTAAGGATAAGAAGACACATCTCTTAGTGGCAGTTGATAAGTTTACTAAGTGGGTTGAGGCAGAGCCTGTGAGTAAGTGTGATGCAGCCACGACGGTTTAGTTCATGAAAAAAGTAATCTTCCGTTTCGGGTTTCCACACAGTATTATCACAGACAATGGCACTAATCTGTCTCAGGGGGCTATGGAAGAGTTTTGTCAGCGAGAGCACATCTGCCTTGATGTTTCTTCTGTAGCTCATCCTCAATCCAATGGTCAAGCTGAGAGAGCCAATCAGGAAATTCTAAAAGGGCTAAAACCCCGGCTTATGGTTCCTTTACAACGAACACCGGGTTGTTGAGTAGAGGAGTTACCCTCAGTGTTATGGAGCATCAATACTACACCCAACAGGTCGACGGGTTACACACCCTTCTTCATGGTTTATGGAGCAGAAGCAGTGCTGTCTAGTGACATCCGTCATGACTCGCCCCGTGTGGCGGCTTATGTTGAAGCTAACAATGAAAAAGCCAGACAGGATCCGCTTGACTTATTGGATGAAGAAAGAGACTTAGCAGCGGCGCGGCCAACAATTTATTAGCAGGACCTACGTCGTTATCACAGCCGCCGGGTCAAGACCAGGACTTTTCAGGAAGGCGACTTGGTGCTCCGGCTCATCCAAGATCTTTCAGATGCACACAAGTTATCCCCACCTTGGGAAGGACCTTTTGTGGTCAGTAAAAATTTAAACAATGGGTCATACTACCTCATTGACGTTCGAGAGCATGCAGACTCACGTAAGTCGGAAGAAGAGACCCGCCGGCCATGGAACATTGCTCAACTTCGGCCATATTACACCTGAGCCACCGGCTCTCAACATGTACATACGTTCACGTTGTATATACTATGATAAGCAATAAAGTAAGACCATCGGTCTCTTTTCTTTTCACAGATCATACATCTTTATTATTTCTTACTAACAAATGACTATTAAGGAGCTGATCATATTTGAATCAAGTTTAACCTTTTTGGTCCGGCTTATGATCGTATCCGAATCTAGCTGCAAATCTCAAGGTCACTTGGGGGCTTCCTGTTCAAACATAGGTCGTATTCGAACCAAATAGAACATAGCTGTCGTAACCCTCTTGATCGGCTCAAGGCCAAACTCACTTGGGGGCTTCTTGATCGTATCCGAATCATAGCTTAACCCCTTTTGAGTCCGACTTGGATCGTATTCGAATCAGGGTCATTAAAAACCTCTCAAGGTCATTTGGGGGCTTCCTGTTCAAACATAGGCCGTATTCGAACCAAAGAGAACATAGCTGTCGGTACCCTCTTGATCGGTGCAACGCCAAAGCCACTGGGGGCTATATGGTCGTATTCGAACCTTAGCTTAACCCCTTTGGTCCAGTTTACTGATCGTATTCGAATCAGAAACCCCCAGCCTTTTGAATACATAGTTAAAATTATGTTTATTATCTGTTTCTTGCCTTTTAGATTTTGTTGTTTCAATATTACAAATAAGATAGCCTGGTTTTCTTCCCCGGCTCAATTATTGAACAACACAGCCGCCCGGGTTATTCAAGCCGGTGGCTCAAGGATCCAAAGGTACGAGCTACTAAGATATGATGATCATTGAGTATTCAAGATGTATTAACGTTTCATACATATTGAATTATCAAGTTCACCACCCGGATTATTAAACCCGACGATCTAAGGATCAACAAGGACAAGGTATGATTTTTACTTATGCCCGCTTACCCGCTGCGTTAGCTCAAAAATTTGAATTAACCCTTATCCTTTCTTTATATTTGTCTCTGTTCTTTATTGAGGTAAATATATTGGCTGTGAATTAGGGTGTCTAAGCCCGTTTGGTTCTAAACCGCCTTGCCAGTCTTTTTCTTGTGTTCACAGAAACAGAGTTCAAATATCGCAGAGACAAACATTAAATGATGCATACATTGACATCTGGAAGCAGATTCACATAGAAGTATTTTTATGCACAACAGCATAAGCAAACATGCGGTGTTTTAGCAACTACAGTTATTACAAGGCTTTATAAGCCTATGAAGATGATCATCGTCCATCCCTCGCCGGTTCACCACCTTCTGTTTGCTGAAAGTTGGATTTTGACCAATCAAAGCCGTTCATGGCGACAAATTCGGCTTCGTCGTCAATCAGGCCGACCGGGTCAATTTCCAGGGCAAAGGTATCTTCTCTCACAGGTGGGATCAGATCTGCTACTTTGTATGAAGGAGTGGCCATCTTCTTATTTTCACTATCAAAACCCGGCTGGTACCTGTCAACATTGGTGTCATCTCCAAGACTAGTCGCCTGAGGCCGGACTTGACGTACACACGCCATGAAATCATCCTGATCAAATGGAGACCCGTCCTCCTTCAAAGTAGGGTAACCTCTGGCTACGTCCGCCGGGTCTAGTTCTGGCACCCAAGCCTTGGAGCGGCTTAGGGTAGTCAAAGCTCCGGCTCGCGCGCAGGAGCGTTTTACTTCTTGGAATCTAGCAGGAAGGATGAACAGCTTCTTAAGGACATCGCTAAGCCGGTTGGGTCCTTGATTGGTAGGAGAGATAGCGGCCAGAGCCCGTTGTGCACCAATGTAAAATTGTTCAACCAAGGTGTATACTGCCTTCAGTTTAATCAACGGGTCTTGGCTCAGATTTTTACTTCGCGGACCTGCATATATTTTTAACAGAGTAAGTTGGCGGATCATATTCCGGTTTGGCAAAAATTATACGAAAGGTCAACTCAGGCAGCTTACCAAAGATAGGAGCAACCATCTGAGACACCCGGCCCTTCAAACTGTTCAGCTCTGTTGAAATTTCTTTCAGAGCTGTGATGTCTACTACACAACCTTCTTCTTGTAGACGTTGTTGGGCCTCCAAGTGCAGAGGTTTGTAGGACAGTAGCAAATTTCCCTCAAGTGGATGACCTAAGGTTTATCAATCCGTGGGAGGTGTAGGATGAAGATGGTCTCTCTCAAGCAACCCTGCAACCAAATAACAAAGAGTCTCTTGTGTCCCCAACACAGCCAATACAATGGTAAATTGTATAGGTGCACTAGTTCGGCGAAGAGATGGTGATACAAGTGGAATATGGATAGTAGATAATAGTTTTTGTAATATGAAAATATAAAAATAGCAAGGTAGCAAGTGATAAAAGTGAGCGTAAACGGTATTACAATGATAGGAAATAGGGCCTAGGGTTCATACTTTTGCTAGTGTAAGTTCCCTCAACAATACTAACATAATTGGATCACATAACTATCCCTCAACATGCAACAAAGAGTCACCCCAAAGTCACTAATATCGGAGAACGAACGAAGAGATTATGGTAGGGTACGAAACCACCTCAAAGTTATTCTTTCCAATCAATCCGTTGGGCTATTCCTATAAGTGTCACAAACAGCCCTAGAGTTCATACTAGAATAACACCTTAAGACACAAATCAACCAAAACCCTAATGTCACCTAGATACTCCAATGTCACCTCAAGTATCCGTGGGTATGATTATACGATATGCATCACACAATCTCAGATTCATCTATTCAACCAACACATAGAACCTCACAGAGTGCCCCAAAGTTCTACCGGAGAATCACGACGAAAACGTGTGCCAACCCCTATGCATAGGTTCCCAATGTCATGAAACCCGCAATTTGATCACCTCAACATACATCAAGTGGCACGTGGTATTCCATTGTCACAACAGATATCCACGGCAAGACATACATCAAGTGTTCTCAAGTCTTTAAAGACTCAATCCGATAAGATTACTTCAAAGGGGAAACTCAATTCATTACAAGAGAGAAGAGGGGGAGGAGAAACATAAGATCCAACTATAATAGCAAAGCTCGCGATACATCAAGATCGTGCCAAATCAAGAACACGAGAGAGAGAGATCAAACACATAGCTACTAGTACATACCCTCAGCCCCGAGGGAGAACTACTCCCTCCTCGTCATGGAGAGCACCGAGATGATGAAGATGGCCATCGGTGAGGGTTCCCCCCTCCGGCAGGGTGCCGGAACAGGGTCCCGATTGACTTTTGGTGGCTATGGAGGCTTCTGGCGGCGGAACTCTCGATCTATGTTGCGTTATGGAAGTTTTAGGTCACGTAGGTATATATGGGTGCATGAGGTACGTTAGGGGAGCCACGAGGATCCCACGAGACAGGGGGGCACGCCCTAGGGGGGGGGGCGCCCCCACCCTCGTGAGCACCTCATTCCTTACTTGACGTGGGGTCCAAGTCCATCGGGTGGCTTTCGTTCCAAAAATAACTTCTCTAGTTGATTTCGTTCCGTTTCGACTCCGTCTGATATTCCTTTTCCTCGAAACACTGAAATAGGCATAAAACAGGAAATCTGGGCTGGGCCTCCGGTTAATAGGTTAGTCCCAAAAATAATATAAAAGTGTATAATAAAGCCCAATATTGCCCAAAACAGTAGATAATATAGCATGGAGCAATAAAAAATTATAGATACGTTGGAGACGTATCAAGCATCCCCAAGCTTAATTCCTGCTCGTCCTCGAGTAGGTAAATGATAAAAAAGATAATTTTTGATGTGGAATGCTACTTGGCATAATTTCAATGTAATTCTTCTTAATTATGGCATGAATGTTCAGATCCATAATATTCAAGACAAAAGTTTAATATTGACATGAAAACAATAATACTTCAAGCATACTAACTAAGCAATTATGTCTTCTCAAAATAACATGGCCAAAGAAAGCTATCCCTACAAAATCATACAGTCTGGCTATGCTCCATCTTCACCACACAACATATTTAAATCATGCACAACCCCGATGACAAGCCAAGCAATTGTTTCATACTTTTGATATTCTCTAACTTTTTCAATCTTCACGCAATACATGAGCATGAGCCATGGATATAGCACTATAGGTGGAATAGAATGGTGGTTGTGGAGAAGACAAAGAGGGAGAAGATAGTCTCACATTGACTAGGCGTATCAACGGTCTATGGAGATGCCCATCAATAGATGTCAATGTGAGTGAGTAGGGATTGCCATGCAATGGATGCACTAGAGCTATAAGTATATGAAAGCTCAACAAAAGAAACTAGTGGGTGTGCATCCAACTTGCTTGCTCACGAAGACCTAGGGCAATTTGAGGAAGCCCATCATTGGAATATACAAGCCAAGTTCTATAACATAAAATTCCCACTAGTATATGAAAGTGACAACATATGAGACTCTCTATATGAAGAACATGGTGCTACTTTGAAGCACAATATATGAGACTCGCTATATCATGGTGCTACTTTGAAGCACAAGTGTGGAAAAAGGATAGTAGCATTGCCCCTTTTTTTGGGCCTTTCTTTTTTTATTTGGCCTTTTTTTATTTGGCCTTTCTTTTTTTATTTGGCCTTTCTCTTTTTTTTATTTGGGACAATGCTCTATTAAATGATGATCATCACACTTTTATTTATTTACAACTCAATGATTACAACTCGATACTAGAACAAAGTATGACTCTATATGAATGCCTCCTGCGGTGTACCAGGATATGCAATGAACCAAGAGTGACAAGTATGAAAGAATTATGAACGGTGGCTTTGCCACAAATACAATGTCAACTACATGATCATGCTAAGCAATATGACAATGATGGAGTGTGTCATAATAAGCGGAATGGTGGAAAGTTGCATGGCAATATATCTCGGAATGGCTATGGAAATGCCATAATAGGTAGGTATGGTGGCTGTTTTGAGGAAGGTATATGGTGGGTTTATGGTACCGGCGAAAGTTGCGCGGTACTAGAGAGGCTAGCAAAGGTGGAAGGGGGAGAGTGCGTATAATCCATGGACTCAACATTAGTCACAAAGAACTCACATACTTATTTCAAAAATCTATTAGTTATCGAAACAAAGTATTACGCGCATGCTCCTAGGGGGATAGATTGGTAGGAAAAGACCATCGCTCGTCCCCAACCGCCACTCATAAGGAAGACAATCAATAAATAAATCATGCTCCGACTTCGTCACATAACGGTTCACCATACGTGCATGCTACGGGAATCACAAACTTCAACACAAGTATTTCTCAAATTCACAACTACTCAACTAGCATGACTCTAATATCACCATCTCCATATCTCAAAACAATCATCAAGCATCAAACTTCTCTTAGTATTCAACACACTCATAAGAGAATTTTATTATTCTTGAATACCTAGCATATTAGGATTTTTAAGCACATTACCATGCTATTTAAGACTCTCAAACTAATCTAAGTGAAGCATGAGAGTTCATATATTTATTCAAAATAAAACTACCACCATGCTCTAAAAGATATAAGTGAAGCACTAGAGCAAATGACAAACTACTCCGAAAGATATAAGTGAAGATCAATGAGTAGTTGAATGATTATTTAGCTATGTGAAGACTCTCTAAGATTTTATAATTTTGGATCTTGGTACTCTATTCAAACAGCAAGAAAAGCAAAATAAAATTACATCTAAGAATAGCAAACATCATGTGAAGAAGCAAAAACTTAGGATCAACCGATACTAACCGATAGTTGTTGAAGAAGAAAGGTGGGATGCCAACCGGGGCATCCCCAAGCTTAGATACTTGATACTTCTTGAAATATTATCTTGGGGTGCCTTGGGCATCCCCAAGCTTGAGCTTTTGTGTCTCCTTAATTCCTCTCATATCATGGTCTCCCTAAATCTCAAAAGCTTCATCCACACAAAACTCAACAAGGACTCGTGAGATAAGTTAGTATAAACCATTGCCAAAACCTTATCATACTCTACTGTAGGAAATCACTAAAATTATTATTCAACATTGCATACTAAATGCATCTGCATATTTAATAGTCATATCCTCAAATAGAATCATTAAAGAAGCAAACATATGCAAACAATGCAAACATAACATCAATCTGCCTAAACAGGATAGTCTGCAAAGAATGCTGCAACATCCATACTTCCCTAGCTCCAAAAATTATGAAATAAAATTCCCAATGTAATAAATTTATCATATCTTAATATTAAAAAGTTTTAAACATTTTATCACATTCTGACTTTTCTAGGGAATTATTCCAACAGCGGTAAACTTTCTGTTTTCAAACAGCAACATGTAGACTTCTAAAATAGGCATAGTAAAGGCTATCAATGCCACTTTTATTGAAATAAAAGATGCAAAACATTGTTATAAATAACATCAAGCAAATCCTAACAAAATAAATTGACGCTCCAAGCAAAACACATATCATGTGGCGAATAAAAATATAGCTCCAAGTAAAGTTACCGATGAACGAAGACGAAAGAGGGGATGCCTTCCGGGGCACCCCCAAGCTCAGGCTCTTGGTTATCCTTGAATATTACCTTGGGATGCCTTGGGAATACTCAAGCTTAGGGTCTTTCCACTCCTTGTTCCATAGTCCATCGAATCCTTACCCAAAACTTGAAAACTTTACAACACAAAACTTAAAGTAGAAAGCTCGTAAGCTCCGTTAGTATAAGAAAATAAATCACCACTTCAAGGTACTGTAGTGAACTCATTCTTTATTTATATTGGTGTTAAACCTACTGTATTACAACTTATCTATGGTTTATAAACTATTTTACTAGCCATAGATTCATCAAAATAAGTAAACAACACATGAAAAACAGAATCTGTCAAAAACAGAACAGTCTGTAGTAATCTGGATCAAACTTATACTTCTGGAACTCATAAAATTCACAAATAAATTTCTGGACCTGAGGAATTTATCTATTAATCATCTTAAAAAATAATTAACTAAATAGCACTCTCCAAATAAAAATGGCAGCAATTTCTCGTGAGTGCTAAAGTTTCTGTTTTTGACAGCATGATCAACCAGAATTCCCCCAAGTCTTCCCAAAGGTTCTACTTGGCACAAACACTAATTAAAAGCATAAAACCACATCTAAAAAGAGTCTAGATGAATTATTTATTACTAAACAGGAACAAAAGCAAGGAACTAAAATAAAATTGGGTTGCCTCCCAACAAGCGCTATCGTTTAATGCCCCTAGCTAGGCATGATGATTACAATGATGCTCACATAGAAGATAAGAATTGTAACATAAAGAGAGCATCATGAAGAATATGAATAGCACATTTAAGTCTAACATACTTCCTATGCATAGGGATTTTGTGAGCAAACAACTTATGGGAACAATATTCAACTTGCATAGGAAGGTAAAACAAGCATAACTTCAAAATTTTAAGCACATAGAGAGGACACTTGATATTATTGCAATTCCTACAAGCATATGTTCCTCCATCATAATAGTTTTCAGTAGCATCATGAATGAATTCAACAATATAACCAGCACCTAAATCATTCTTTTCATGATCTACAAGCATAGAAATTTTATTACTCTCCACATAAGCAAAATTCTTCTCATGAATAATAGTGGGAGCAAACTCAACAAAATAATTATCATGTGAGGCATAATCCAATTGAAAACTAAAATCATGATGACAAGTTTCATGTATATTATTATTTTTAATAGCATACAAGTCATCACAATAATCATCATAGATAGCAACTTTGTTCTCATAATCAATTGGAACCTCTTCCGGAATAGTGGATTCATCACAAAATAAAGTCATGACTTCTCCAAATCCACTTTCATCAACATAATCATCATAAATAGGAGGCATGCTTTCATCATAATAAATTTGCTCATGAAAACTTGGGGGACAAAAAATATCATCTTCATCAAACATAGCTTCCCCAAGCTTGTGGCTTTGTATATCATTAGCATCATGGATATTCAAGGAATTCATACTAACAACATTGCAATCATGCTCATCATTCAAATATTTAGTGCCAAACATTTTATAGATTTCTTATTCTAGCACTTGAGCACAACTATCCTTTCCATCATACTCATGAAAGATATTAAAAATATGAAGCGTATGAGACAAACTCAATTCCATTTTTGTAGTTTTCTTTTATAAACTAAACTAGTGATAAAACAAGAAACTAAAAGACTCGATTGCAAGATCTAAAGATATACCTTCAAGCACTCACCTCCCCGGCAACGGCGCTAGAAAAGAGCTTGATGTCTACTACACAACCTTCTTCTTGTAGACGTTGTTGGGCCTCCAAGTGCAGAGGTTTGTAGGACAGTAGCAAATTTCCCTCAAGTGGATGACCTAAGGTTTATCAATCCGTGGGAGGTGTAGGATGAAGATGGTCTCTCTCAAGCAACCCTGCAACCAAATAACAAAGAGTCTCTTGTGTCCCCAACACAGCCAATACAATGGTAAATTGTATAGGTGCACTAGTTCGGCGAAGAGATGGTGATACAAGTGGAATATGGATAGTAGATAATAGTTTTTGTAATATGAAAATATAAAAATAGCAAGGTAGCAAGTGATAAAAGTGAGCGTAAACGGTATTACAATGATAGGAAATAGGGCCTAGGGTTCATACTTTCGCTAGTGTAAGTTCCCTCAACAATACTAACATAATTGGATCACATAACTATCCCTCAACATGCAACAAAGAGTCACTCCAAAGTCACTAATAGCGGAGAACGAATGAAGAGATTATGGTAGGGTATGAAACCACCTCAAAGTTATTCTTTCCAATCAATCCGTTGGGCTATTCCTATAAGTGTCACAAACAGCCCTAGAGTTCGTACTAGAATAACACCTTAAGACACAAATCAACCAAAACCCTAATGTCACCTAGATACTCCAATGTCACCTCAAGTATCCGTGGGTATGATTATACGATATGCATCACACAATCTCAGATTCATCTATTCAACCAACACATAGAACCTCACAGAGTGCCCCAAAGTTCTACCGGAGAATCACGACGAAAACGTGTGCCAACCCCTATGCATAGGTTCCCAATGTCACGAAACCCGCAAGTTGATCACCTCAACATACATCAAGTGGCACGTGGTATTCCATTGTCACCACAGATATCCACGGCAAGACATACATCAAGTGTTCTCAAGTCTTTAAAGACTCAATCCGATAAGATTACTTCAAAGGGGAAACTCAATTCATTACAAGAGAGAAGAGGGGGAGGAGAAACATAAGATCCAACTATAATAGCAAAGCTCGCGATACATCAAGATCGTGCCAAATCAAGAACACGAGAGAGAGAGATCAAACACATAGCTACTGGTACATACCCTCAGCCCCGAGGGAGAACTACTCCCTCCTCGTCATGGAGAGCACCGAGATGATGAAGATGGCCACCGGTGAGGGTTCCCCCCTCCGGCAGGGTGCCGGAACAGGGTCCCGATTGACTTTTGGTGGCTACGGAAGCTTCTGTTGGTGGAACTCTCGATCTATGTTGCGTTATGGAAGTTTTAGGTCACGTAGGTATATATGGGTGCAGGAGGTACGTCAGTGGAGCCATGAGGGCCCCACGAGATAGGGGGGCGCGCCCTGGGGGGGGGCACCCCCCACCCTCGTGAGCACCTCGTTCCTTCCTTGACGTGGGGTCCAAGTCCATCGGGTGGCTTTCGTTCCAAAAATAACTTCTCTAGTTGATTTCGTTCCGTTTTGACTCCGTCTGATATTCCTTTTCCTCGAAACACTAAAATAGGCATAAAACATGAAATCTGGGCTGGGCCTCCGGTTAATAGGTTAGTCCCAAAAATAATATAAAAGTGGATAATAAAGCCCAATATTGCCCAAAACAGTAGACAATATAGCATGGAGCAATCAAAAATTATAGATACGTTGGAGACGTATCAAGCTGTTTCGGCTGTCTCAGCTCATCGGGTCAGGAGTGTTTTCTCATTTTCCCAAGCCTTCTCCTTGGTAGCAAAGCTGGTCTTCAAATTTTCCATTGCAGAAAGGCTCATTTGCAGTTTGGAAGTGGAAGATTTGATTTTGGACTCTTGACTTGCTAGCCGGGTCTTTGCATTAAGAATTCAATTCAGACAATGCATTCTGTGAAACGTTTAGATAAGTCAAGACTTGGTTTCAAATTCCAGTATTTAAATTCAAGATTCAAGTCCCAATTACTTTACGAATAAACCACTTGACACTTGGGGGCTAATGTATGCCAAATCAAATTTTTACGACTCTACCAACATATTTGAAGTCCCAAGTCCTTTACAAAGTAACAACACTTGACACTTGGGGGCTAATGTATGCCAAATCAATTTTTGACGACTCTACCAACATATTTGAAGTCCCAAGTCCTTTACAAAGTTACAACACCTGGCACTTGGGGGCTAATGTACGCAGTTCAGCAAGTTTATCAAGGTTAAACTAGAGTGTTAAGTACTTTGCAGATGGTTTTAAATTCTAAAGTACCGATTCATTAATGATCAAAATAAACCGGTCCTTGGGGACTATGGTTGTAGTTTTGTTCTATCGATATCAGGCAAAGATTCAGAGGTAAAAGTCTCGGCCTATATTCTAAGTCTACAGGTTATTCCATTTCTCTCATAATCTGAAGACTTGGGGGCTGAAGGAATATTGGTAAACCGAAAACAACGTACCTCATACTTCAACTGAAGCTACTTGACCATCTCGATCTTAGACTCACGACTGGAGTGTACATGACTGAGATAGCCGGATAAGATATCACTGGCATTGAGACGGTCATAGTTGGCAACATCAAAGCGAACCTTCAGCCTCCATCAACAAAGCGGCTCCCAGTAATTTGAACATCTTGAGCACGTGGATTTATAGTGGCTTCGTCAAGAGACGGCTCCGGAGGATTTGCTTCATTAACAATAGGCGGGTCTTCTGGGGCGTCAATTAATGGAGAAGGCAGCCTAGCCGGGTTAGATGCTAGCACTGGCGGGTCTTTCACCGGTTTTGCTGCCTTCGTCTTCTTGGATTTAGCCTGGCCGCTAAGGAAAAAAATATTGTAGGATTGTCAGCATCAAGATACAATTGAGCGACCCGGAAGAAAAGAGGATTTCTGATTACCCAGGTGCAGTCTTGAAAGCCGGGAATTGTGTTTGAGATGAGTCGCCTGAGGAACGAGACACCTCCTGAAAGAATAAAAGAAAAGAGTTAAAAGAAATATGAGGAGCAGGATTCATTAAAGCAAGTTAAAGATAGCAATAAGTAAACCTCGTTCGGATGTTTCCGAGGGGTCTGTTGAAGGACGACAGCCGGTTCGTCTTCAATCCCAGCTTCACGGCGGCTTTCATGTTGCTGTTTTTTCAAATGAAAGTTGGGATCCAAGTGAGCTAAGGGGTTAGAAAACCTTACTTTACGGATCACTCGTCGAACTCTGTGTCTTGGTAAGGGCTTTGAGTCAGAGGAAATGATAGTTACCTCTGCTTCCCCGGCCTGACTGGCCCCAGTGTCATCCTGGTAAGGATCAGTGTCAATAAGATTGTTAAAAAATTGGCCAAGGGAATCAAGGGCTACCTCTGAGTCAGACGTATCATCAAGTTTCATTAAATCTTCAGCAGTGGTTTTCTTTTTCTTCTTCGACTTCCGGGTCGACTTTTTGGTGTTCATGGTAGCGGCTTTCGCCTTCTTAGCAGCCTCGTGATCATATTTGACTTTCCAAAAGTCAGAATTGGCCTGCAAAGACAAGAAGAAAGATCAGTGCCGGGTTAAGCTTGCAGAAGGGATTTAACCCAACAATGCTGCAGTCTTCATATTTCCCATTCACCAAAACGGTTGACATTGAAACAATGTCTTCTTCGGTGAGTTCAACTGGGCTGTGATGAAGAGAGTCGTCCGGGCTTCCGCCATATTCATACATCAGTTTCGATCGACGGCTTAATGGAATAACCCGCCATGAGATCCAGCAGCGGGTCAGATCTACTCCGGTTAAACCGTTGCCCAACAAAGCGTTGATTCTTCTGATGGATGGAAGTAGCCTCTTGCGTTCAACAACGGTGAGCTTATCCGGAAGGGTGAACTTGGAGTCAAGACGACCGGGGCGGTAACCCGGCAGCGGCTTCTCGTTTGCTGGAGAAATATCCTAACAATAAAACCAAGTTTGGTTCCAGTCCTTTGGGTGACTTGGTAAGACGATGAGAGGGAAGACAGCACCCTGACGGCGCTGAATTGAGATGCCTCCAAGTTCTAAGCTAGGACCGTTGGTACATTCGTTCTGCCGGTTCAGATAAAAGTACTCCCTAAACAGATCTACGGTCGGCTCTTGCTGAAGATACACCTCACAGAGTACTTGGAAGTTACAAATGTTAGAGATGGAATTGGGTCCAAGGTCCTGAGGATGGAGTTTGAAAAAATGAAGGACCTCTCTGAAGAATTTTGAATCGGGCGGTGAGAAGCCACGGTTCATGTGGTTAGTGAAGACAATCACTTCTCCGTCTTTTGGGTTGGGGCGTTCTTCCTCCGGGTCAGGATCATGATAAGACATGCCATTTTTTGAAGGCAGAAACCCAATGAGGAAGAACTCTTTTAACCGTTCCTCAATTACGGATGAGGGGACCCAGTTACAGACGGTGGGTGTCTTTGGTGGCATGATGTGCAAAGAACTGAAAAAGAAATAACAACTTGCCGGTTCAGTTTACAGTCAGATATAAAACAAGTAATGGCGGTTTTACTAAGGGCTAATGACATATGGGGAAAAGAAAGCCGGAGCGGTAAGCCACCATGACTACAGATTTTCTCAGAAAGCAGATTTAGCTAAGTGTTGGCATAAACAAGTTTTACCAAGCTGTCATTATTATTTTGGATCAAATGGCTGTTCTGAAAAGAAAAATATTCTAGACCTAAATATCTAGTACAGATGGGTTCATCAGCTATAACGAAGCATCTATACAGAAAAAAGGGATCTACGGCTATCAAAAATGGACGCCAAACAACTACTGCGCAAGTTATATTTCCTTTTTGGATCCCTAGAGGCTGCGGAGGAAGAACTACCAGGAAAGTTCATGAAGAACAACGAAGAACACCGACGAACTCGCAAAGCCCTAATGCAGATCTAAAAAGTTTGAGAAGGCGAGACTTACGGGTGCGGATTCACTGCAAAGGTTCGTCGTGTTTCTCTAGACAAGTCAGGTCGATGCAGCGGCCTGAGGTGGAGAAGACGAGGAGATCTGCGACGGCGGCGGCAGCAGAGATCTAGCGGCAACGAAGCAGTGAGAGGAAGAAGACGACATAAGGGGGAGAATGAAAAAGACCTAAGTTGTACCTATTTATAAGGGAGTGCGCGAACAGGCGGGCGCGAAAATCAAGGAGACCTGAATAATGATTATCCAAATAAACTGACACCTTGATTCTTGGAAGGCATTAAAAAATGAAAGATCCGTTGGAAGATGACGTCATGAAGGTTTTTTGTGTTTTCAGAAGATGACGTCACGACGGGTTACAGAAGTTTTCAGACAGAGGATGGATTCCACCTAAGTATTGAAGATTGACAGAGAACAAAGTTCAAAGTCAACCTGGGGCCTAATGTTGGGGATATTACTACCAGTATGACCCGCCCAGGAGGGGCCGAGTCAGCCCTAATGGCGGGTTACACAAGAAGCTCGATAAACATTCAAGATGATAGTTTACTAAATGTATAGAAGGCCCAAAGGCCTGGGGCCGGCTTAAGGCCTGACATTGTAAACTGCTGTATATAAGGAAAGGCTTGTAAAGAAAGGCATGTAAGGGAAGTCACCGAGCCGGACATGATTATGAGTCGTCCGGGACTCTGTAGGCCACCAGGCGTCAACCCGTGTATATAAGGGGACGACCCGGTGGCAGTTTAGAAAAAAACAACCAAGTTGGTAACCAAGCCGGCGAGTTGAGCCTCTTGGAGATCGAAACCTCAGCAATACCAATCCCAACTAGACGTAGGCTTTTACCTTCATTGTAAGGGGCCGAACTAGTATAAAAACTCTCTCATGTGTCCTTTGTCCCGATCAACCCCTTTAAGTTTCCTAGTGCGATGGCCCTACAACTAAGTCCTTGCTCTAGGACATCTGCCGTGTCAACTCCACGACAAGACCGATAGCAAGTTTTATGTGGGAGAGGCCACTGCTAGCATGTCATCCCTAACTTGGAATTCTATGCACTTATGATTGGAACTATTAGCAAGCATCCGCAACTACTAACGTTCATTAAGGTAAAACCCAACCATAGCATTAAGATATATTGGCCCCCCTTCAATCCCGTATACATCAATTTCTATGCTAGGTTGAAGCTTCTGTCACTCTTGCCCTCCAATACATAGTCCTATCAACATACAACTAACCCTATGGTGTGATCCACGCGCGCGCTCATATGATGGGCACCAAAGGACAACAACATAACCACAAGCAAATTAAACCAATCATAGTAATTCACCAATTACTGATAGGACAACGAAAATCTACTCAGACATCATAGGATGGCAACACAACATTGGATAATAATATGAAGCAAAAAGCACCATGTTCAAGTAGAGGGTACAGCGGGTTGTGGGAGAGTGGACCGCTGTAGATAGATGGGGGAAGGTGATGAAGATGTTGGTGAAGATGACAGAGGTGTTGGTCTAGATCGCCGTCACACGATGATGGCCCCGGCAGCATTCCGGCGCCATCGGGGAGAGGGGGAGAGAGCCCCCCTTCTTCTTCTTCTTCCTTGACCTTATCCCTAGATGGGAGAAGGGTTTCCCCCCTCTGGTCCATGGCCTCCATGGCGGCGGAGGGGTGAGAGCCCCTCCAAGATTGGATCTGTCTCTCTGTCTCTCTCTGTTTCTGCGTTCCTGATTCTTCCCTTTCACCGTTTCTTAAATTTGTGGAGATCCATAACTTTGATTGGATTGAAATTTGAACACGATTTTTATCCGGATATTAGCTTTCTCGCCGCGAAAGAAGGGCAACAACCACCTTACAGGGTGTCCACGAGGGTCAGGGGCGCGCCCCTGCCTCATGGGACCCTCGAGCATCGTCTTGCGTTGATTTCACTTCCCAAAATTCACATATATTCCAAAAAAATCTCTGTCAGTTTTTATCCCGTTTGGACTCCGTTTGATATTGATTTTCTGCGAAACAAAAAACATGCAACAAACATGAACTAGCACCGGGCACTGGATCAATATGTTAGTCCCAAAAATAGTATAAAAAGTTGCCAAAAGTATATGAAAGTTGTATAATATTGGCATGGAACAATCAAAAATTATAGATACGACGGAGACATATCAACATCCCCAAGCTTAATTCCTACTCGACCTCGAGTAGGTAAATGATAAAAAAATAATTTTTGATGTGGGATGCTACCTAGCATAATCTTGATCATGTAATCTAATCATGGCATGAATATTAAGACACAAGTGATTCGAAGCAATAGTCTATCATTTGACATTAAGACAATAATACTTCAAGCATACTAATAAAGCAATCATGTCGTTTCAAAATAACATGGCCAAAGAAAGTTATCCCTAAAAAATCATATGGTCTGGCTATGCTTCATCTTCACCACACAAAATATTCAAATCATGCACAACCCCGATGACAAGCCAAGAAATTGTTTCATACTTTTGATGATCTCAAACCTTTCAACTTTCACGCAATACATGAGTGTGAGCCATGGATATAGCACTATAGGTGGAATAGAATATGATGATGGAGGTTGTGTGGAGAAGACAAAAAGGAAGAAAGTCTCACATCAACGAGGCTAATCAATGGGCTATGGAGATGCCCATCAATTGATGTCAATGCGAGGAGTAGGGATTGCCATGCAACAAATGCACTAAGAGCTATAAGTGTATGAAAGCTCAAACTGAAAACTAAGTGGGTGTTCATCCAACTTGCTTGCTCATGAAGACCTAGGGCATTTGAGGAAGCCCATCATCGGAATATACAAGCCAAGTTCTATAATGAAAAATTCCCACTAGTCTATGAAAGTGATAACTCAAGAGACTCTCTATATGAAGAACATGGTGCTACTCTGAAGCACAAGTGTGGTAAAAGGATAGTAACATTGTCCCTTCTCTCTTTTCTCTCATTTTTATATTTTTTTATATTTTAGGTAGGCTTCTTTGGCCTCTTTTATTTTGATAACCTCGCCTGGGACAATGTTCTAATAATGATGATCATCACACTTTTATTTACTTACAACTAAATACTAGAACAAAGATATGACTCTATATGAATGCTTCCGGCGGTGTACCGGGATGTGCAATGATCTAGCGTAGCAAAGATATTAAAAAACGAACAAGCCATGAAAATATCATGCTAGCTATCTTATGATCATGCAAAGCAATATGACAATGAATGCTCAAGTCATGTATATGATGATGATGGAAATTGCATGGCAATATATCTCGGAATGGCTATGGAAATGCCATGATAGGTAGGTATGGTGGCTGTTTTGAGGAAGATATAAGGAGGCTTATGTGTGACAGAGCGTATCATATCATGGGGTTTGGATGCACCGGCGAAGTTTGCACCAACTCTCGAGGTGAGAAAGGGCAATGCACGGTACCAAAGAGGCTAGCAATGATGGAAGGGTGAGAGTGCGTATAATCCATGGACTCAACATTAGTCATAAAGAACTCACATACTTATTGCAAAAGTCTATTAGCTATCGAAACAAAGTACTACACGCATGCTCCTAGGGGGATAGATTGGTAGGAAAAGACCATCGCTCATCCCCGACCGCCACTCATAAGGAAGACAATAAATAAATAAATCATGCTCCGACTTCATCACATAATGGTTCACCATACGTGCATGCTACGAGAATCACAAACTTCAACACAAGTATTTCTACAATCCACAACTACCAACTAGCATGACTATAATACCACCATCTTTATATCGCAAAACTATTGCAAGGAATCAAACATATCATATTCAGTGATCTACAGGTTTTATGTAGGATTTTATGACTAACCATGTGAATGACCAGTTCCTGTCATCTCTCTAAATAGATATAAGTGAAGCAAGAGAGTTTAATCCTTTCTACAAAAGATATGCCCACGCTCTAACAAATATAAGTGATGCAAAAGAGCATTCTACAAATGGCGGTTTTCTATGTGAAGAGAAACATGCAATCCAAACTTCAAAAGATATAAGTGAAGCACATGAAGCATTCTATAAAGCCATACTCAAAAGATATAAGTGAAGTGCAAAGAGAATTCTATAAATCAACCATGGACTATCTCATACCAGCATGGTGCATAAAAGAAAAGTGAAAACTAAATGCAAAAGACGCTCCAAGATTTACGCATATCATGTGACGAATAAAAATATAGCTCCAAGTGAAATTACCGATGATTGTTAGAAGAAAGATGGGATGTCTTCCGGGGCATCCCCAAGCTTAGACACTTGAGTCTCCTTGAATATTTACTTGGGGTGCCTTGGTCATCCCCAAGCTTGAGCTCTTGCCTCTCCTCCTTCTCCTCATATCGAGGCCTCCTCGATCTTTGATCACTTCATCCACACAAAACTCAATAGAAAGCTCGGTAAGATCCGTTAGTATAATAAAGCAAATCACTACTCTAAGTACTATTGCAAACCAATTCATATTTTGTTTTTGCATTATAGATACTGTAATATAACTTTTCCATGGCTTAATCCACTGATAGAAATCGATAGTTTCATGAAAACAAGCAAACTATGCATCAAAAACAGAATCTTTCTTAAACAGGACAGTCTGTAGTAATATGAACATTCACCATATTTCTGTTACTCCGAAAATTCTGATTTTTTTAGGAAAAATAAAAAATTTGTATATAAAGACAGTGCAAAAAGTTTCATAACCGTTTGACGTTCTAGTAAAAAATGTAAAATCGCGCACTACAGCCAAAGTTTCTATCTTGCACCGCACAAACCAACAAGCAATGTAAACATCCTAAAGGCAAATCTTGGCACATTATTTTTATAATACAATGGATTTGTACTTTATAAAATCACACAACATAAATAAATGACTCTCTAAAACTTTCAGGTTGTCTCCCTGGCAGCGCTTTCTTTAAAGCCATTAAGCTAGGCATATAGTGCTCAAGTAATGGATCCACCCGGATCCCAAGGTATATCGAAGCCAATTTGAATTAGCAATGAGTTGGAATTTAGTAGTGAGCAAAAAGCAACATATATCAAGCAATGACGAAGTCTAACTCTCTTCCCATGCATCGGCATGTCATAAAAGAACAATCTAATGCACACATAGTAAAGGCCAATGCATAGTAGTTTCTTAAACAATTTCTTGCAATTTTATCGTGTTGGAAACATAGAGAGGCAGAGATGTAGTTCCTTTCTCATAATAATTGCAAGTAGGAGCAGCAAGCACATGCATATTATATTCATCAAAATCATCATGTGTAGTAGTAAAACACAACCCATCAATATAATCCTTAATAAGGGCAAACTTCTCCGATATAGTGTAGTCGGGAGAATTCAAAAAGATAATAGGACTATCATGCGTGGGTGCAGTAGCAACAATTTCATAAGGAACTATAGCAAGTTCATCTCCATAAGCATAATTCATATTTTCATCTTGGCCACAAGCATAGCAAGCATCATCAAAAGAATCAACGGGATCATAACAATCATCATAGCAACCATCCTTTGGTAAGCACGAAGGGAAATTAAACATGTATGAGTTGAAGAGTTACTCTCATTAGAAGGTGGGCACGGGTAGCTAATCCGCTCTTCCTCCTTTTGTTCTTCGCTCTCCTCATCATCTTTTTCATCCAATGAGCCCACATTTCATCAATTCCTTCTTCCATAGACTCCTGCAAAATACTAGTCTCTTCATGGACAGCGGAGACTTTCTCAATAAATTCATCAGTATCATAATTGTATTTATAATTCTCATAGCAATATTTAAGGATAGCTAAATTTTCAGGTCTATAAACTGAATCATCAAAATCTTCAAACTCTTTAAACAAAGATTCAATTTCACAAGCACCCTTAAAAGTAACAAATTATTCTATTCGTTCCACATCATAGTAACCATATATACCATTAGCATAAGAAGCTAAGGTTTCATTATCATTAAAATTGCATGAAAAGGGAAGGTGTGGAGCCTTCATCCTAGAGCAACAAGTATAATCATATCTCAAGCATAGTTGCCAAGCATACCAATGCAACATATAAATTTGATCCCATAATAATTTCCCTTTTTGAGTCAAGCGATAATCCCTAAAGTATTCACGTTGATCCAACGTGTCTCCCATTACATAATTGAATGGGGTTTTCTCAGGATTATTAAAGCAGTGCATAATATCTTTCACATAATGAGCATCGAGGGTTTTAGGAGGTTCCCCATCTCCATGCATGAGTAGCAAGTAAACCTAATTTTTTTGGTATTTCGTGTTCCATATCCATAACTAAAGATACAGAACAAATTAGAACAGAAAATAAAAATTACTTAGTGATAAAGCAAACAAGCACACACGAGAATATTCACCCCACGCTATTGCTCCCCGGCAACGACGCTAGAAAAAGGTCTTGATAACCTACAAGTATAGGGGATCAATTGTAGCCTCTTTCGATAAGTAAGAGTGTCGAACCCAACGAGGAGCTAAAGGTAGAACAAATATTCCCTCAAGTTCTATCGACCACCGATACAACTCTACGTGCGCTTAACGTTCGCTTTACCTAGAACAAGTATGAAACTAGAAGTACTTTGCAGGTGTTTTTGTATAGGTTTGCAAGATAATAAAGAGCGCGTAAATAAAAACTAGGGGCTGTTTTAGGTAAAGAAGCAATAAAGTTAGTATAGCGAGTGTGGAAAAGTGGTGGTAGGAGTTGCGAAATTGTCCCTAAGCAATTGACTACTTTACTAGACCGATAGCAAGTTTTATGTGGGAGAGGCCACTGCTAGCATGTCATCCCTGACTTGGAATTCTATGCACTTATGATTGGAACTATTAGCAAGCATCCGCAACTACTAACGTTCATTAAGGTAAAACCCAACCATAGCATTAAGATATATTGGCCCCCCTTCAATCCCGTATGCATCAATTTTGCCCTCTAATACACAGTCCTATCAACATACAACTAACCCTATGGTGTGATCCACGCGCGCGCTCATATGATGGGCACCAAAGGACATCAACATAACCACAAGCAAATTAAACCAACCATAGCAATTCACCAATTACCGATAGGACAACGAAAATCCACTCAGACATCATAGGATGGCAACACATCATTGGATAATAATATGAAGCATAAAGCACCATGTTCAAGTAGAGGGTACAACGGGTTGCTGGAGAGTGGACCGCTGTAGATAGATGGGGGAAGGTGATGAATATGTTGGTGAAGATGATGGAGGTGTTGGTCTAGATCGCCGTCACACGATGATGGCCCCGGCGGCGTTCCGGTGCCACCGGGAGAGAAGGGGAGAGAGCCCCCCTTCTTCTTCTTCATTGACCTTCTCCCTAGATGTGAGAAGGGTTTCCCCTTTGGTCCATGGCCTCCATGGCGGCGGAGGGGCGAGAGCCCCTCCGAGATTGGATCTCTCTCTCTCTCTCTCTGTTTCCGCGTTCCTGATTCTGCCCTTTCACCGTTTCTTAAATTCCCGGAGATCCATAACTCCGATTGGATTGAAATTTGAACATGATTTTATCCAGATATTAGCTTTCTTGCGGCGAAATAAGGGCAACAACCACCTTACGGGGTGTCCATGAGGGTCAGGGGCGCGCCCCCTACCTCGTGGGACCCTCGTGCATCGTCTCATGTTGATTGCACTTTCCAAAATTCACATATATTCCAAAAAAAATCTCCGTCAGTTTTTATCCCGTTTGGACTCCGCTTGATATGGATTTTCTGCGAAAAAAACATGTAATAAACAGGAACTGGCACTGGGCACTGGATCAATATGTTAGTCCCAAAAATAGTATAAAAAGTTGCCAAAAGTATATTAAAGTTGTATAATGTTGGCATGGAACAATCAAAAATTATAGATACGACAGAGACATATCAGTAGGCATGATGATTTCAATGATGCTCACATAAAAGATAAGAATTGAAACATAAAGAGAGCATCATGAAGAATATGACTAGCACATTTGAACCTAACCCACTTCCTATGCCTGGGGATTTTGTGAGCACACAATTTATAGGAACAAGGATCAACTAGCATAGGAAGGCAAAACAAGGATACCTTCAAAACTTTAAGCACATAGAGAGGAAACTTGATATTATTGCAACTCCTACAAGCATATATTCCTCCCTCATAATAATTTTTAGTAGCATCATGAATGAATTCAACAATATAACCATCACATAAAGCATTCTTTTCATCATCTACAAACATAGAAAATTTTCTACTCTCCACATAAGCAAAATTCTTCTCATTCGGAATAATGGGAGCAAACTCAACAGAATAACGGTCATGTGAGGCATAATCCAATTGAAAATTAAAATCATGATGGAAATTTTCATGGTTAACATAATTCTTTATAGCATACATGTCATCACAATATTGATCATAGATAGCAGATTTGTTCTCATAATCAATTGGAACCTCTTCTGAAATAGTGGAATCATTACTAACTAAAGTTGACACTCTTCCAAATCCACTTTAGATTATAGTATTATCCATAATCCAAAAGATATAAGTGAAGTTCATGGAGAATTCTACAATTAATATAGACTAACCAATATCCAAGCTCAAAATATATAAGTGAAGCACACGAAGCATTCTATAAAATCATACTCAAAAGATTTAAGTGAAGCACAAAGAGCAATTCTATAAGATCATACTTAAAAGATATACGTGAAGCACATGAATCATTCTATAAATAAATGAAGGTCTATCTCATACTAGCATGGTTCTTAAAGGAAAAACAAAAAACACAAAGGACACAAATCATGTGAACAAAACAAAAACCGAGGTATACCGATAATTGTTGAAGAAGAAAGATGGGATGCCAACCGGGGCATCCCCAAGCTTAGATGCTTGAGTATCCTTAGAATATTTACTTGGGATGCCTTGGGAATCCCCAAGCTTGAGCTCTTGCCTCTCTTTATTCTTCTCACTTCGGTAACTCCTTGTTCTTTGAACACTTCAACCACACAAAACTTTAACAAAAACTTTGTGAGATCCGTTAGTATAACAAAGCAAATCACTACCTTTAGGTACTGTTGCAAACTCATTCCAATTTCATATTAGAATTATATATACTATATTCCAACTTCACCATGGTTCATACCCCCCGATACTACCCATAGATTCATCAAAATAAGCGATCAACACATAGAAAACAGAATCTGTCAAAAACAGGACAGTCTGTAGTAATCTGGAAGTTTAGTATACTTCTCTAACTCCAAAATTTCAGAAAAATATGACAATTTAAAAATTTGTACAGAAGTAATGTGAAAAAAGTTTTAGACCTATTTGACTTTCCAGTAAAAAATGTAAAATCACGCGCTACAGCCAAAGTTTCTGTTTTTGTACTGCACAAAGTAAACAAGCAATCTAATCATCCTAAAACCAAGGCTTGGCACATTATTTTTATATTACGATGGATATATACAAGGGGATAATTATTTTCAGAGAATCTTCCATGAATTTTTTTACATTGTTTCCACGAGCATGAACACAAGTGCTCAAGGTCGACCCTCATTTCTTCAATGCATAATCTTCCAATCACTTCTCTCATTGAAAGACTTTTTAGGCATGATAGGCAAGTAATTTTTTTGTATTTTCATTCTTAAAAAATGTATGTTTCACCCACAACTAAACAGAAACAAAAAAGGAAAAACAAAATCTACTTAGTGAAGAAAGCAAACAAGCACACACGAGAATATCAACCCCATGCTATTGCTCCCCGGCAACGGCGCCAAAAAAGAGCTTGATAATCCTCAAGTGCAGGGAATCATCGTAGCAATTCCCAATGGTGGAATTGATAAGTATGGAGTGTCGAACCCACAAGGAGCTAAAGGTAAGATCAATATTATCTCAAGTCCTATCTGCCATTGATACGACTCTACGTACACCGAACGTTTGCTTCCAACTAGAAACGAGAAATAAAACTACATTGTGGGTATGAAGAGGATAACTTTGCATGGTATCGGAGAGATAAAATATAAAAGTAGGTGTTGTTATCATAAGTTAGAATATATTACTAAATATTATAAATAGCGAGTGTGGAATAATGGTGGATCGGTGTGCGGAATTGTCTTAGGCAATTGTTAACAAGACCGATAGTCGTCATTGCAATTTCATATGAGGGAGAGGCATAAGCTAACATAATTTCTCTTCTTGGATGATATGCACTTATGATTGGAACTCTAGCAAGCATCCAAAACTACTAAAGATCATTAAGGTAAAACCCAACCATAGCATTAAAGCATCAAGTCCCCTTTATCCTATACGCAACAACTCCCTTACTTGGGTTTATGCTTCTGTCACTCAAGCAACCCACTATAAGTGAATCATGAACGTATTGCAACACCCTACAACGGGAATCCCTCACACTTGCGCAACACGGAGGGCACAATAGGACAACACCAAAATAAAATATACAACTCGTACCAATCTAGATCATCAATCAACCCAAAGACAAAGGATATCTACTCAAAACATCATAGGATGGCAATACATCATTGGATCATAATATGTGGCATAAAGCACCATGTTCAAGTAGGGATTACAGCGGGGTGCGGGAGAGTGGACCGCGTAAAAGAGATGAGGATGGTGATGATGATGGTGATGTTGATGAAGACAATCACCGCGGCGATGATTCCCCTCCCGATGGCACTCCGGCGCCACCGAGAGAGAGAGAGAGAGAGGAGGAGGAGAGGTTCTCCCCTTGTGCTTCCTCCTCCATGGCCTCCCCCCCTGGATGGGGAGAGGTTCCCCCTCTGGTCCTTGGCCTTCATGGTGATGATGGCCCCTCTTGGATCCTCCTCCATGCCCTCCGGTGATGATGGCCCCCTCCGGCAGGGTGCCAAAGAGGGCCTAGATTGATTTCTTGTGGCTATAGAGGCTTGCAGCGGCGAAAATTCCGATCTAGGTTATTTTCTCGTGGTTTGGGCATTTATAGGAGAGTTTGGCATCTAGAACAAGTCATGGGGCCCCACGGGAAGTCCTCGAGGCACAGGGGCATGCCCAGAGGGGGGGGGGGGGTTGGGCGCGCCCCCACCCTCGTGGGGCCCATGGGTCTCCTCTCCGGTAGATTTTTGTTCCAGTATTTTTTATATTTTCCAAAAAAATTCTCCGTTGATTTTCATCGCATTTCGAGAACTTTTATTTCTGCACAAAAACAACACCACGGTAGTTCTGCTGAAAACAGCGTCAGTCCGGGTTGGTTCTAATCAAATCATACCAAAATCATATAAAACTATTGTAAACATGGCATGAATACTTCATAAATTATAGATACGTTGGAGACGTATCAATCATCACGTGGTGTCTTGATACGTCTCCAACGTATCTATATTTTTTGATTGTTGCATGCTGTTGTATTATCTGTTTTGGATGTTAATGGGCTTATTTATACACTTTTATATTATTTTTGGGACTAACCTACTAACCCAAGGCCCAGTGCAAATTGCTGTTTTTTTGCCTATTTCATTGTTTCGCAGAAAATGAATATCAAACGGAATGAAACCTTCGGGAGAGTTATTTTTGGAACAAACGTGATCCAGGGGACTTGGAGTAGACGTCAAGAAAGAAACGAGGTGGACACGAGGCAGGAGGGCACGCCTGCCCCCTGGGCACGCCCCCACCCTCATGGGCCCCTCGCAGCTCAACCGACCCACTTCTTCCTCCTATATATATATATATATATATATATATACCCCGAAAACATCCAGGAGCACCACGAAACCCTATTTCCACCGCTGCAACCTTCTGTACCCGTGAGATCCCATCTTGGGGCCTTTTCCAGAGCTCCGCTGGAGGGGGAATCAATCACGGAGGGTGTCGGTGTCAAAACTGGCGGATCTCGGGTAGGGGGTCCCGAACTGTGCGTCTAGGCCGGATGGTAACAGGAGGCAGGGAACACTTTGTTTTACCCAGGTTCGGGCCCTCTCGATGGAGGTAATACCCTACTCCTGCTTGATTAATATTGATGATATGGGTAGTACACGAGTAGATCTACCACGAGATCAAGGAGGCTAAACCCTAGAAGCTAGCCTATGGTATGATTGTTGTGTATGGAGTTGATTGCCTACGGACTACAACCCTTCGGTTTATATAGACACCGGATAGGGTTAGGGTTACACAAAGTTGGTTACAATGGTAGGAGATCTCGAATATTTGCATCGCCAAGCTTGCCTTCCACGCCAAGGAAAGTCCCATCCGGACACGAGACAAAGTCTTCAATCTTGTATCTTCATAGTCCAGGAGTCCGGCCGAAGGTATAGTCCGGCTACCCGAACACCCCCTAATCCAGGACTCCCTCAGTAGCCCCTGAACCAGGCTTCAATGACGACGAGTCCGGCGCGCAATTGTCTTCGGCATTGCAAGGCGGGTTCCTCCTCCAAGTCCTTCATAGAAGATTGTGAACACCAAGAGTAGTGTCCGGTTCTGCAAAAGTAAGTTTCCACATATTGCCATAGAGAGAATAACATTAACACAAATCAAATCTGCTGACGTATTCTGCAGTGCGCCATCACACTACAGCCAAGTCCTTTACTCGAATCATTTTTACTTTTCCACCTCAGCATGTTTTGCGAGGCGGCTTCCTTGGCACGTCTTGTCAAAGCAAAGATCGTGTGCCCTTTTTACGGGATTCTCATCAATACGGACGTGGGTAACCCTAACCGCGCCATTTACCACGGCGCTTGGGAGGCAAGCGAGTTTTATTAGGCAGGTGGGGACGCACAACCACATCCGTCCATATAAGGGGATAAGGATCCACCTTTTTACCTACGCCTTCTTCCTCCTTTGCCTATCCACCTCCTGCGCACTCGAGCTCCAGCGCCCAAGCCCGCACTTCCTACCTCAACCTTCTCCAGCGATGTCTGGAGCGGGAGGCAAGTGGAAGGTCTCCTCCGTCACGGAGGGCGACGTCAAAAAGCTTAGGAAGGCCGGATACTTGTCCAAAGACATCGCGCACCGGCTTCCCGAGAAGGGGCAGCTCCTCCCCACCCCAAGGCCCCATGAGAGGGTAGTATTCCTTCCCCACTTCCTCTGCGGACTGGGTTTTCCACTTCACCCATTCGTCCGGGGGCTCATGTTCTACTACGGCCTGGATTTCCATGATCTGGCCCCGAACTTCATCCTCAACATCTCAGCGTTTATCGTCGTGTGCGAGGCTTTCCTCCGCGTCCGCCCCCATTTCGGCCTCTGGCTCAAGACCTTCAACGTCAAGCCCAAGGTGGTGTGCGGCAACCAGGCGGAGTGCGGAGGCGCCATGGCGGGCAAGATTGCCAACGTCCAATGGTTCAAGGGCTCCTTCGTAGAGACCCTAAAGGGGTGGCAAGCCGGGTGGTTTTACATCACCGAGCCACGCGATCCGAAATGGATCGCAGCCCCCGAGTTTCGATCCGGACCCCCCACGCGGCTCATGTCCTGGAAAGAGACGGGCCTATCGTGGGGTAACGAGGAAGAGGTGACTGGACTGAAGACATGCATCCAGTCCCTGGTAAACAAGTCAATCAGGCTTGTAAATGTAGTCCAGGTCATGCTCGTTCGCCGAATCCTCCCGTGTCAACAACGGGACTTTACTTTGTGGGGGTTCGACCCGGCACAGCACCGAACCCTTAATAGGCTCTTCGACACGATGTATGAAGACGTCTGGAAGGCGCTAATCAAAGGTGCCGAGGCTCCCGCATCCGCTTTTAAGGACCGCGGATACAGCTCGCAGCGTCACGCTAGCAAGGTAAGCTATTTTCACCTTTTATAGGATGTTCAGCTTTTTTCATAGTTTAACTCTATGCGGGATCTAAACTCCCTTACCTTTGATAGGCTTGGCGGGCGGTATCCGGACCGATTAACTGTCCGGCTCCGCTGCCCGAAGACCCAGCCCCAGCTCTACTAGTGAAGCTGCTGGCTCCGGCGCCTTATGTGGTGCCGGAAAAGAAGGCCAAGAAGAAGAAGACCACGGGGACTCGAAGGAGTGCCCGCAATGTGGTGTTGTCGGACTCGTCATCCGACGAGTCCGAGACGTACTCTTCCCGTGGAGACGAGGAGGAGGAAGAAGAAACCTCTCCCCCTCCAGCGGGGGGAGGAAAGAAGAGGAAGGCCGCCCCAGTAGGGGGGGGGGGCGAAGGTTCCAAGAAGAGGAAAACCCCTCCGCCGGACTACTCCCCCGACGCCGACGAGGACGAAGAGGAGTGGCCAGACAGGGCCAGGCGTCCGGCAAAATCGTAAGTGTTCGGATACCAGAGTAACTCATGATATTCCTTTTGTTGCACAACTTTCCCTAATGTCGAATATAATCATGCAGCCCGCCCCAGGCCGAACTCAACGAGTCGTCGAGCGGCTCCCTGGATTCATCGGACGTGAACTCAGTTCCGCCCGTTGTCTCCCCCCGCACTGCGGACGACGCCGAAGTGGCGTCGCGACAAGCTCCGGGGCAGGAGGAGGTGGTCCTGGAGGAGCCGCAAGGCAACCTCCCAGACTCCAGGAGTAAAGGGGACAAGACCCCCCAGGGCTCCAAGTCCGGCTTTGAGCCGGACACCGTGCCGGAATCTTCAACAATTCCGGACCGCGGCAGGCGAACTCCTTCCAAGAGGAGCAAGCCTTCTGAGCCGGCAGCCTCCGTCCAACCGGAGGTGCCGAACAATCTGCTGGAGGTGCTTGAAGGCACCTCCATCGACGAGGAGCACCGTACTATTATGAGTACGGTGATCCAGAAGGTTCAGTCTGCCAAGAGCGGACTGAGTGAAGCTTGCGCTAGCCTCCTAACAGGCTTCGAGGTAAGTAAAAATATGTAAAAATATTACCGCATAGACAGTAGCCCCTGATGCTCTGTTTGGCGTTCGTAAAGAAAAGCTGAATAGAGGATCTATTAAATTTCAAAGGAGTCTAACAACAAAGAGTCAATATGCGTATGCAGGCTTCACTGCTATCCACCGCCGCACTGACTGCAGAGGTGGGTGTCCTGAAACAGGACCTCGGGCGGACCGAGCAAGAGCTCGGCCTTGCCAAGTGACAGCTCGAGGAGAAAGAAGGTAAGAAATACCTTACAGAAAAAGGTGCCTATAGAGAGGCGTGATTGCAAAAAATAACAGGATTGTACTTGCTTATTATAGGGGCCATGACTGAGGTGGCGACCCTCAAGCAGGCGCTTTCTGAGGCCGAAAAGAAAACGGCCGCGGAGCGCACCGAGCGAGAGAAACTTGGGGCTCAGGTCGACGAGGTGCAGCAAGAGCTTCAGGCTCTCATGAAGAAACATGAGAGTTTGGAGCTTGAGTCAAAGACCCAAGCGTCCGAGCTCGCGGCGGCCCTTGAGACTGCCAAGTTTGCCAAGGCCGAAGCCCAAAAGGCCCTCCAAGAGTTGGAGGATATGAATAAGATAGCGGCGGGTAAGGCATTCTTTATGCAAAGCAAAAATATAAAAGTAAACTACTTGTTACTTACCCGAATCCGGAGCTCTCCAGGGGCATTCGCAGATCTTCCCCGCAGCGTATCCGACGCCGCCGCACTCTACCGAGCTGAAGAGGGCAGCTCGACGGAGAAGGTGTTCTGGTCTCAGTATGCTGAGGCCGGATACCCTGTGCCCTTGAGCGACCAGCTGAAACAGCTGGTCGAGCTCCACAAGGCGGCCGAACAGGCCATGAAGGGCTTCATAGTTCGGCTATGGCCCGGCGAGGCCCTGCCTGGGAGCTACTTCGGGCTGGTGCGGCGGCTGGTGGAGGCCTGTCCAAGGCTCGAGGCATCAAGCGCTCCGTATGCATCGAAGGTGCCTGTCGGGCCCTTGCCCGTGCAAAGGTGCACTGGGGTAAGCTGGACGGTGAGAAGCTTGTGAGGGACGGGCCGCTGCCGGGGAAGGAGCATCGCAAGCCTGAGAACTACTATAAGGATGTTCTTGCGGGTGCCCGCCTTGTGGCGGATGAATGTACCAAGGATGTAATTTTTGAATGAACTCGCTCGTGTTTATCCTGTGCGCTGAAAACTTGTTCATAGGCGCTAAGCAATGCTTGTTGAATTTAAAATATTATTTTCTGTGCGGCCGTTTATCAAAAATTGAGAGATGGCCAGTCGTCAACTTCTGCCCCCATGCCACTAGTGCTGGGGTGTTCGGGATAAACCTGAGCGCTCTTTTTCCCATAGTTGGGTCCTTCGAGGGAGGCGCTCAGCACAACGAACCAGGCAATCGGACTATAATGCTTGAACACTCTCACTTAGCCATAGAACTTTATAATTTCAAATTTCGGCGAAGCCCCTAGTTCGGAAGACCGAGTTCGGGGCGCTATCCACGCCTTGGCCGGGGTTATCCAGCTCCTCGCTCGAAGCGGCATAAGACTTTAGGGACTCGAAAAAACCTCTCGAACAGCGACCGGTCTCTCGCCTCATCATGACAGTCAGTTTTAGCTTTCTCCACTGAGGTGCTTAACCCAGCTCAACCGGGGCACAATCGCAGTGGTTCTCCTAGTGCTACCTTAGCCGATATAGCGGAACGTAAGGCACCAAAACATAGGAGCCGGGTAAACCCAACTATTGACCCAAATCATGATTCGGAGCCGATGCATATAGTGCTATAAGTTCGGGGTGCTGCACTTGTGAAAGTGTACGGACTTCTCACACCATATTAAAGGGTACTGAAGCCCCTGGCGTACTTGCCGTACCACAGTGTACGGGTGCAACATGTCATTAATGAACATATATAACAGAGAGTAATGCAAAAAATAGACAAAAATCTAAGCATTGTTTATAGAGAGGCTATTTATCAAAGCCGAACGATACAAATAGTGCGGTAAGCGAAAGATATTGGACTATTCAGTATGTCCTGACCAGGGGCATGCCGCGGAATTGTATTAGAAATAGGTATACCGCTCGTAACAGAGACCACCAGGGAGTTCCATAATGCGGCATGGCTTGTCTGCCTCCCCGGATCTTGCATCGTTTGTGCGGCAGTCGAATTGCCGAGCAGGTCGTCCGAAGTATGGAGTCCTGAAAGTAAGAAAAATTAAAAAAAAGAATCCGGCAGCCCCTAGTACGTTTTAAGCCGTATTTTGGGTGTGCCGTTATTGTGCCCCTTCCCCTATGCCCATGGTATTTCAAGGGCGTAGTTATGTACGCGAGGTACTGGTTTCGCTATGTTGCGAAAGCTGGGGTTGGGGCCGTATTGCTACGCTTGCTCAGAGCGTGTCAGGCGGTCCTGCTGTGGATTACTCCGGGCGCGCTTGGCAGTGTCTGGCTTTTTAATGGCCGGGCTGAAGAATTGCCTGAGAAGGCTACTTTGTACCTCCGCTGCGAGAGCCGCCGTATGCTCCTCCGTACGGAGGGAGCGTTCGGTGTTTTCGTTGACCGTAATTACTCCTCGAGGGCCTGGCATCTTGAGCTTGAGATATGTGTAGTGCGGCACCGCATTGAACTTTGCGAATGCGGTTCGTCCGAGCAGGGCGTGATAGCCGCTGCGAAACGGGACTATATCGAAGATTAACTCTTCGCTTCGGAAATTGTCTGGGGATCCGAAGACCACGTCAAGTGTTACTGAGCCTGTACAGTTGGCTTCTACACCTGGTATGACGCCTTTAAAGGTCGTTCTTGTGGGCTTAATCCTTGAGGGATCTATGCCCATTTTCCGCACTGTATCCTGATAAAGCAGGTTCAGGCTACTGCCGCCGTCCATGAGGACTCTTGTGAGGTGAAATCCGTCGATGATTGGGTCGAGAACCAATGCGGCGAAGCCGCCATGACGGATGCTAGTGGGATGGTCCCTTCGATCAAAAGTGATCGGGCAGGAGGACCATGGGTTGAACTTTGGGGTGACTGGCTCTATCGCGTATACGTCCCGTAGCGCACGCTTCTGCTCCCGCTTGGGAATGTGGGTTGCGTATATCATGTTCACCGTCCGCACTTGTGGGGGAAAGCCCTTCTGTCCATTGTTGTTCGGCGGCTTGGGCTCCTCGTCGTCGCTGTGCAGCCCCTTGTCTCTGTTTTCGGCCCTTAACTTGCCTCCCTGCTTGAACACCCAACAATCCCTGTTGGTGTGATTAGCTGGCCTTTCGGGGGTGCCATGTATCTGGCATAAGCGATCGAGTATTCGGTCCAAACTGGACGGGCCCTGAGTATTCTTTTTGAATGCCTTTTTCCGCTGACCAGATTTATAGCCTTTGAATCCGGCATTGACTGCCGTGTCTTCATTGCTGTCGCTGTTAACGCGGCGTTTTTGCTTATTCCGACGTGTCCTGCCACTTTTGTCCTTGGTATCCGAATTACCAGGGTTCTTTGATAAGTTGTTACTACGAGCTAGCCAGCTATCTTCTCCCGCGCAAAAGCGGGTCATGAGTGTCGTGAGGGCTGCCATGGATTTCGGCTTTTCCTGTCCCAGGTGCCGGGCAAGCCAGTCATCGCGGATGTTATGCTTGAAGGCTGCTAGGGCCTCTGCGTCCGGACAGTCGACTATCTGGTTTTTCTTTGTTAGGAACCGTGTCTAGAATTGTCTGGCCGATTCTTCTGGCTGCTGAATTATGTGGCTTAAGTCGTCGGCATCCGGCGGTCGCACGTAAGTGCCCTGGAAGTTGTCGAGGAATGCGGCTTCCAGGTCCTCCCAAGAACCGATTGAGTCTGCTGGCAAGCTGTTAAGCCAATGCCGGGCCGGTCCTTTAAGTTTGAGCGGGAGGTATTTGATGGCGTGTAGATCATCGCCGCGTGCCATGTGGATGTGAAGGAGATAATCCTCGATCCATACCGCCGGGTCTGTTGTGCCATCGTATGATTCGATGTTTACGGGTTTGAAACCCTCTGGGATTTTATGATCCATTACCTCATTCATGAAGCATAGCGGGTGTGCGACGCCTCTGTACTGGGCTATATCACGATGCAGCTCGGAAGAGCTATGTCTGTTGTGTTCGGCCCGGCCGGATTTGTTGTATCTGGAGTGAGGATTATTGTCATATGCCGTAGGGCGCCTGCGCGATCTGTAGATCGATCTTGTTTGTCTTGCCTTATCCTCTAGTATGTCTCGCAGGTCGGGCGCATTTTCCCGTGCCTTAGTTGAGCGGCGTCGGGGCATGGCTTGGGTGGAGGGCCGAGAGGCCTCTCTGTCGCGGCCGCGAGGTGGCCGGTCTGCCATGTCATGCGCTGGTGATGTAGGTGCTTCCTCCTCTGATCGGGGTAGCGGCCTGCGCTTCGGGTAACTCTTGGAGGGGCGTTCGAGTTCATACTCTTCGGCCACAAGGTCTTCAGTCCATCTGTCAGCTAGCAAATCTTGGGCAGCTCTAAGCTGTTGCTGCTTTTTCTTGAGGCTGCTTGCCGTGGCTAAAAGCCTACGTTTAAAACGCTCTTGTTCAGCGGGGTCTGATGGTATGACGAATTCGTCGTCATCGAGGCTTGCCTCGTCTTTGGAGGGAGGCGTATAGTTATCATCCTCGACCTCTCGGTCTGCCACTCTCTCATGAGGGCTGGTTTCTCCATCTTCCTGTGCCGAATTTTGCTGAGGTGGGTGTTCTTCGGCGCTATCCGGGGTAGTATTATCTCCCGTGCCGGAATCACCGTTTTTGCTTTGGCGGGTTTTAGAGCGGCGCCGCTGACGCCGACGCTTTGGCTGTTTCTTGGGGGCATCATCCCCCACTGTTCCATCGCCATCTCCATCTTTTGGAGTATCCACCGTATATATGTCATATGACGAGGTGGCCTTCCAGCGCCCTACAGGTGCTGGTTCTTGTTCGTCTCCTACATCGTCGTCCATGCCGTCAATGTCTTCGGAGCTGAAGTCAAGCATGTCGGTTAGATCGTCGACAGTGGCTACAAAGTGGGTGGTGGGTGGGCTTTGAATTTCCTCATCGTCCGTATTCCACCCTCGCTGACCATAGTCCGGCCAGGACTCTCCTGATAAAGAGAGAGACTTTAGAGAATTCAGGATGTCGCTGAAGGGCGAGTGCTGAAAGATGTCCGCGGCGGTGAACTCCATGATCGGCGCCCAATCGGATTCGATCAGCAGGGGCACGGGGGGCTCAGAGTTCGGAGAGGAATCCGGCTCCTCGGAGTCACGGGCCATGCGGAGTGCGGGGCTGGAGTTCGGCTCGATCGCCTCTGAGATCGCAGCCCCTGAGGTGACGTCCAACCGTTCATCCTCAGTTGGCGCAATAGGCTCCGAATTAAGGGTCGGAACCGGTGCGTGTGCGGCGTCCAAGGCGCTGTTCGGCGGCAGAGCTATATCATGCCCATCGAGACAGTGCGGCGCGCTTGGCTGTGGCTCGAATCCGTCGAAGATCAAGTCTCCACGGATGTCAGCCGTGTAGTTTAAGCTTCCAAACCTGACTTGATGGCCAGGGGCGTAGCTTTCGATCTGCTCCAGGTGGCCGAGCGAATTGGCCCGCAGAGCGAAGCCGCCGAAGACGAAGATCTGTCCGGGGAGAAAAGTCTCACCCTGGACCGTATCGTTGTTGATGATCAAAGGAGCCATCGGGCCTAAAGGCGACGACACAGAGGAACTCTCAATGAAAGCACCAATGTCGGTGTCAAAACCGGCGGATCTCGGGTAGGGGGGCCCGAACCTGGGTAAAACAAAGTGTTCCCTGCCTCCTGTTACCATCCGGCCTAGACGCACAGTTCGGGACCCCCTACCCGAGATCCGCCGGTTTTGACACCGACAGAGGGCTTCTACATCAACACCATAGCCTCTCCGATGATGTGTGAGTAGTTTACCACAGACCTTTGGGTCCAAAGTTATTAGCTAGATGGCTTCTTCTCTCTCTTTGGATCTCAATACAACGTTCTCATTGATCTTCTTGGAGATCTATTTGATGTAACTCTTTTTGCGGTGTGTTTGTCGAGATCCGATGAATTGTGGGTTTATGATCAAGTTTATCGATGAACAATATTTGATTCTTCTCTGAAATCTTTTATGTATGATTGGTTATCTTTGCAAGTCTCTTCGAATTATCAGTTTGGTTTGGCCTACTAGATTGATCTTTCTTGCAATGGGAGAAGTGCTTAGCTTTGGGTTCAATCTTGCGGTGTCCTTTCCCAGTGACAGCAGGGGCAGCAAGGCACGTATTGTATTGTTGCCATCGAGGATAAAAAGATGGGGTTTATATCGTATTGCTTGAGTTTATCCCTCTACATCATGTCATCTTGCCTAATGCATTACTCTGTTCTTATGAACTTAATACTCTAGATGCATGCTGGATAGCGGTCGATGTGTGGAGTAATAGTAGTAGATGCAGAATTGTTTCGGTCTACTTGTCGCGGACGTGATGCCTATATACATGATCATGCCTAGATATTCCCATAATTATGCACTTTTCTATCAATTTCTCGACAGTAATTTGTTCACCCACCGTAATACTTATGCTATCTTGAGAGAAGCCACTAGTGAAACCTATGGCCCCCGGGTCTATCTTTTATCATAGAAGTTTTCAATCTATTTTATTTTGCAATCTTTACTATCTATATCATAAAAATACCAAAAATATTTATCTTGTTATTATTATCTCTATCAGATCTCACTCTCGTAAGTGACCGTGAAGGGATTGACAACCCCTTTATCGCGTTGGTTGCGAGGTTCTTATTTGTTTGTGTAGGTACGAGGGACTTGCGTGTAGTCTCCTACTGGATTGATACCTTGGTTCTCAAAAACTGAGGGAAATACTTACACTACTTTGCTGCATCACCCTTTCCTCTTCAAGGGAAAACCAACACAGTGCTCAAGAGGTAGCATGTTTCGGCATGATGAACTGTAGCAACGATGCATACTCAGGGAGAACACTTATACCTTGAAATTTAGTGAGAGATCATCTTATAATGCTACCGACGTACTAAGCAAAATAAGATGCATAAAGGATAAACATCACATGCAATCAATATAAGTGATATGATATGTCCATCATCATCTTGTGCCTTTGATCTCCATCTTGTGACAGCCTGGTTTTGCCCTCTCTAATTTGCTTGATTTTCATTTGAAAATTTTCTAAAACTTGGAGTTCTTGAATCTTTTCATAAGGACTTACACCCTTGGGCATCCTTGGCTTTCACCCAAGTGCTGCACTTCCCTCCTAAATCATCATTTCACTTCTGATCCACCCCAAAATAATCTTTGGAATATTTTTCTTAAATGAAAAATATTCATTTTCTCTCAGAAACTCTAGCCATATCTGTTTGCTTCAAAGCAACCCTAATTTTTATGGCTCATAAAAATCTGAGATAATTCACAAATATTCTGTGAACCCTAGGGCACCTTCCTGAGCAAAAATATTTCATCACTTTTTGGAATATTTTTGCTATATAAAATATTTTCTGTTCTGGACAGAAATGGTGGTTTCTACATCAACTACCATTTTACTTGCTCCATTTGACCTGAACTTGTGCATCTTTACCTTAGTAACTTATAACTAGCCTCCAAAGAACAGCCTCAATACCCCAGCCGTTTGACCACAGTAACTGTTCAAACTTACTGATCAGAAACTTACTTGGCTTGTAAAAACCTCTCTACTGCACCTGGATCCAAACCAATTCATGGTAACACTCAAAACTACCACGAACATCATGCCAGACATCAAGTTTGTGCTTAGGTCGGCTTGATGTCATAGTTCACGCGGTGACCACGTTCGTCCAGGGGTGTTGGCATGCGTGTCGACGCGCTCTGAGAGTTGCCGAGCGCTCTGTTCGCGCGTGCTCGCTTCCCTTGCCTGCCCGAGCATGCCAAACGGCGCCACCATCTTCATATCTAAGCCCTTAACCTCCCTCTGGCGCTCGCCGATGCTAGAGCTCACCGCAGCGAGCATGGGCAAGGTCCGGCCAGCCCCACAGTGCGGAGCGCACTGTGCTCGTCGCCATTCTCTCGATCATGTGCTCGTCTTCGTTCATCCACAGTTGCCGCGTGACCTCCGTCGCCTTCTCCCCCTCTCACTGACACCGCTCGTCGCCGGGCGTCGGGGACAGGTGTCCACCGGCGGAGCCCGAAGCCCCCTCGCCGCTCGCCTATAAATAGGGCCACCCCCAGCCTCCTCGAGCACCATCCAGCACTCCCACACTCTCCACGACTGCGTAGGAAGCCGTAGCCCGGCCGGGCAGGCCTCGGGCCACCGTCCCCGAGCTCGAGCTCGCCGGCGATCCCTCTGGTCGCCGCGAAAGCTCTAGCCTCTCCCAGGCCAGGGCAACCCCTCCAGGGCTTCCTCCTCTCTTCGGTGAGGCCGTCTCGCCCGCTTGGAGCCCCTGGAGTGGCCCCCGTTCGCCGTCTTCCTCAACTCCGGCAACCTCCGCGTTCTGCCTTCGCTTGCGAGCTTGTTTCCGACGCCATCCGACCACCCCTAGCCACGCTACGGGTACGGGCAGGTGCACCATCGTCCCCTCTCTAAATCCCTTCCTCTCGTTTGGGCCAAGAAGCCCTCGTCGCCGGCGAGAGCTCCGGTGAAGCCGCGACCTTCTCTGTTTCTTTCTCCCCCTTCCCCCACCTGACTAGCGGGGCCCGCTAGTCAGCCACTCTGTACGCGCGCGAAGCGGTACGAGTGGTGGCGCCCTGAGGTTTTACGCCTTCGACGTCACCCCCCTCAGCGGTTTATTTAAATTCAAAATCATTTATATTCCAGAGAACTTCAAACAGTTATAACTCTTCAACCATAAGTCCAAATGAATTGATTCTTTTTGCATTGTGTTCTTTGAAAATAAATCTAGCAGCTCACCAAAGATGAGATTTTTCTGAGCTGTTTAGAATTTCTGGTGATTTTCAGAAGTGTTCTTGATATTTTCTTTTTGTGTTTAAATTAATTTTCGGAGGGTGAGGCTTGTCTTGAGGATCACCGGAAGGCTTGTGAACCTCATCTGCACGAAGGCAAGCCACAGCAACATTTTCATGGTGTCATTTCAATATTTGTGATTTTCTTACTTGAATGAAATGGTTAATCCATGCATTTAATTAATTATTGTGTTATTGGTATTCTGTTAAATATTGGTTAGTTGTTATGCTTGATTTACAGAATGATTGAAACTAGTTTAGTGTGTAAAGCAAGTTAAGGTTTATTTGTGGTGATGTTAGAAATGATTTTGTTATGCTTGTTAGTAATTATTTAAAGCTTTGTTCTTGCCTACATAAATTGATAAAAATTTGCTAGAAAATATCCTGTTAAATACTTGTTTAATCATTTTACTTGTCTTACAAAATGCTTGAACCCAACTTAGTTGATAAGAGTTATTGATAGTGAAATCTTTTGTCAAGCATATGAGAAATTTATCGGAGTTACTTTCTTGCGTGAGAAATTAATAAAACTTGTTGCAAAATATTTTGGTTAAGTTGTGAGTCATTTTGAGCAGTAGAGTGATATGAGTTGTTGATGTTTATGCTTGGTGTGTATATGGATGACCTCGGTCATTTTTATTATTATGTGATGCATGTGTAGTTTTGCATTTCATGGCATGCTATGACACCGGTCATTTTCGTTTTGAAGTTGAACCTGAATATAACTCAACTTTAATATACCGTTGACTGGGTCATGGTGCCGCGGAATCGAGTTTCTTTCCCAGTGCAACCACATTTGCCTTTTCAGGAAGGCCTTGATTCGGTCCATTGACATGGCCTCTGGTCGGTGCCTCCAACTAGGGAAGGTTATGCCGTGCTTGCCCTGGCCTGGTAAGCAGGCATAATCTTGTGTGCTCGTTGATGAGATTATGGTACCGAGTCCCCGAGTGGGATTGTTTTGACCATGATGGCGGTTGGGGTGTCTTTGGTAGACACGGGGCCACCCAGGACCAGCCCGTTGGGGAGTGGGTCGGAGTGGCCGGGAGAGTGCCGTGGCAATGGAAGGGTTTTGTCGGAATGCCGTTGGTCCACCCGAATGGGAGTGCGAGGCCATGGGTTCCGTGGTGTGGGTACAGTGTGCTACTATAACACCCACGATGCGGCTATATCTCCCACGTGTCGGAGCACGACTTAGAGGCATAACCGCATTGTAGGCAATGTCGCAAGAGGGGTAATCTTTACACATTCCATGTACTGAATAAGAAAAGAGGTACATAGTTGGCTTAAAATCGCCACTTCACACAGTAACATAAATATAGCATTACAATCATCCAGATACAATCAAGGTCCGACTACGGAACCAAAATAAAGACAACCCCAAATAAATAATGTCCTCGATCGCCCCAACTGGGCTCCACTACCGATCGTCTGGAAAGGAAACGTAGTATCGTCCTGAGTCCTCATCGAACTCCCACTTGAGCTCAGTCGCATCTCCTGGAACGGTATCATCGGTCCCTGCATCTTGTTTTGGAAGTAATCTGTGAGTCACAGGGACTCATCAATCTCACACTCTCGCGATCAAGACTATTTAAGATTATACGTAGGGAAAATGTATGAGGTGGAGCTGCAGCAAGCACTAGCATATATGGTGGCTAACATACGCAAAAGAGAGCGAGAAGAGAAGGCAAGGCACGGTCGAGAAACTATGATCAAGAAGTGATCCAAGAATACTTACGTTCAAGCATAACTCGAGACCATGTTCTCTTCCCGGACTCCGCCGAAAAGAGATCATCACGGCCACACATGCTGTTGATAGATTTTAATTAAGTTTAGTTTCAGGTTTTCTACAACCGGACATTAACAAATTCCCATCTGCCCATAACCGTGGGCACGGCTTTTGAAAGTTCAAATCCCTGCAGGGGTGTCCCAACTTAGCCCATCACAAGCTCTCACGGTCAACGAAGGATATTCCTTCTCCCAGGACGGCCCGATCAGACTCGGAATCCCGGTTACAAGACATCTCGACAATGGTAAAACTAAACCAGCAAAGCCGCCCGAATGTGCCGATAAATCCTGATAGGAGCTGCACATATCTCGTTCTAAGGGCACACCAGATGAGCCAGACGTCGGGTTGGCATAGACCCTGGTTGCCCCGGGGGCACCGGACATTGCTCAGGTCGGACCAACACTTAGAGAAGCGCTGCCCCCCCCGGGGGGGGGGTTAAAATAAAGATGACCCTTGAGTCTGCGAAACCCAAGGAAAAAAGGCTAGGTGGCAAATGTGAAAACCAAAGTTGGGCCTTGCTGGAGGAGTTTTATTCAAGGCGAACTGTCAAGGGGTTCCCATTATAACCCAACCGTGTAAGGAACGCAAAATCAAGGAACATAACACCGGTATGACAAAAACTAGGGCGGCAAGAGTGGAACAAAACACCAGGCATATGGCCGAGCCTTCCACCCTTTACCAAGTATATAGGTGCATTAAAGTAAACAAGATATAATAATGATATCCCAACAATAAACATGTTCCAACAAGGAACAAACTCCAATCTTCACCTACAACTAGCAACGCTATAAGAGGGGCTGAGCAAAGCGGTAACATAGCCAAACAATGGTTTGGTAGGACAAAGTGGGTTAGAGGTTTGACATGGCAATATGGGAGGCATGATAAAGCATGTGGTAGGTATCGTAGCATAGGCATAGCAATAGAGCGAGCAACTAGCAAGCAAAGATAGAAGTGATTTCGAGGGTATGGTCATCTTGCCTGCAAAGTTCTCTGAGTTGACGTAAGCTTGATCCTCGTAAGTGTTCTCAACAGGTTCCTCGATCACGTACTCGTCTCCCCGCTCTAGCCAAAGCAAGAACACAAGCAAAGGGAGACACAACCAACCACGGTGCAATGCACAAGCAACATGATGCAAAACATGGCATGATATGCGGGATGTGATATGCAATGCATATGCGTGCTTCAGAAGGAAAAGATTTAACCATGCCTCAACTTGGAAAACCAAGAGTGCCGCTGGAAAGATGAGTTGATTTCGGTCGAAATCGATATAAAGATCACTGGAATCGGATGCACGGTTTGCAAATGACAAGCAAAACAAATAATGGCACAAAGCTGCGATTAACAACACGAGGCCATCTAAATGCATCAAGAACAATAAGCTACTGCACTCTAACATAGCAACAAAGCACATGGCAGTGATCCACTCATTATGCTTGACAAAAGATGAACACTGAGCTACGGCTAAATCATACAATAGCACGTTCAACCAAGCATGTCAAAAGGGCAAAAGATATCAGGTTCACAGACTTAGTGAAATCAACAACATGTCAGGAATTTAACATCAGGAAGCAATGTTTAGAGCAAGATAACAACATGCTACAGGAACATATCATGGCAAAGCAAGGCATGGCATGAAACTACACAAAGCATATAACAAAAGTCCCTTACTGACCATAAGCCAAAAGGGATCAGAAAATACAATGGCAACCATGTGAACATAGCAAGTTCTGTTAACAGATTCAGACTTAGCAGAAAACTGGAACATGGCAAAAACAGATTTACATAAGCATGTTTGCGAGCTCGATGCACTCACCATAAGGCATTGCATGACAAATTAAGCATACACCCAGCAAGTAGAAATGATAAATAAGCTAACCATGGCAAGAACACTCTCATAGCATGCATGGATAAACTATAACAACCTCGGCAAAATTGCTTAACATGTAAACAATCTGCCAGGAACATTTTATAGCAAAAGTAGAGCAAGATTGAGTCATGCCAGTGTGCTCCATAATTGCAAACAAAGACATGGATGGATAGAGCACAACAATAAATCAAAATCATCCTTACTGAACATGCTCAAAAGAGGCATGGATCACTCTGTAGCAACAAGAATACATGGCATAAAAATATTATCAGGGAAAAGACTTAGAAGAATTCTAAGTCCCTGAAATCAGCAACATCACGAGAGCTACTTTGCATGCTTGTGCTAGTCACCACAATGATCACAAAAATACATGGCATGCACCCCTGTAAAGATGACCTGGCATACTACAAAACACATGTAGGGCTCAAGATCATAGGAGGCACACATTTAACATGGAAAAAATGACAAATGTCCATAATCTGTTAAGAATCTGAAACTAACATTACATAGCACTCTTGCAACAGCATTTAGGGCATCAAGATGAACTCAAATGAACATGGTGCAATGGAATGAAATGAAGTGCACATCGAGACGAACAATTGGATATGCTACACGCCCAAAACGGAGCCACGGATGCAAAGTTACGATGCGATGAAGTATGCTAGAAATAATGCAAACTTAGGCAGGAAACGGGGTCAACCCTAGGGTTCCACTGTAGCACCGGATCCAGATCGGGCGCGTTGTACGAGGTTCATCACCGGAGCTCGCTGGAGAAGATGCCGGCGTTGAGGAGGAGGTCGGTCGGGGCTTGCCAGAGCGGGAGGAGGACAGGCGCCGGTGAGGAGGCGCTGGATCTGGCCTTGGCGGCGCGGGGAGGCAGAGGAGGCTGCGCCGGGCGCGGTGGCGGCGCAAGGCGTCAGTGGCACGCGGCGCCGGCGAGGCGGACGGCGGCGAACAATGCGGCGGCTGGGCGGCACGCGGGCGAGCCGGGTGCGGGCGGCGGCGGGTTGATGAAGCTATGTACCTAGGATAGGGGCATGGACCTGTCCTAAGTACCCTACCCAAGGACATCCCTAGAAGAAGTCACCTTTCAATCGACTTGGAAGTATCCCACTTGACAGATTCAAGACACTCGACCACGAAGCAATCACTCGACCAAAATCCAACCACTCGACTGCCAGGAGATCTAAAGTCACCCTGCACGCAAACGGTCGGTCATTAAGTAGCTTTTATGGTCATCATAGCACTTTATTAGGGGCGTTACCAGTAACCCCCAGTCTTAATGTACTTTAAACCTTGCATTACTGAGGGCTGGAGGGGCCTGGCGAACTCTATATAAGCCACCCCCTCCTCAGTATCAAGGGTTGGCACCCCTGTTATTCATACACACATAATTCAGTCGACCGCCTCCGGGCACCGAGACGTAGGGCTGTTACTTCCTCCGAGAAGGGCCTGAACTCGTAATCCTCGTGTGCTTACAACTCCTCCATAGCTAAGATCTAGCCTCTCCATACATACCCCCCTACATCACTGTCAGAGTTAGAACCACGACAGTTGGCGCCCACCATGGGGCTAGGAGTCTTAGCGCCTAGTTTGAGAAGTTGCGATTTTTTCCGATCTCCTTGATCATGGTTTCGAGCGGAGCTTTGGTGGAGGGCCGCAAGATCCGTCTCGGCGCACTCACGTTCATCGCCGACGACTCCGCTTGGCTTCAGGAGGCTCCACTTGACGTCGACGCGCTCCCCCTCCGCGGGGCGACGCACTTTCGCGCATGCGTCCGTGGTGTCCTCCTGCGGCAGCCGTCGACCCAGTATCGGTCGGCTCCCATGGCATCTCCCCGCCCTGTTTCTCGCTGGCGCAAGCGCTCCGATCGGTCGAGGCTTCAGAGGTGGGTGAGGCATGCGGTGCCCGCCAGTCGGCCACCCCACAAGTCACGACAATCGAGCCCGACGAATCCCTCTACGGCTGTTCGACTGGCTCCGCAGAGACCGCATCCGAATGCGACAGCAGTGACCCAGCTGCAGAGGTTCTGGTGATCGATGGGCCACACAGTCCTCCCGGTTTCCCCCGCACTGACGGAGGCGCGGATGGGGGCGACCCGTCGCGTCCTCACGAGGAGTATCTCCCCGAGCCTCTCACGTCGTTGCAGCGGGAGGAACTTCGCCGCCGGAATATGGATGCACTCCACACTCCTATCGTTGGAGAAACCCCTGAGGCCCGAGCCTTGGAGGACGCGCGCTTGGCTAACTTGGCTGAGCGCACTCGACTGGAGAATCTCCAGCGAATACTCGACGGGTGAGCGCGTCAACGGGCTCCAGAATCCAGTCGACGTCAACTCTTTCCGCCCCAGCAAGTATATCGTACTCTGATTCAGAATTTGGCGGCTGCGGCCCGTATAGCAGAGTCGATTCACCCCTCCCAGTCAGAGGCTGGCAGAGGCTTGTTGCAAATCAGAGCGTTGCTCTGGGCAGCGGGAGACCAGAATTCCGCTGTTTCTCAATCGCGGAACAGGATCCACAGTCGATCCATTGTAGCGGATACAGTCCAGTCGGCTCACAGCCCAAGATCGCCTCCGAGGCGTGAGGGACGTGGAGACCGGCGTGATCAGTACAGAAGGAATGAGCAGTATGATCACCGATTCGATCGTGATGATCGACGTCGAGTGCCAACCCCTCCCTCGAGGAGTGGATCATATGTGCCTCGACAGCAGGTGGACAGACACCCTCATAGTGTTGGGCGGAGAATTCCAGTCGACCCCAGGGAACCAGGCTTTGATGCGAGATCCATTCTCGTTCAAGGTTTGGTTGACAGGAATAGAGCTCACCGAGAAGGCTACGACAGAGATGCGCCTACCAGTAGCAGAGTACATGTTTCAGGGCCGGAGTGTTTCAGTCGAGCCATCAGAGCCGCTGTAATTCCTCCCAACTTCAGGTTGGCGACTGGAGTTAGTAAGTTCACCGGTGAGTCCAAGCCCGATACTTGGCTCGAAGATTACCGAGTGGCTGTCCAGATTGGTGGTGGGAACGATGAGGTAGCCATGAAGCACCTGCCTCTCATGTTAGAAGGCTTGGCCAGAGCGTGGCTGAATCAGTTAGCACCCAGCAGCATTTACACTTGGGAGGATCTCTCCTGAGTGTTTGTCACCACATTTGAAGGAACATGCAAGCGACCTGCAGGCCTTACGGAATTGCGGTCTTGCGTGTAGAAACCGAATGAAACTCTGGGGGATTACATCCAGAGGTGGATCACATTGCATCACACAGTTGAAAATGTACCAGATCATCAAGCAGTTTGTGCCTTTAAAGAAGGCGTTAAGTACGGAGAATTGAATCTAAAGTTCGGTCGAACCGGAGAGATGTCTCTGAATCGGATGATGGAGATTGCCACCAAATACGCTAATGGTGAAGATGAGGATCGACTCCGGAGTGGCAAGCATAAAGCAGTCGCCCAGGAAACCGGAGGAAATTCCAGTCGGAAACAGAAGCGGAAAGCCGAGCCAACCGCTCCTGGGGAGGCCCTGGCCGTAACCCAGGGAAAATTTAAGGGAAAACCCAAAGGACCTTGGAACCCCAAGAAAGTTAAAGACCAAGATGGAAATGATGTTTTGGATCTACCGTGTCACATCCAGACCAAGAAAGATGAAGAGGGTAAACTCATTTACCCAAAGCATACCACTCGACAGTGTCGGCTTCTGATCCAGCAGTTTCAGGGCAAGCAGTCCAAAGATAAGGAAAAGGGGTCGGACAAAGTTGAGGACAAGGAAGATAGTGACGATGGGTACCCCCAGGTCAATTCCACCCTGATGATTTTTGCTGATGTTGAGAGCAAAAGTCGACTGAAGGTTATTAACCGTGAGGTAAATATGGTTGCTCCGGCAACACCCAATTATCTGAAGTGGTCCTAGACTGCCATCACATTCGACCAGCCTGATCACCCTACGCACATTGCCACCCCTGGGAGGCAAGCTCTGGTGGTTGACCCAATTGTCGAAGGCACTCGACTGACCAAAGTCCTGATGGATGGAGGCAGCGGTTTGAACATACTGTATGCAGAAACATTGAAAGGGATGTGCATTCCGATGTCCAGGCTCAGCACCAGTAACATGAGTTTCCATGGAGTCATTCCTGGGAAGAAAGCCGAGTCACCCGGCCAAATTGCTCTTGATGTGGTTTTTGGTGATTCCAAGAATTACCGCAAGGAAAAGTTGACATTCGAAGTTGTGGATTTCCAAAGTGCTTATCACGCTATTTTGGGCAGGCCAGCTTATGCACGCTTCATGGCTCGACCATGTTATGTGTATCTCAAATTGAAGATGCTTGGTCCCAAAGGTGTGATCCTGTTACAGGCAATCGGAAGAAAGAAGAAGAGTGTTTTTAGAAAGGCCCAAAGATTGCTGATGCTCAGATGGCGGTGGTCGAGCTGCAAGAGTATCAGAAGACTACAGATCCGAGTGAGTTGCTACGAGCTAAGAAGCCTGCTTCAGAATCAGCTTTTCAGTCGTCCGGTGAAACGAAGGCAGTTCACATTCACCTGACCGATCCAAACGCTGCTCCGACTCACATCTCAACGACGGTCGACTCCAAATAGGAAGAAGCGCTCATCCAGTTCCTCTGTGAGAACTGGGACATCTTCGCATGGAAGCCTGCTGACATTCCTGGAGTTCCCAGGGGGCTGGCTGAGCACCGTCTACGAGTCGACCCAAAATTTAAACCTGTGAAAGAACATCTTCGACGGTCCGCCGTCCAGAAGAGGAAGGCCATTGGCGAGGAGGTGGCTCAGCTCTTAGCAGCGGAGTTCATTCGAGAAATTTACCACTCCAAGTGGCTCGCCAATGTTGTCATGGTCCCCAAGAAGGACAAGTCACTTCGCATGTGCATTGATTTCAAGCATATCAATCGGGCCTGCCCGAAAGATCATTTTCCTCTCCCCCGCATCGACCAGATAGTCGACTCGACTGCGGGATGTGAGCGTTTGTCTTTCCTAGACGCCTATCCCGGGTACCATCAGATCTGTCTGTACGGGCCCGACGAGATCAAAACAACTTTCATCACTCCATTCGGGGGCTTCTATTATGTCACCATGCCGTTCGGCCTCAAGAACGCCGGAGCCACGTTCATGAGGATGATTGAGAAGTGTTTGCTCACTCAAATCAGTCGGAATGTGGAGGCATACATGGATGATATTGTGGTCAAGTCATGGAAGGGTTCCGACCTGCTGACTGACCTTGCTGAAACCTTTGCCAACCTCAGGAGGTATGATATCAAGCTCAATCCGTCAAAGTGCATGTTCGGAGTTCCAGGTGGGAAGTTACTCGGTTTTCTCGTTTCCGAACGGGGAATCGACGCCAATCCTGAAAAAATTGGTACTATACTCCGGATGAAACGTCCTGTGCGTGTGCATGACGTACAGAAGCTTACAGGATGCTTGGCCGCTTTAAGTCGATTCATCTCTCGCCTCGGTGAAAAGGCATTGCCTCTTTACCGACTGATGAAGAAGTCCGACAAGTTCGAGTGGACTCCAGAAGCTGATGCAGCGTTTACAGAGCTCAAAGCTCTGCTCTCCACCCAGCCGGTGCTTGCTGCCCCAATCAGCAAGGAGCCTTTGCTGATTTACATTGCAGCCACAGGACAAGTTGTCAGTACAATACTTACGGTCGAGCGGGAAGAAAAAGGAAAGGCCTTCAAAGTTCAGCGCCCAGTATATTATGTTTCTGAAGTTTTGACTCCTTCAAAGCAAAGATATCCTCATTACCAGAAGCTTGTATATGGGATTTATATGACCACGAAGAAGGTTGCACATTACTTCTCCGATCATTCCATTACAGTCGTTAGCGACACTCCACTATCAGAGATTTTGCACAACAGAGATGCAACTGGTCGAGTGGCCAAATGGGCGATTGAACTTCTTCCCCTAGATAACAAGTTTGAGGCAAAGAAAGCTATCAAGTCCCAAGCAATTGCAGATTTCGTCGCCGAGTGGATCGAATAGCAACTTCCGACTCAAGTTCAATCAGAGCACTGGACCATGTTCTTCGATGGATCTAAGATGCTGAATGGTTCCGGTGCTGGGGTAGTATTGGTTTCCCCCCGAGGAGATAAGCTCAGATATGTTCTCCAGATTCACTTCGATTCCTCCAATAACGAAGCAGAATATGAAGCACTATTGTATGGGTTGCGCATGGCCATTTCACCCGGCGTCCGTCGCCTCATGGTCTATGGCGACTCAGATTTGGTGGTTAATCAGGTGATGAAAGAATGGGACGTCAGAAGTCCAGCTATGACTAGTTATTGCAATGCAGTGAGAAAGTTAGAGAAGAAATTCGAGGGGTTAGAGCTTCATCACATCCCCCGACTAAAAAATCGAGCGGCTGATGATTTGGCAAAGATAGGCTCCAAGAGAGAAGCCATCCCCAGCAATGTGTTTTTGGAACACATCCACTCGCCATCAGTCCAAGAAGATCCTTTTTACAGATGAAGCCCCGCAGCCAAAGAGTGCCACAGATCTGACTGAAGTTGAAATTCCGGCAGTGGTCGACCTAATCATGGAAGTTTTGGCAATCACCCCTGACTGGACGATACCGTACATCGCGTATATCCTGAGAAAGGAACTCCCGGAGGACGAAGAAGAGGCTCGACAGATCGTCCGTCGATCCAAGGCCTCTACAGTCATAAAGGGACAGTTGTATAGAGAAAGCGTGACTGGAGTCGGTCAGAAGTGTATAACACTAGAAGAAGGTTAGATAATCCTTGATGATATCCACTCGGGGACCTGTGGTCATCATGCGTCCTCTCGGACCATTGTGGCTAAAGCATACCGAGCGGGATTTTACTGGCCAAGAGCGAATGAAATGGCAAAAGAGATAGTCGACAAGTGTGAAGGGTGCCAGTTCTACTCCAACATGTTGCACAAGCCTGCATCAGCCCTGAAGACCATTCCACTCGTCTGGCCCTTCGCTGTTTGGGGACTGGACATGGTTGGCCCATTGAGAACAGGCAGGAGCGGTTTCACACATGTGCTTGTGGCAGTCGACAAGTTTACCAAATGGATTGAAGCTAAGCCTATCAAGAATCTTGATGCTTGCACTGCTACCAGTTTCGTCAGAGAGTTAACATTTAGATATGGAGTCCCGCATAGCATCATCACCGACAATGGGTCAAACTTTGATTCAGACAAGTTCAGAGCCTTTTGCGCCTCTCAAGGCACACGAGTCGACTACGCATCGGTCGCCCACCCCCAGTCAAATGGACAAGCAGAAAGGGCAAATGGTCTGATTCTCAAAGGACTAAAGCCTCGGCTGATGCGTGATCTCAAGCACGCAGCAGGCGCTTGGGTCGACGAGCTTCCGTCGGTTCTGTGGGGATTGAGGACTACCCCGAATCGGTCGACTAGAAGAACTCCGTTCTTTCTGGTTTACGGAGCGGAAGCAGTCCTGCCGAGTGATCTACTTCACAATGCACCCCGAGTCGAGCTTTATACCGAAGATGAAGCAGAACAAGCCCGGCAAGACGCAGTCGACCTCCTGGAAGAAGAAAGAGAAATGGCTATGATCCGATCGACCATTTATCAGCAAGACTTGCGTCGATTCCATGCCAAAAATGTGAAGAGTCGAGCCTTCCAAGAAGGAGATTTGGTCCTCCGAGTGGATCAACAGAAACCACACAAGCTCGCTCCTACTTGGGAAGGTCCCTTCATCGTCACCAGAGTCCTCCACAATGGAGCGTATCACCTTTACAATGTCGATCGCCAGATCGATGAGCCACGAGCTTGGAATGCAGAACTGCTCCGCCCCTTTCACACTTGAATTCTCACTCGGATGAGATGTAATAAGAAAAACTTCTGTAGTCTATTTATCAAAGACAAGAGTGTTACAAATTTTCCTATAATTGTTGTTGCTTTTGTTTGCGTGTGAAATCCCCGAGTGGGTGGCTTAGCTGCGAATCCGTTTCGCCTAAGTTTGTAAAAAAAATCCTACCGAGTGGCGAGCCAGACTCCCACTCGGAGGCTTAGCTGCAGCTCAGTGCTCGCCTAAGTGTTTAAAAATCCTACCGAGTGGCGAGCCAGACTCCCACTCAGAGGCTTAGCTGCAGCCTAGTGCTCGCCTAAGTGTTTAAAAATCCTACCGAGTGGTGAGCCAGACTCCCACTCGGAGGCTTAGCTGCAGCCCAGTGCTCGCCTAAGTGTTTAAAAATCCTACCGAGTGGTGAGCCAGACTCCCACTCGGAGGCTTAGCTGCAGCCCAGTGCTCGCCTAAGTGTTTAAAAATCCTACCGAGTGGAGAGCAAACCTCCCACTCGGAGGCTTAGCTGCAGCCTAGTGCTCGCCTAAGTGTTTAAAAATCCTACCGAGTGGTGAGCCAGACTCCCACTCGGAGGCTTAGCTACAGCCCAGTGCTCGCCTAAGTGTTTAAAAATCCTACCGAGTGGTGAGCCAGACTCCCACTCGGAGGCTTAGCTGCAGCCCAGTGCTCGCCTAAGTGTTTAAAATCCTACCGAGTGGTGAGCCAGACTCCCACTCGGAGGCTTAGCTGCAGCCCAGTGCTCGCCTAAGTGTTTCAAAATCCTACCGAGTGGTGAGCCAGACTCCCACTTAGAGGCTTAGCTGCAGCCCAGTGCTCGCCTAAGTGTTTAAAAATCCTACTGAGTGGTGAGCCAGACTCCCACTCGGAGGCTTAGCTGCAGCCCAGTGCTCGCCTAAGTGTTTAAAAATCCTACCGAGTGGTGAGCTAGACTCCCACTCGGAGGCTTAGCTGTAGCCCAGTGCTCGCCTAAGTGTTTAAAAATCCTACCGAGTGGAGATCAAACCTCCCACTCGGAGGCTTAGCTGCAGCCCAGTGCTCGCCTAAGTATTTAAAAATCCTACCGAGTGGTGAGCAGACCTCCCACTCGGGGGGCTTAGCTGCAGTCCAGTACTCGCTTAAGTTTGAAAAAATCCTACCGAGTGGAGAGCAGACCTCCCACTCGGGGGCTTAGCTGCAGTCCAGTACTCGCCTAAGTTTGAAAAAATCCTACCGAGTGGATAGCAGACCTCCCACTCGGGGGCTTAGCTGCAGTCCAGTACTCGCCTAAGTTTGAAAAAATCCTACCGAGTGGAGAGCAGACCTCCCACTCGGGGGCTTAGCTGCAGTCCAGTACTCGCCTAAGTTTTTAAAATCCTACCGAGTGGAGAGCAGACCTTCCACTCGGAGGCTTAGCTGCAGCCCAGTGCTCGCCTAAGTACGGAACACATCCCAATCCGCAAGGACGACGAGGTGCAAATCGACTGCTACCTTCTCCTTCGGAGTTGCACCACAAATACAAAGTTATTTCGAGTGAAGAACAAGTTCCACTCGACAGATAATTCATGAAGATATTCAACGATAAATCAAGTTCAGATAAGATCCAAAGGTTCTAGACCGCAGATCAAAGTACTCAAGCCTCCAGCTCGACAGAGTTTAACGGTTACAAAACCCACTCGGCATTCCAAGGCAAATTTAAAGTGAAGCATAAAAGTTTTTATTCCTCATGCGGAGGACTGGAAGGGGCGACGAACTCGTCCAAGTCGATCCCGTCTGCAATGCGAGTGGCAGTAGCAATGAAAGTCTCCATGAAGTCTTGAAAGTTGTGCTTCCTGGTATTGGCAACTTGGATGGCGGCCAACTTTTCTTCTCGCGCCTCCTTGCAGTGAACGCGGACCAGAGACAGAGCGACGTCAGCGCCACATCTAGAAGAAGATTTCTTCCATTCCGCCACTCGACCTGGGACTTCATTCAGTCGAGTCATTAGGGACTCGAGGTCATTTTGAAGAGTCGTCCTAGGCCAGAGCGACGTGTCGATCCGTGACATCGCAACCTTCAACCGAGCAAGATAGTCAACAACGCTGGCAACACGAGATTCCAGTTGGAGCACGTTCATAGCAGCCTCGTCCTTCACTGGAGAATTGATGGGGTCCAAGTCTGTCTCCACTCGACTGGTCTCCTCTTCGAAGTTCTGGCAGAATTCTGTAAACACAATTCAAGGATAAGTCAGTGGCTCTACGCAGATTTGGTAACTGCAAGTCAGTCGGGCCGGAGTAATTACCCTCGAGCATGACGAACAGCTTCTTGGCGAGTCCACCGAGATAAGCCTCCAGATCGTTCCTCTTCCCCGCCAGTTCACTTGCCTTGTCATTCAGAGCTATATTGCCATTCTTCAGACGGCTGGCCTCTCGATTAGCCGCATCGAGAAGAGTTTTCAGCCTGGAGTTTTCCTTTTCAAGAGTACCGACTGAAGCCAGTTTTTCTTCAGCAAGCTTTGTTTTGTTCAGGGCCTCCTTCTGCGCTTCGGCAAGGTCTTGATCCTTCTTCTTCAGAGCCTCCTCCATTTTGTCTGTGAAACAGCAAGTGAGATCAACATCGAGGACGGCCAGAAAGAAAGGATAGTCGACAAAATCTCACCAGCCATACCTTTTGCTTCGTCCCTCGCCTTCTGCAAGTTCTCCTGAGCAAGCTTCAAGGCAAGGTTCAACTGGATCTGTTTGTTCTCCAACTCAGTGTAGCGAGCCACAAGTTCGCAGGATTTCTGCAAAAAATCAGTCGACAGACATCCAAGATAAGTTGCTTCCGAGTAACCAAGAGACAATGATGGCGTTTCTAAGAGTACAGCTGAATCAAAAACATTCGACAGTAGTCTCGGGGACTACACCCAGTGGGTGCACTCAGCGTGCCCCCACTAGTTCGACCAAAAAAAAATCGACTGCCCGCAGCCGACCGTGTACATTTCCATTCGACATGGCCTGACCAGACTGAGTGAAGAAGTTCAGCTAAAGCAACACAATATAAAGACTACAGTCGACTGCCAGCAGTCCACCGTAGTCTCGGGGACTACACCCAGTGGGTGCACTTAGCGTGCCCCCACTCGTCAAAAAGATTAATAGACACACCCAGTGGGCGTACAGATATAAAGATCTTCGGAAAAAATTCTTCAGATAGCATATCCTAACAGAACAAGCGGTGAATCGACTGACCTGGACGTTGCTCTGAAGAGCTGAGCTCGCGTCATAAGCTGCTTGGCTGGCTTCCCGAACCACCTCCATTTGCTCCATCATGATCCCCGCCTGGCGTATAGCCTCTTTAGCGGCACCCACTTGGTCCTCAGGGACGTGGTGTGTGGCAAAAAGCGAAGGCGGATTTGCAGTCGATGTCGAAGGCCGGACACTCGTCAGAGGTTCAGCGAAGGTCACAGAAACCCGAGTGGTATCACCACCCTCCCGGACTACGGCCTCAAGCGCCAGAGTAGTTTGTGGGTTCTTGCCAGCCGGCGCCCTCCTGTTCCTTCGCGCCCTCAGCGGCACTTTGTTATCATCATCAGGGAGGTCAATGACATGAGGAGGAGCTACAAGAAAAATCCAATCGACCGGAATTATAAGAAATCGCCAGTCGACTAAAAGCAGAGCATCAGTAATTGTACCGGGGTTGGAGGTAACAGCGTCTTCCATCTCTTGATCATCGTCCTTGGCGGAGATCTCCGAGGTGGCAGCACTGCAAATTTCGAAAGTCAGTCAGCTTATTCAATGAGTCGACCAAGAGTCCGTCACGTTCGACAAAGGAAAACAAATTCTACTATTACCCAGAAATGGTGGGGACAGTCATCTTCATCTTGGGCAGAGCCTTAGGCGGCTTGGACGGCGTCGCGCGTGGGTGCTTGGGAGCTTTTTCTGTCGGCGCTAGAGGTGAGGTCCGAGGGCACTTCGACGACTGCCCAACAGGGACGGTTGCCTTACCACGTTCCCGCGCAGGGTCGTGTGTAAGCTTGGATCGCCGTTCCGATCGGGAAGGTTCGACTTCTTCCTCCTCCTCTTCACTGGAGTCGTCGTCGTCATCCCCCTCTCCTTTGCCGTCAGATTCCCACTCTTCTCCCTCGTCTCCACTTTCGCCTCCACTCGCCTCTCCTTCCTCGGCCTGCTCCTGTGCTCCATTGGGTGTCGAGTACATCTCAGTAGTGGCCTAGAGGACAACAAACGAGACAAAAGTCAATCGACTGATCCAAAAAGAACAAATAAAGAAAGCAAGATCACAGTCGGAAACACAAGGTCAGACCTTGTCCACTTCGTATGTTTGGTCGAGTGGAGGAATCCTCCTGGCTCCTCGGGGGTTGTCCTTGTTCCCTGTGGTACTCGACATCCACCCTTCTAACATCTTGTCAGTGACCTCCTCTGGGTGAATCCGAGTGGTGTCTTCGAAACCCGAGTACATCCACATCGGGTGGTCACGAGCCTGAAGCGGTTGGATGCGCCTCCGAAGGAAGACTTCCAACAAGTCCATGCCAGTCACACCCTCGCGGACAAGCTGAACCACTCGACCGACCAGCACCTTGACTTGCGCCTTTTCCTCTGGCGTCGCTTTCAGAGAGGCAGGTTTTTGTGCTCGATTCAGAGAAAAAGGGGGAAGCCCAGTCGACTGTCCTGGGGTCACCTGGTCTTTACAGTAAAACCAAGTCGACTGCCACCCACGGACTGACTCTGGAAAAGTGATAGACGGAAAGGAACTTTTTCCCCTCATCTGGATCGCCAGACCCCCGCACAGCTGGATCACCTGCGTCCGTTCGTCACTCGACTTGGCCTTCTTGACCGTCTGAGAGCGGCAAGTGAAGATGTGCTTGAAGAGTCCCCAATGGGGGCGGCAACCCAAGAAGTTTTCACACAAGGAAACGAAAGCAGCAAGATACACAATAGAATTGGGAGTAAAGTGATGGAGCTGCGCTCCGAAGAAGTTCAAGAAGCTCCGGAAAAAAGGATGAGGAGGCAGAGAGAATCCACGATCGATATAGGTGGCGAGGAGGACGCACTCACCATCAAGAGGCTGGGGTTCGACTTCTTTCCCCGGGAGGCGCGTAGATTCGTGGGGAATGAATCCCCGCTCGACCAGATCATCGAGATCATCCTGCCGAATCACCAATGGCATCCAGTCGCCCTGGATCCAATCCTTGGGCAGAGCAGTCCTCGAGGAAGATCCGCCCCGAGCGGACTTCTTCCCCTTCCCCTGCACCGCCGCCTTCTTCGCGCGCTCCAGAGCCGACGTCTTCTCCTTCACCATCGTCGCCGGCGAAGCTCAAACAGACCTACAACACCAAGGTGGGAGCGGAGGTGGCGGAGGATCTTGTGAAGGAAGGGGGAAAAGTGAAGGCACACTGTTCGGGGGTCCCGAGCCGGCAGCTTATAAGAGGTCACTTCCGAGTGGTTGACTGGTAGGCCCAGGCAATCCCGTCAAATCCCGCAACGGGCGCGCGCACGGTATGTGGCGAAAAAGGTGGTGCGGGGATCGAGGAGCTTCCGTCCTATCCCATCCGATTACTGCGACCGCCCCCGTCCCGCGCGCTTCCCGAAATTCAAATCCCGCAAAATCCGTGGGCCGCAGAACAACTCGTCAAACAGAAGATCCCTTTCACACCGTCACTCGGAACTTCACAAGTAAAGAAATTCACTCGACAAGAGGCCAAGAATGGATCAAGGAGACTAAAAGAAGTTGACGACGTCATCCGTGACAATTGATCCAAAACAAGACGTTCATATAACATGAAGAACCAGTCGGAAAGATCCCCAACTCCTTCCCCACTCGAACCTCGATCCATTCGGGGGCTAATGATGAAGCTATGTACCTAGGATAGGGGCATGGACCTGTCCTAAGTACCCTACCCAAGGACATCCCTAGAACAAGTCACCTTTCAATCGACTTGGAGGTATCCCACTCGACAGATTCAAGACACTCGACCACGAAGCAATCACTCGACCAAATTCCAACCACTCGACTGCCAGGAGATCTAAAGTCACCCTGCACGCAAATGGTCGGTCATTAAGTAGCTTTTATGGTCATCATAGCACTTTATTAGGGGCGTTACCAGTAACCCCCAGTCTTAATGTACTTTAAACCTTGCACTACTGAGGGCTGGAGGGGCCTGGCGAACTCTATATAAGCCACCCCCTCCTCAGTATCAAGGGTTGGCATCCCTGTTATTCATACACACATAATTCAGTCGACCGCCTCCGGGCACCGAGACGTAGGGCTGTTACTTCCTCCGAGAAGGGCCTGAACTCGTAATCCTCGTGTGCTTACAACTCCTCCATAGCTAAGATCTAGCCTCTCCATACATACCCCCCTACATCACTGTCAGAGTTAGAACCACGACAGCGGGCGCGATGCGGGCCGCGGGGGCCCCACACGGGCCGAGCGGGCCGACGGCAGAGAGGACGGCGGCGGGACACGTGGAGGCTTGCGGTTCGTTGGTGGCGATTTGTCCGGCGCGGACCGGACGTGTCCGGCGCGCGGAGGGAGCGGGGCTAGGGTTAGGGTGGTGTCTGATCTGGGATTTTTGAGGGAGGCACCTATTTATACATAGAAGGAGCTAGGAGGCTCCAAATTGAGCACGGTTTTCGGCCACGCGATCATGATCGAACGACCGAGATGATGGAGGGGGTTTAGGTGGTTTTTGGGCCAGTTTGGAGAGGTGTTGGGTGATAACCCACAAGTATAGGGGATCGCAACAACATTTGAGGGTAGAGTATTCAACCCAAATTTATTGATTCGACACAAGGGGAGCCAAAGAATATTCTCAAGTATTAGCAGCTGAGTTGTCAATTCAACCACACCTGGAAACTTAGTATCTGTAGCAAAGTGTTTAGTAGCAAAGTAATATGATAGTGGTGGTAGCGGCAACAAAAGTAAAGACAGAAAAAGTAATGTTTTTGGTATTTTGTAGTGATTGTAACAGTAGCAGCGGGAAAGTAAATAAGCGAGAACCAGTATATGGAAAACTCGTAGGCACCGAATCAGTGATGGATACTTATGTCGGATGCGATTCATCATGTAACAGTCATAACATAGGGTGACACAGAACTAGCTCAAATTTATCAATGTAATGTAGGCATGTATTCCGTATATAGTCATACGTGCTTATGGAAAAGAACTTGCATGCCATCTTTTGTCCTACCCTCCCGTGCCAGCGGGGTCCTATTGGAAACTAAGGGATATTAAGGCCTCCTTTTAATAGAGAACTGGAACAAAGCATTAGCACATAGTGAATACATGAACTCCTCAAACTATGGTCATCACCGGGAGTGGTCCCGATTATTGTCACTTCGGGGTTGCCGGATCATAACACATAGTAGGTTACTATAGACTTGCAAGATAGGATCAAGAACTCACATATATTCATGAAAACATAATAGGTTCAGATCTAAAATCATGGCACTCGGGCCCTAGTGACAAGCATTAAGCATAGCAAAGTCATAGCAACATCAATCTCAGAACATAATGGATACTAGGGATCAAACCCTAACAAAACTAACTCGATTACATGATAAATCTCATCCAACCCATCACCGGCCAGCAAGCCTACGATGCAATTACTCACGCATGGCGGTGAGCATCATGAAATTGGTGATGGAGGATGGTTGATGATGACGACGGCGATGAATCCCCCTCTCCGGAGCCCCGAACGGACTCCAGATCAGCCCTCCCGAGAGGTTTTAGGGCTTGGCGGCGGCTCCGTATCGTAAAACGCAATGATTTCTTCTCTCTTATTTTTTCTCTCCGAAAGCAAATATATAGAGTTGGAGTTGGCATCGGAGGGTTTCTAGGGGGCCTACGAGGTAGGGGGGCGCGCCCTGGGGGGGGGTGCCCCCCACCCTCATGAGAAGGGTATGGCCCCCCTGGTCTTCATCTTTGGCGAGGATTTTTTTATTGTTTTTTCTAAGATGTTCTGTGGAGTTTCAGGTCATAACGAGAATATTTGTTTTTTGCACATAAAACAACACCATGGTAATTCTGCTGAAAACAACGCCAGTCCGGGTTAGTTCCATTCAAATCATACAAGTTAGAGTCCAAATCAAGGGCAAAAGTGTTTGGAAAAGTAGATACGACGGAGACGTATCAACTCCCCCAAGCTTAAACCCTTGCTTGTCCTCGAGCAATTCAGTTGGCAAACTGAAAGAAAGAAAAACTTTTACAAACTCTGTTTGCTCTTGTTGTTGTAACTATGTCAAGCCAGCATTCAAGTTTTCAGCATAGATCATAACTAACCACATTTGCAATAATTCTCAGGTCTCACAATTACTCATATCAATAGGATAATCAACTAGCAAGTCATAATAATAAATCTCGGATGACAACACTTTCTCAAAACAATCATAATATGATATAACAAGATGGTATCTCGCTAGCCCTTTCTGAGACCGCAAAACATAAATGCAGAGCACCTTTAAAGAACAAGGACTGACTAGACATTGTAGTTCATGGTAAAAGAGATCCAATCATAGTCATACCCAATATAAATTAACAGTGATGAATGCAAATGATGGCTGCGCTCTCCAGCTAGTGCTTTTTAATAAGAGGGTGATGACTCAACATAAAAGTAAATGGATAGGCCCTTCGCAGAGGGAAGCATGGATTTGTAGAGGTGCCAGAGCTCGGTTTTGCAATAGAGATAAATTGTATTTTGAGCGGTATACTTTCATTGTCAACATAACAACTAAGAGATGGCGATATCTTCCATGCTAAACACATTATAGGCGGTTCCCAAACAGAATGGTAAAGTTTATACTCCCCCTCCACCAACAAGCATCAATCCATGGCTTGCTCGAAACAACGAGTGCCTCCAACATACATCAGGTCCCAGGGGGAGTTTTGTTTGCAATTAATTTTGATCTAGTTTGCATAAAGCATGGGACTGGGCATCCCGGTGACCAGCCATTTTCTCGTGAGTGAGGAGCGGAGTCCACTCCTCTTGAGAATAACCCGCCTAACACGGAAGATAAGGACATCCTTTGTTGATACATGAGCTATTCGAGCATACAAAACAGAATGTTTATTTGAAGGTTTAGAGTTTGACACATACAAATTTACTTGGAACGGCAGGTAGATACCGCATATAGGAAGGTATAGTGGACTCATCTGGAATAACTTTGGGGTTTAAGGGATTGGATGCACAAGCAGTATTCCCGCTTAGTACAGGTGAAGGCTAGCAAAAGACTGAGAAGCGACCAACTAGAGAGTGACAACAGCCATGTACATGCATTAAAATTAATAAACATTGGATGCAAGCATGAGTAGGATATAATCCACCATGAACATAAATATCGTGAAGGCTATGTTGATTTTGTTTCAACTACATGCGTGAACATGTGCCAAGTCAAGTCACTTAAATCATTCAAAAGAGGATACCTCCCCATCATACCACACCATAATCATCTCAATAGCATGTTGGCACACAAGGTAAACCATTATAACTCATAGCTAGTCAAGCATGGCACAAGAAACTATGATCTCTAATTGTCATTGCAAACATGTTTATTCATAATAAGCTAAATCAAGAACGAGGGACTCATCATATTTACAAAAACAAAAGAGGTCGAGTTCATACCAGCTTTTCTCATCTCAGTCAGTCCATCATATATCATCATAATTGCCTTTCACTTGCACGACCGAACAGTGTGAATAATAATAAGAGTGCACGTGCATTGGACTAAGCTGGAATCTACGAGCATTCAATAAACAGGAGAAGACAAGGCAATATGGGCTCTGGGTTAAATCAACAATAATGCATATAAGAGCCACTTCAACAATTTAATTATGGTCTTCTCCTACCGACCCCCAAATAAAAGAAAAGAAATAAAACTGTTTACACGGGAAAGCTCCCAACAAGCAAAAGAAGAACGAGAAATATTTTTGGGTTTTATTTTTAATTATTACTACTACAACAGAAAAATAAACTACTACTAATTTATTTTGGTTTTTCTTAAGGTTTAACAAACACACAAGAAGAAAGCAGGAAAAAGAAAATAAACTAGCATGGATATTACAGTGAAAAAGTATGAGCACAGACATCTAGCAATGAGTGTGTGTGAACATAAATGTAATGTCGGTAAGAAATACGTACTCCCCCAAGCTTAGGATTTTGGCCTAAGTTGGTCTATAGCCACGGCTGGCCTGTCGGATATCCATAATAATAGTTGTTGGGGTCGTACTGTGATGAGGAGGAATAGTTGGGATCATACTGATGTGCAGCGGTTATCGCCTGCTGTGCTGCAGCGTGGAGTCGAGCTGCCTCCACTCTCCTATCGTACTCTTCTGCCTCCTCTCTGGTAATAACATATCTTCCTTTTGTCTGTGAATCAAAGAAGGCAGGAGCAGGGAGAGTAATACGGAAAACACGTCGTTTATCAAAAATTAAGCGATATAAGAGAGGTGATTCAGGCCTCTCGACAAACTGGTGTGAAGCCATAGAGTCATAATTTAAATATGCAGGAGGCAACTCCATATCACCCTCACGAATGTCTATCTCAAGAAAATGAGCTAAGCGGGTTGCATAAATTCCTCCAAAGAAATCTCCATTATGTCCATTATGATGCAACCTACGAGCTACAATGGCTCCCATATGATAAGATTGGTCTCCTAACACAGCACTCCTAAGAATGCTAAGATCAGGGACACACATGTGACATGCTTCATCCTTAGCATTTATGCATCTACCGATGAAGAGAGCAAAATAATGTATAACAGGAAAGTGAATGCTCCCTATGGTAGCCTGCGTTATATCTCTAGATTCCCCCACAGTTATACTAGCAAGAAAGTTTCTAAATTCAGATTTAGGGGGATCTCTAACACTACCCCATGATGGAAGTTTGCAAGCAGAAGTGAAATCCTCTAAGTCCATGGTATAAGATTTGTCATAAAGATCAAACATTACTGAAGGAGAATTACGCGAAGATGAATACTCAAACCTCCTCACAAATGAACTTGTGAGATCATGATACTAGGGGCATTTGTTAGCCTCAAAATCCTCAAGACCGGCATTGCGCAAATATGCTTTGAATTCTTCTTTAATTCCCGCACGGTCCATAAAATTTTCCGACGGCCATTCGCAAGGCCGTACTAGAGCGTCTCTTGGTGGATCCTCGTCAGCATCACGCATAGCAATCCTGGGTCCTTGCTTCTTAGAGGAACCACCTTGGAACATCTTCCTAAACATATTGTTTTTCTCTGAAAAATTCTGAAATTTTTAGTAACTTCAAACAAAAATGAACCAACTTCAATAATATTGATAGCAACTACTCCTACAAGTGCCTAGAACCTATATCAAGCATTAGAACTACTTAGAACCATATAAATTTGACATCCAAGCTCAAGAACATGGTCACCTATGCAGCACAAATTTGCAAAGAATAAAGCACTAGAACAAAAACTAATTGGACCAATGGAGGAGTCACATACCAAGGAACAATCTCCCCAAGCAGTTTTGCAAGAGGTGCTTGGAGCAAGGAGATCGAAAATCGCAGCAAAAGTGGCTGGAACTCGTGCTTGAGTTGGTTTTTTAGGTTTGTGTGAGACAGAGGAAGAAGATGGGTGCTGGGATAAGTGGAGGAGGGCCACCGTGGGCCCACGAGGCAGGGGGCGCGCCCTATAGGGGGGGGCGCCCACCACCCTCGTGGCCAGGTGGCAGCTCCTCCCGCGGTAATTTTTGCATAGTAAATCCTCAAATATTCCCGAAAAAATCATATTAAATTGGCATGGCATTCTGAGGACTTTTATTTTCGGGATATTTTTATATTGCACGGATAAGTCAGGAAACAGACAGAAAATACTACTTTTACTTTATTTAATATAAATAACAGAAAGTAAAAGTGGGGTACAGAAGTTTGTGCTTCTAGTTTCATCCATCTCATGCTCATCAAAAAGAATCCACTAACAAGGTTGATCAAGTCTTGTTAACAAACCCGTTCTGATAATCATGAAACCGGAGAAATTTTGAATAACACTAAGTTACCTCAACGGGGATATGCACATCCCCAATAATAAGAATATCATATTTCTTCTTGACAGTAGGAAGAGGAAATTCAAAACCTCCAAATATAATCGATGGAATTTTTCCAATAGTATTGATACTATGAACTTGAGGTTGTTTCCTCGGAAAGTGTACCGTATGCTCATTACCATTAACATGAAAAGTGACATTGCCTTTGTTGCAATCAATAACAGCCCCTGCAGTATTAAGAAAAGGTCTTCCAAGAATAATAGACATACTATCATCCTCGGGAATATCAAGAATAACAAAGTCCGTTAAAATAGCAACGTTTGCAACCACAATAGGCACATCCTCACAAATACCGACAGGTATAGCAGTTGATTTATCAGCCATTTGCAAAGATATTTCGGCAGGTGTCAGCTTATTCAAGTCAAGTCTATGATATAAAGAGAGAGGCATAACACTAACACCGGCTCCAAGATCACATGAAGCAGTTTTAATATAATTCTTTTTAATGGAGCAAGGTATAGTAGGTACTCCGGGATCTCCAAGTTTCTTTGGTCTTCCACCCTTAAAAGTATAATTAGCAAGCATGGTGGAAATTTCAGCTTCCGGTATCTTTCTTTTATTAGTAATGATATCCTTCATATATTTAGCATAAGGATTTGTTTTGAGCACATCAGTTAATCGCATACGCAAAAAGATAGGCCTAATCATTTCAGCAAAGCGCTCCAAATCCTCATCATCCTTTTTCTTGGATGGTTTTGGAGGAAAAGGCATGGGTTTCTGAACCCAAGGTTCCCTTTCTTTACCATGTTTCCTAGCAACAAAGTCTCTTTTATCATAACGTTGATTCTTTGATTGTGGGTTATCAAGATCAACAACAGGTTCAACTTCTACATCATTATCATTACTAGGTTGAGCATCATCATGAACATTATCATTAATATTTTTACTAGGTTCATGTTCATTACCAGATTGTGTTTCAGCATCAGACATAGAAATATCATTTGGATTATCAGGTGGTTCAGCAATAGGTTCACTAGAAGTTTGCACAATTCTATCATTTTTCTTCTTCTTCTTTTTAGAAGAGCTAGGAACATCAATATTATTTCTTTGAGAATCTTGCTCGATTCTCTTAGGGTGGCCTTCAGGATACAAAGGTTCCTGAGTCATTCTACCAGTTCTAGTAGCCACTCTAACAGCATAATCATTTTTCTTACTATTCATTTCATTAAGCACTTCTATTTGAGCCTTAAGTACTTGTTCTATGTTATGTGATGGCCTGGCTTATTAGGGATGATAGACTACTCATATTAATAAGGAATTCCTTCTTTCCGGGAGCCCATTCGGACAGAACTCCAAAGTTAAGCGTGCTCAGCTTGGAGTAGTGTCAGGATGGGTGACCGACCGGGAAGTTGCTCCCGGGTGCGCACTGAGTGAGGACAAAGTGCGCAGAAAAGACTAGTATTGATCTGTGGGGCCAGTCTAGATCCCGCCAGGAGTAACGACCACCGGCGGGTGTGTCCGGGGCGTTACAAGTTGGTATCAGAGCCGACCCTCGCGGTTACACGGATGGTTGCGGACAGGTGCGTGGTCATGTTGTTCATGACGTTTGTGACCCGTCGTGGCACACGACATGGCACATGTACTGGACTGGAAGCACAGACGTATGTGCCAAGAGGGAACGTTCCTGTGGCCCGACGAGGACGTCGGTTCCTCTGAGTGGGGGTGTATGTGATGGCCTGGCTTATTAGGGATGATATACTACTCATATCAATAAGGAATTCCTTCTTTTCCGGTAGCCCATTCGGACAAAACTCCAAAGTTAAGCGTGCTCAGCTTGGAGTAGTGTCAGGATGGGTGACCGATCGGGAAGTTGCTCCCGAGTGCGCATGAGTGAGGACAAAGTGCACAGAAAAGACTAGTATTGATCTGTGGGGCCATAGATCCCGCCAGGAGTAACGACCACCGGCGGGTGTGTCCGGGGCGTTACATTCTACTTGAGTGCTAATAATAGAAGCATGTTTGCTAACAAGTTTAAGTTCACCTTTAATATCAGCCATATAATTACCCCAAGCGTCTAATCATATAAGCATTTTTCTTTAATTGTCTACCAAAATAAGCATTGAAGTCGTCTTGCTTACTACATAAAGTTATCAAACTCATCCAAGCACTGACTAGCAATTTTAGTGGAGGACTTCAGCTTTATCATATCTATAGAGAGAATTTACCTTTAATACCTGTGTCGGGATATTGGATCAGGAGTTCTTCAGTAAATAAATAATTAAGATCATATGTTTCTTCGAACAGGAGTATATTAAAGACCATGTTTCTTCAATAGGAGTAAATTTAAATTCTTAACGTCTTCAGCTTTAATACCTTTTTCTTTCATAGATTTCTTTGCCTCTTGCATATCTTCGGGACTGAGAAATAGAACACCTCTCTTCTTCGGAGTTGGTTTAGGAATAGGCTCAGTAATTGGAGCAGGAGTTGGCTCAGGAGCTGGCTCAGGAGGTGCCCAATTATTTTCATTTTTCAACATATTATCCAATAGAATTTCAGCTTCATCCGGTGTTCTTTCCCTGAAAAGAGAACTAGCACAACTATCCAGGTAATCTCTGGAAGCATCGGTTAGTCCATTATAAAGGATATCAAGTATTTCAGGTTTCTTAAGAGGATGATCAGGCAAAGCATTAAGTAACTTGAGAAGCCTCCCCCAAGCTTGTGGGAGACTCTCTTCTTTAATTTGCACGAAGTTGTATATTTCCCTCAAAGCAGCTTGTTTCTTATGAGCAGGGAAATATTTAGAAGAGAAGTAATAAATCATATCCTGGGGACTACGCACACAACCCGGATCAAGAGAATTAAACCATATCTTAGCATCACCCTTTAATGAGAACGGAAATATTTTGAGTATATAGAAGTAACGCGATCTCTCGTCATTAGTAAACAGGGCAGCTATATCATTTAACTTAGAAAGATGTGCCACAACAGTTTCAGATTCATAGCCATAATACGGATCAGATTCAACCAAAGTAATTATATCAGGATCAACAGAGAATTCATAATCCTTATCAGGAACACATATAGGTGAAGTAGCAAAAGCAGGGTCGGGTTTCATTCTATCTCTAAGTGATTCTTTGTTCCATTTAATTAATAACCTCTTAAGCTCATATCAATCTCTGCAAGCAAAAATAGCGGCAGAAGATTCCGCATCAAAAAGATAACCCTCAGGAATAACATGCATATTTTCATCATCACTATCATCATCGTATTCAGATTCAATAATTTCTCTTTCTCTAGCCCTAGCAATTTGTTCATCAAGAAATTCACTAAGGGGCACCGTAGTATCAGGCATAGAAGTAGTTTCATCATAAGTATCATGCATAGCAGAAGTGGCATCATCAATAACATGCAACATATCAGAACGAATAGTAGAAGCAGATGCAGGTGTCGCAAACTTACTCATAACAGAAGGTGAATCAAGTGCAGAGCTAGATGGCAGTTCCTTACCTCCCCTCGTAGTTGAGGGATAGATCTTGGTTTTTGGATCTCTCAAGTTCTTCATAGTGTCCAGCAGATATAAATCCCAAGTGACTCCAAGAATAGAGCTATGCTCCCCGGCAACGGTGCCAGAAATTAGTCTTGATAACCCACAAGTATAGGGGATCGTAACAGCTTTCGAGGGTAGAGTATTCAACCCAAATTTATTGATTCGACACAAGGGGAGACAAAGAATATTCTCAAGTATTAGCAGCTGAGTTGTCAATTCAACCACACTTGGAAACTTAGTATCTGTAGCAAAGTGTTTAGTAGCAAAGTAATATGATAGTGGTGGTAGCGGAAACAAAAGTAAAGACAACAAAAGTAATGTTTTTGGTATTTTGTAGTGATTGTAATAGTAGCAGCGGGAAAGTAAATAAGCGAGAACCAGTATGTGGAAAACTCGTAGGCACCGGATCAGTGATGGATAATTACGTCGGATGCGGTTCATCATGTAACAGTCATAACATAGGGTGACACAGAACTAGCTCCAATTCATCAATGTAATGTAGGCATGTATTCCATATATAGTCATACGTGCTTATGGAAAAGAACTTGCATGACATCTTTTATCCTACCCTCCTATGGCAGCGGGGTCCTATTGGAAACTAAGGGATATTAAGGCCTCCTTTTAATAGAGAACCGGAACAAAGCATTAGCACATAGTGAATACATGAACTCCTCAAACTATGGTCATCACCGGGAGTGGTCCCAATTATTGTCACTTCGGGGTTGCCGGATCATAACACATAGTAGGTGACTATAGACTTGCAAGATAGGATCAAGAACTCACATATATTCATGAAAACATAATAGGTTCAGATCTAAAATCATGGCACTCGGGCCCTAGTGACAAGCATTAAGCATAGCAAAGTCATAGCAACATCAATCTCAGAACATAATGGATACTAGGGATCAAACCCTAACAAAACTAACTCGATTACATGATAAGTCTCATCCAACCCATCACTGTCCAGCAAGCCTACGATGCAATTACTCACGCACGGCGGTGAGCATCATGAAATTGGTGATGGAGGATGGTTGATGATGACGACGGCGACGAATCCCCCTCTCCGGATCCCCGAACGGACTCTAGATCAGCCCTCCCGAGAGGTTTTAGGGCTTGGCAGCGGCTCTGCATCGTTAATCGCGATGATTTCTTCTCTCTTTTTTTCTCTCCGAAAGCAAATATATAGAGTTGGAGTTGGCGCCGGAGGGTTTCCAGGGGGCCCACGAGGTAGGGGGGCGTGCCCTAGGGGGGGGCGCCCCCCACCCTCGTGAGAAGGGTGTGGGCCCCCTGGTATTCATCTTTGGCGAGGATTTTTTATTGTTTTTTCTAAGATGTTCCGTGGAGTTTCAGGTCATTCCGAGAATATTTGTTTTCTGCACATAAAACAACACCATGGTAATTCTGCTGAAAACAGCGTCAGTCCGGGTTAGTTCCATTCAAATCATACAAGTTAGAGTCCAAAACAAGGGAAAAAGTGTTAGGAAAAGTAGATACGACGGAGACGTATCATTGGGCTGCAACACACACGAGGCCTTTACGGTTCCTCAGTTAACCGTTGGAGTATCAAACGAAGTCCAAATGGCACAAAACTTGACAGGCGGTCTACCAGTAGTAAACCAAGGCCGCTTGGCAAGTCTCGGTCCAATCCGAGAACGTTTAACACCCACACACGAAAAGAGATAAAAGGGGACGCCGGAGGACATAGGAGCGCCGGAATGCAAAACGGACAACGGGGAAAATGCTCGGATGCATGAGACGAACACGTATGCAAATGCGATGCACATGATGACATGAAAATAAATGCAAGACATGGACAAAATCAAAACGAAGATGAAACCCAACAACGAGGAATATCAGAACTTAGTGCCGAAAATGGCAAGAGTTGGAATACAAATATGGCAAGTTACATATGGGGCGTTACAACACTCCACAACTACGAAAGGATCTCGTCCCGAGATCTAGGACTGGAAAAACTCTGGATATTTGGAACGGAGGTGGTCCTCGCGTCCCCAGGTGGCTTCACGGTCGGAATGATGTGACCACTTCACTTTCAGGAATTTGATAGACTTGTTGCGAGTCTTGCGCTCAGTTTCTTCAAGAATAGCAACGGGATGCTCATGATAAGACATGTCTTCTTGGAGATCAATCTCTTCAAAGTTGATGGTGCGGTCAGGAGTCTTGAAACACTTGTGGAGTTGAGACACGTGAAACACGTCGTGCGCATTTGCAAAGTTGGATGGAAGCTCAAGTTGATAGGCGAGATCACCTCTTTTGCCAATGATCTTGAAAGGACCCACGTATCTAGGGGCAAGCTTCCCTTTGATACCGAAGCGACGAGTACCTTTCATTGGAGAGACGCGGAGGTAGACATGGTCTCCGATCTCGAAAGCCAAGTCACGATGCTTGCTATCATAGTAACTCTTCTGGCGCGATTGCGCGGCTTTGAGATTTTCACGAATGACTTTGCACATTTCTTCAACCTCTGTGATCAAGTCATTGCCAAGAAGTTGGCGTTCACCAGTTTCTGACCAGTTAAGAGGAGTACGACACTTCCTGCCATAGAGAATCTCGAATGGGGCCTTGCCCGAACTCGCTTGGAAGCTGTTGTTGTAGGAGAACTCGGCATATGGAAGACAATCTTCCCACTTCATACCGAAAGAAATGACACATGCCCTGAGCATATCTTCAAGAATTTGATTGACTCGCTCGACTTGGCCACTAGTTTGAGGATGAAAAGCTGTGCTGAAGCGAATGTTGGTGCCCATAGCCTTCTAGAAGGAATCCCAGAACTTAGAGGTAAAGATGCTTCTACGATCTGAGGATATCAACTGCGGAATGCCGTGCAAAGAGACAATCCTGGAGGTATATAGGTCTGCCAGCTGAGCTGCTGTGATAGATTCTTTGATAGGAAGAAAATGAGCCACTTTAGTGACCTTGTCGATGACAACGAAGATAGCATCATTGCCATGCTTGGACTTGGGAAATCCGGTCACGAAGTCCATCTCAATATGGTCAAACTTCCATTCTGGAATGGCAAGAGGTTGGAGGAGACCAGCTGGTCGTTGGTGTTCTGCTTTCACTCTTCTGCAGACATCACATTCATTCACGAACTGAGCAATCTCGCGCTTCATTCGAGTCCACCAATACGATTGCTTGAGGTCATGGTACATCTTTGTACTTCCAGGGTGAATAGAGAGGAGTGAATTGTGAGCCTCATTCATAATGACTTTGCGAAGGTCACCTTTAGGCACCACAATGCGATCCCAACTTGTAACACCCACGATGCGGCTATATCTCCCACGTGTCGGAGCACGACTTAGAGGCATAACCGCATTGTAGGCAATGTCGCAAGAGGGGTAACCTTTACACATCCCAAGTACTGAATAAGAAAAGAGGTACATAGTTGGCTTACAATCGCCACTTCACACAATAACATAAATATAGCATTACAATCATCCAGATACAATCAAGGTCCGACTACGGAACCAAAATAAAGACAACCCCAAATGCATAATGTCCCCGATCGCCCCAACTGGGCTCCACTACTGATCGTCTGGAAAGGAAATGTAGTATCGTCCTGAGTCCTCATCGAACTCCCACTTGAGCTCAGTCGCATCTCCTGGAACGGTATCATCGGTCCCTGCATCTGGTTTTGGAAGTAATCTGTGAGTCACAGGGATTCATCAATCTCACACTCTCGCGATCAAGACTATTTAAGCTTATACGTAGGGAAAAGGTATGAGGTGGAGCTGCAGCAAGCACTAGCATATATGGTGGCTAACATACGCAAAAGAGAGCGAGAAGAGAAGGCAAGGCACGGTCGAGAAACTATGATCAAGAAGTGATCCAAGACTACTTACGTTCAAGCATAACTCGAGACCATGTTCTCTTCCCGGACTCCGCCGAAAAGAGATCATCACGGCCACACATGCTGTTGATAGATTTTAGTTAAGTTTAGTTTCAGGTTTTCTACAACCGGACATTAACAAATTCCCATCTGCCCATAACCGTGGGCACGGCTTTTGAAAGTTCAAATCCCTGCAGGGGTGTCCCAACTTAGCCCATCACAAGCTCTCACGGTCAACGAAGGATATTCCTTCTCCCAGGACGGCCCGATCAGACTCGGAATCCCGGTTACAAGACATCTCGACAATGGTAAAACTAAACCAGCAAAGCCGCCCGAATGTGCTGATAAATCCTGATAGGAGCTGCACATATCTCGTTCTGAGGGCACACTGGATGAGCCAGACGTCGGGTTGGCATAGACCCTGGTTGCCCAGGGGGCGCCGGACATTGGTCAGGTCGGACCAACACTTAGAGAAGCGCTGCCCCCCCCCCCCCCGGGGGGGGGGGGTTAAAATAAAGATGACCCTTGAGTCCGCGAAACCCAAGGAAAAAGGCTAGGTGGCAAATGTTAAAACCAAAGTTGGGCCTTGCTGGAGGAGTTTTATTCAAGGCGAACTGTCAAGGGGTTCCCATTATAACCCAACCGTGTAAGGAACGCAAAATCAAGGAACATAACACCGGTATGACAAAAACTAGGGCGGCAAGAGTGGAACAAAACACCAGGCATATGGCCGAGCCTTCCACCCTTTACCAAGTATATAGGTGCATTAAAGTAAACAAGATATAATAATGATATCCCAACAATAAACATGTTCCAACAAGGAACAAACTCCAATCTTCACCTACAACTAGCAACGCTATAAGAGGGGCTGAGCAAAGCGGTAACATAGCCAAACAATGGTTTGGTAGGACAAAGTGGGTTAGAGGTTTGACATGGCAATATGGGAGGCATGATAAAGCATGTGGTAGGTATCGTAGCATAGGCATAGCAATAGAGCGAGCAACTAGCAAGCAAAGATAGAAGTGATTTCGAGGGTATGGTCATCTTGCCTGCAAAGTTCTCCGAGTTGACGTAAGCTTGATCCTCGTAAGCGTTCTCAACGGGTTCCTTGATCACGTACTCATCTCCCCGCTCTATCCAAAGCAAGAACACAAGAAAAGGGAGACACAATCAACCACGGTGCAATGCACAAGCAACATGATGCAAAACATGGCATGATATGCGGGATGTGATATGCAATGCATATGCGTGCTTCGGAAGGAAAAGATTTAACCATGCCTCAACTTGGAAAACCAAGAGTGCCGCTGGAAAGATGAGTTGATTTCGGTCGAAATCGATATAAAGATCACTGGAATCGGATGCACGGTTTGCAAATGACAAGCAAAACAAATAATGGCACAAAGCTGCGATTAACAACACGAGGCCATCTAAATGCATCAAGAACAATAAGCTACTGCACTCTAACATAGCAACAAAGCACATGGCAGTGATCCACTCATTATGCTTGAAAAAAGATGAACACTGAGCTACGGCTAAATCATACAATAGCACGTTCAAACAAGCATGGCAAAAGGGCAAAAGATATCAGGTTCACAGACTTAGTGAAATCAACAACATGTCAGGAATTTAACATCAGGAAGCAATGTTTAGAGCAAGATAACAACATGCTACAGGAACATATCATGGCAAAGCAAGGCATGGAATGAAACTACACAAAGCATATAACAAAAGTCCCTTACTGACCATAAGCCAAAAGGGATCAGAAAATACAATGGCAACCATGTGAACATAGCAAGTTTCATTAACAGATTCAGACTTAGCAGAAAACTGGAACATGGCAAAAACAGATTTACATAGGCATGTTTGCGAGCTCGATGCACTCACCACAAGGCATTGCATGACAAACTAAGCATAAACCCAGAACGTAGACATGATAAATAAGCTAACCATGGAAAGAACACTCTCATGGCATGCATGGATAAACTATAACAACCTCGGCAAAATTGCTTAACATGTAAACAATCTGCCAGAACATTTTATAGCAAAAGTAGAGTAAGATTGAGTCATGCTAGGGTGCTCCATAATTGCAAACAAATACATGGATGGATAGAGCACACCAATAACTCAAAATCATCCTTACTGAACATGCTCAAAAGAGGCATGGATCACTCTGTAGCAACAAGAATACATGGCATAAAAATATTATCAGGGAAAAGACAGAAGAATTCTAAGTCTGTGAAATCAGCAACATCACGAGAGCTACTTTGCATGCTTGTGCTAGTCACCACAATGATCACAAAAATACATGGCATACACCCCTGTAAAGATGGCATGGCATACTACAAAACACATGTAGGGCTCAAGATCATAGGAGGCACACATTTAACATGGCAAAAATGACAAATCTCCATAATCTGTTAAGAATCTGAAACTAACATTACATAGCACTCTTGCAACAGCATTTAGGGCATCAAGATGAACTCAAATGAACATGGTGCAATGGAATGAAATGAAGTGCACATCGAGATGAACAATTTGATATGCTACACACCCAAAACGGAGCCACGGATGCAAAGTTATGATGCGATGAAGTATGCTAAAAATAATGCAAACTTAGGCAGGAAATGAGGTCAACCCTAGGGTTCCACTGTAGCATCGGATCCAGATCGGGCGCATTGTACGAGGTTCATCGCCGGAGCTCGCGAAGAAGATGCCGGCGTCGAGGAGGAGGCCGGCCGGGGCTTGCCGGAGCGGGAGGAGGACAGGCGCCGGCGAGGAGGCGCCGGATCTGGCCTTGGTGGCGCGGGGAGGCGGAGGAGGCCGTGCCGGGCGCGGTGGCGGCGCAGGGCGTCGGTGGCGCGCGGCGCCGGCGAGGCGGACGGTGGCGAACAGTGCGGCGGCGGGGCGGAGCCGTCGAAGGTGGCTGGGCGGCGCGCGGGCGAGCCAGGTGCGGGCGGCGGCGGGCGCGGTGCGGGCCACGGGGGCCCCACACGGGCCGAGCGGGCCGGCGGCGTAGAGGACGTTGGAGGGACACGTGGCGGCTTGCGGTTCGTCGGTGGCGATTTGTCTGGCGCGGAACGGACGTGTCCGGTGCGCGGAGGGAGCGGGGCTAGGGTTAGGGTGGTGTTTGATCCGGGATATTTGAGGGAGGCACCTATTTATACATAGAAGGAGCTAGGAGGCTCCAAATTGAGCACGGTTTTCGGCCACGTGATCGTGATCGAACGACCGAGATGATGGAGGGGGTTTAGGTGGGTTTTGGGACACTTTGGAGAGGTGTTGGGCTGCAACACACACGAGGCCTTTACGGTTCCTCAGTTAACCGTTGGAGTATCAAACGAAGTCCAAATGGCACAAAACTTGACAGGCGGTCTACCGGTAGTAAACCAAGGCCGCTTGGCAAGTCTCGGTCCAATCCGAGAACGTTTAACACCCGCACACGAAAAGAGGTAAAAGGGGACGCTGGAGGACATAGGAGCGCCGGAATGCAAAACGGACAACGGGGAAAATGCTCGGATGCATGAGACGAACACGTATGCAAATGCGATGCACATGATGACATGAAAAGAGATGCAAGACATGGACAAAAGCAAAATGAAGACGAAACCCAACAACGAGGAATATCATAACTTAGTGCCGGAAATGGCAAGAGTTGGAATACAAATATGGCAAGTTACATATGGGGCATTACAGCTACCTCTGCAGAGTGTATAATCTATCGATAGCCGAGTCCACGGTTACGGACACCTCGTAGTAGCTCCCACCATGAGTCAACGTTTAATAAAAATTGCACCCTAAGCTATGAACTTTGCATTGGTGATGGATGGCAGAAAGACCATCGAGGCATTTGGGACCAGATGATGGTCGTGGTTGTGATCGCCGTAAGGATCACGAGTTGTTCTTGTGAAAGACCACGTTGGTGGTTTGCTTGTGATCCAGGGATGATCACAGTTGGTAAGCTGTCCCGAGGGACGTTCGAGCATGATCACAACATGTTGACATATAGTGTTGCATTATTAATAATTGGTTAAATATCATGATATTGTTTGCCATTACGATTATGCCTTTTGTGAGCTTGCAAGTACATTCAATTTACTGACCGGGCGTGTCATGCCAGATTTCAGGAAAGTATCATTGGAGAGGAGCGCTGTTCGAGTCTAGATCGTGTCCACATCGGTGTCCCTCGCCACGACGTTATTCCGCTGCCACGTAGTTGTTCGGATCGAGGCCCCTTTATGTTCACTAAATAATGTACATATTGTTCAGCTGCACCGGGTGTGCCGCTTGGCCTCGATAGCTGTTGTAATGTAAACTCTGTTCCGCTAGCATCAATAAAGCGGTTGTTTTTCTGTACCAAGATGTTGTGTGTTGCCAGAAGACATGGTCTCTGGGCTGGCAATGCATGGAAAATCGGTCGCTCTGAGCCGGGGTGCCACATCGCTTGGTATCAGAGCTGCGCTGACTATAGGCCATGTTAGACTGCGATGCGTTAACTGGACGTTAGATACGAGTTTAAGTTGAGTGCCGGTAGTAATTTGTGCTGATTGATGCATTCGGTTTATATATTTTTATGCTAACCTGCTAATGGTTGTGGGTGTAGATGGCTCCGATGCCGTATCCGTGCCAGTTGCAGCTGATGCCGTACACGTCACCGCACCTCCTCCGCAACGTGTGGCATCGGCTGTACCCTCTCGGAGACGACCCAGTCTATCGTGTGTACCGGGAGCATCTAGCTGATTCAGTGTATGAGTATCACGCAGTGGTCACTCTGCGCACTAGTTCCGATTCCAGCTCTTACACTCGCACTTCTCGGAGCAGTTACGCCTCCACCGCTTGTTAGGCTGTCCAGTTTGCTGCATTCGAGGTCCTTGTCGAGCTTCGCTACAACGAGGTCTGAATGCAGAACCACCCAGATTTCTACTACTACCCATCTCTGCACGACAACGGTCGTGTCCGTTTCCCTCTCATTGATCCGAAGTCTGATAGTGTTGCTAGCCATCTTGCTCGTTATGTCACTGCTAGCTATCTCATGATCCACGAGCTGGCTCGAGAGCTGACTCGTACCCGTACTGCTCTAGCCGCTACTTTGGTCACTTCTAGATCCGCCACTACTCCGTCTTCACTGGGATTTACCCCTTATGTCCCAGTCAGCTCTAGCTCCTCTATTTCGCTTGTTACTCCCCCGAGTAGCACGGGCGTCTCGACCGTGAACCCTCTCAGTACTCCTACCGAGTGGGTCTCACTTCTTGCTACTCCTATAGCCCCGATGCTTCATCCTACCCCTGCCCCTGAGGGAGAGCCCTCGAGGCAGCGCCGTCGTATTACCTTTAACCCGGAGGTTTCCGTTAACCACGTCAGTTCAGGATCCGAGACCGCTTCAGGGGAGGACGCTGCATCACCAGCAGAGCAGTAGTGTCTTTGAGTACTCGCGGTTGTCTGGATGATGTACGGATGTAGTCGTACGAGTCGTGATGTTTCGTTGCATGTATGAGAGTAGTGAACCAGTCATGTTGTTTACCTTTCATGTATGAGTCTATGTATAATTATGTTGAGACTTTATTCGCCGTGTTTTTCTTTGCTCTCCTGCTTTCTTCTAGGATTTGTCGCTGGCTTTTCCCCAATTTTATTCTTGGGTGTTTCTCATCTCGATTGCGTTGTCGGGAAAAATCCACAATAGGATGGCGCGGGGAGGCAGCAGTAGCAACGTTCATGCGGGAGCTCCTGTTCGTCGTTCCGCAGGACAGGCAGGACATTCTCCCGAGCCGTATGTTCAACCACCACCTCCACCGCCTGATCCTCCCTCCACCGAGCAAATTCTGCGTATGTTCGAAGAAAAAAGGAACAATGATCTGATTGAAATATTGAGAAGTGTGCAAGCTATGGTTGGACAAAATGGAAATCAGAATGGTCATCACTCAAAGCTGTCAGATTTTCAGAGGACCAATCCACCTAGCTTTAGTCAGATTGTTGACCCATTGGATGCAGACGATTGGTTGCGCACAATGGAGAAAAAGCTTGAGATTGCTCATACTGAAGGAAATGATAAAGTTCCCTTTGCCACCCATTATCTTGAGGGAGCAGCTGCCATATGGTGGGAAAATACAAAGGCCATGTGGCCGGCTGATGAGGAAATCACCTGGGAAAAGTTTAAGGAGCGATTCCGAAAATATCATATCCCTACTGGAGTTATGAAGACTAAGCAGCGTGAATTTCTCGCACTCGTCCAAGGAAATCAGTCTATGGCAAAATATTTGCAAAAATTCAACCATCTGGCCCGTTACTCTCTTTATGACGTGGCCACCGAAGAAAGGAGAATTGACAGATTTCTTGGAGGTCTAAATCCACAACTCCGGTGTACTCTCAGTATGCTTGATTTCGCAGACTTCCAAACACTGGTGAACAAGGCTTTCATTTCTGAACGGGAGCACAAGCTTATAGCGGATAATAGGCCTGTTAACAACGACAACAAGCGTAAGTTTGAGCCAAAGAAGGAAGGGCAACCAGTGCAAAAGGCTTGTACCTGGCAACAGACTCAGGTGGAATTCAAGCCAAATTGGCAGCAAAATGTTAACAAGACCACCACTCAAGTCAAGAATGTTGTGACCAACCCAACACATGAGGAGCGTTAGCGCAATAATTCTTGTTTCAATTGCGGGCAGCATGGACATTATGCCAAGCAGTGCCCCAAGAACAACAAGATGAATGCCCTAAGCAGACCATAAGTCAACTTTATGGAGTCATGGCCAACCCAGCAAAACTTCACTGGGCATGTGCATCATATCTCCACCGATGAAGTTCAAGAAAAGCCCGAAGTCGTCATTGGTATGTTTTCTGTTAATGACATACCTGCCGTAATTTTATTTGACTCTGGGGCTTCCCATTCTTTTATTTCTCGGAGTTTTGCTGCCCAAAACAATTTTCCTTGCATGATTTTGGGCAAAATTATGCTGGTACAAACTCCGGGATCTATAATCAAGAGCAATCTGGTCTGCCGTGATCTGGAGTTCAATATCAATGGGGTCTAATTTCCCACATCTCTGATAATCATTGAGTCTGAGACGTTGGATATTATATTGGGTATGAATTGGTTGACCCGATATCAAGTTTGCATAAACTGCGCAACCCGAGAAGTCACTTTGACCAGTCTGAATGGGCAACTTACCAAGTTCCACGCTCGCAAGAATATACCCAAGCTAGAACTAGTTTGCACCACTGTGGCTGAATTGGAATTTATTCCTGTGGTCAGTGAATACCCTGATGTGTTTCCAGAAGAACTGCCAGGCATGCCACCAGATCGGGAACTGGAGTTTGCAATAGATCTTGTGCCCGGAACCGCACCGTTATACAAGAAGTATTACCGGATGCCCTCATCAGAATTAGTGGAGCTAAAGAAACAACTTGACGAATTACTCCAGAAAGGTTATATTCGTCCCAGCTCTTCACCATGGGGATCACCTGCTATTTTCGTGGGCAAAAAGGATGGTAGTCTCCGTATGTGAATAGATTACCGCCAACTGAATGAGGTCACCATCAAAAATAAATATCCGCTGCCAAGGATTGATGATCTATTTGATCAACTCAGTGGGGCTAAGGTATTCTCTAAAATCAATTTACGGACTGGATATCATCAGCTCAAGATTAAAAATGAAGATATTCCTAAGACAACATTCACTACTCGGTACGGTCTTTACGAATATACCGTGATGTCCTTTGGTCTCACCAATGCCCCTGCTTTCTTCATGCACATGATGAACAAAGTATTCATGGACTTCCTCGACAAATTCATAGTAGTCTTCATCGATGACATCCTCATTTACTCCAAGGGTGAAGAAGAGCACAAGGATCACCTCCGAGCAGTACCACAACGGCTCCATGACCATCAGCTATACGCCAAGTTCAGTAAGTGCGAATTTTGGCTCAAGAAGGTTGGGTTTCTCGGACATGTACTATCCGCCGAAGGTATAGCCATGGACCCGAGCAAAGTAAAGGATGTGCTCGATTGGGTACCACCCACGACTGTGACGCAGATCCGAAGTTTCCTCGGATTAGCTAGATACCATCGTCGTTTTATTGAAGGGTTTTCCAAAATTGCTAAACCCATGACGGAGCTGCTCAAAAAGGATAAGAAGTTTAAATGGACGGAGGATTGTGAGAAGAGTTTTAATGAGCTAAAGATACGTCTGACAACCGCACCTGTATTGACTCTTCTAGACATTTATCGTAGTTTTGATGTGTACTGCGATGCCTCCAGACAAGGTATTGGTTGCGTGCTTATGCAAGACCGCAAGGTAGTAGCATATGCATCGCGACAGCTACAACCCCATGAAGGAAATTATCCTACTCATGATTTGGAATTGGCTGCGGTAGTTCATGCATTAAAAATTTGGAGACACTACCTCATTGGAAAAAGGTGCCAAATTTTTACCGACCACAAGAGTCTCAAGTACATCTTCACTCAGCCAGATTTAAATCTCCGTCAACAAAGATGGCTAGAGTTGGTCAAGGATTATGACCTTGGAATAAATTACCATCCAGGCAAGGCCAACATCGTTGCCGATGCCCTCAGTTGAAAGCCTGTCAGCTTAAATGCCATATTGAAATCATTGCCTACCGAACTCCAAGAGGAGATCGCTCAGCTCAACTTGGTCGTCGTGGATGCTGGCCTCGCAAATATTTTGGAAATTACCCCCACACTTGAGATGGAAATCCGTAAGGCCCAGCCAGCTGATGCCAAGCTGCAAAGACGTGCCAAGGGCTAGATGGCAAAGCAGGCCCCTAACTTCTCCAAGGACAAATTCGGTACCCTCCGATTCCGTGGACGAATTTGTGTGACAAATCAACCGGACTTGAAGAAGGAAATCCTGTCAGAAGCACACGAATCTGCATATCCATTCACCCGGGAGGTACGAAAATGTATGAGGATCTCAGACAAATATTCTAGTGGGAGGGAATGAAGAAAGACATTGCCTATTTCGTGGCTTGTTGCGACATATGCAACAAGGTGAAGGCAGAGCATCAGAAGCCAGCTGGACTCCTCCAACCGCTGCCAGTTTCACAGTGGAAATGGGATGACGATTGCATGGATTTCATCACAGGATTGCCTAGGACTCAGCAAGGCAAGGATGCAATCTGGGTTATAGTAGACACCCTAACCAAGGTTTCCCACTTCATTCCGATCAGGACCAGATACAAAGTAGATGAACTCGCACAACTATATGTATCCCGCATAGTCAGTCTGCATGGAGTACCCCGAACTATCACTTCCGACCGAGGTTCCTTGTTTACCTCCGCTTTTTGGTCCCGTCTCCATCAAGCCCTAGGGACAACACTGAAATATAGTACTGCCTATCACCCTCAGACAGATGGACAAACAGAGCAGGTAAATCAAATACTCGAAGATATGTTACGAGCCTGTGTGCTAGCCAAAGGAGTTAAATGGGAAGATTGCTTGCCATATGCTGACTTCTCTTATAACAACAGTTTCCAGACCAGTCTAAGGATGTCACCATACGAAGCTCTGTATGGCTGTAAGTGCCGCACTCCTCTAAATTGGTCTCATATTGGAGATAGCCGTATCTTCGTAACATACCTCATGATGGAAGCTGAAAAACAAGTTAGGGAAATCAGAGACAGACTGCAATTGGAAAAATCTCGACAGAAGAGTTATTATGATGCAAAGCATCGACAGGTCAGTTTTGAACTCGGAGAACACATATACCTCCGAGTCACTCCTATGAAAGGAGTCAAGAGATTTCAGACTCGTGGAAAGCTGGCACCCAGATTTATTGGTCCATTCCCGATTATGTCTCGAGTGGGTACGGTTGCATATCAACTGGAAGTCTGGAACTACCCCCTGAATTGGCAGATGTACACAATGTGTTCCATGTTTCACAATTGAGACGATGCATATCCCCGCCTGAGAAAAGGACTGCAATGTCTAAGATAGAGTTGGCAAAAGATTTAACTTATGAAGAGAGACCTTTCAAAATTTTGGATCAGATGGAAAGGGCGACTCATAGTAAAGTCAGAAAATTTTACAAGGTTCAGTGGGAGCATCACACAGAGTCAGAAGTGACTTGGGAGCAGGAAGAATTCCTTAGGGATCAGTATCCAGAGTGGTTTTCCCAAGCAACCGAATCTCGAGGACGAGATTCATTCTAAGTGGGGGAGGTTTGTGACAGCCTGGTTTTTACCCTCTCTAATTTGCTTGATTTTCATTTGAAAATTTTCTGAAACTTGGAGTTCTTGAATCTTTTCATAAGGACTTAAACCCTTGGGAATCCTTGGCTTTCACCCAAGTGCTTCACTTCCCTCCTAAATCATCATTTCACTTCCGATCCACCCCAAAATAATCTTTGGAATATTTTGCTTAAATGAAAAATATTCATTTCCTCTCAGAAACCCTAGCCAGATCTGTTTGTTTCAAAGAAACCCTAATTTTTATGGCTCATAAAAATCTGAGATAATTCACAAATATTCTGTGAACCCTAGGGCACCTTCCTGAGCAAAAATATTTCATCACTTTTTGGAATATTTTTGCTATATAAAATATTTTCTGTTCTGGACAGAAATGGTGGTTTCTACATCAACTACCATTTTACTTGCTCCATTTGACCTTCTTGTGCATCTTTACCTTAGTAACTTATAACTAGCCTCCAAAGAACAGCCCCAATATCCCAGCCGTTTGACCACAGTAACTGTTCAAAGTTACTGATCAGAAACTTACCTGGCTTGTAAAAACCTCTCTACTGCACCTGGATCCAAACCAATTCATGGTAACACTCAAAACTACCACGAACATCATGCCAGACATCAAGTTTGTGCTTAGGTCGGCCTGATGTCATAGTTCACGCGGTGACCACGTTCGTCCAGGGGTGTTGGCATGCATGTCGACGCGCTCTGAGCGTTGCCGAGCGCTCTGTTCGCGCTTGCTCGCTTCCCTCACCTGCCCGAGCACGCCAAACCGCGCCACCATCTTCATATCTAAGCCCTTAACCTCCCTCTGGCGCTCGCCGATGCCGGAGCTCGCCGCATCGAGCACGGGCAAGGTCCGGCCAGCCCCACAGTGCGGAGCGCACTGTGCTCGTCGCCATCCTCTCGATCATGTGCTCGTCTTCGTTCGCCCACAATTGCCGCATGACCTCCGTCGCCTTCTCCCCCTCTCACTGACGCCTCTCGTCGCCGGGCGTCGGGGACAGGTGTCCACCGGCGGAGCCCGAAGCCCCCTCGCCGCTCGCCCATAAATAGGGCCACCCCCAGCCTCCTCGAGCACCATCCTGCACTCCCACACACTCCACGACTGCGTAGGAAGCCGTAGCCCGGCCGGGTAGGCCTCGGGCCGCCGTCCCTGAGCTCGAGCTCGCCGGCAATCTCCTCTGGTCGCTGCAGAAGATCTAGCCTCTCCCAGACCAGGGCAACCCCTCCAGGGCTTCCGCCTCTCTAAGGTGAGGCCGTCTCGCCCGCTTGGAGCCCCTGGAGCGGCCTCCGTTCGTCGTCTTCCTCAACTCCGACAACCTCCGCGTTCTGCCTCCGCTTGCGAGCTTGTTTCCGACGCCGTCTGACCACCCCTAGCCATGCTACGGGTACGGGCAGGTGCGCCATCGTCCCGTCTCTAAATCCCTCCCTCTCGTTTGGGCCAAGAAGCCCTCGTCGCCGGCGAGAGCTCCGGCGAAGCCGCGGCCTTCTCTGTTTCTTTCTCCCCCTTCCCCCACCTGACTAGCAGGGCCCGCTAGTTAGCCACTCTGTACGCGCGTGAAGCGGTACGAGTGGTGGCGCCCTGAGGTTTTACGCCTTCGATGTCACCCCCCTTAGCTGTTTATTTAAATTCAAAATCATTTATATTCCAGAGAACTTCAAACAGTTATAACTCTTCAACCATAAGTCCAAATGAATTGATTCTTTTTGCATTGTGTTCTTTGAAAAGAAATCTAGCAGCTCAGCAAAGATGAGATTTTTCTGAGTTGTTTAGAATTTCTGGTGATTTTCAGAAGTGTTCTTGATATTTGCCTTTTGTGTTTAAATTTATTTTCAGAGGGTGAGGCTTGTCTTGAGGATCACCAGAAGGCTTGTGAACCTCATCTGCACTAAGGCAAGCCACAACAACATTTTCATGGTGTCATTTCAATATTTGTGATTTTCTTACTTGAATGAAATTGTTAATCCATGCATTTAATTAATTATTGTGTTATTGGTATTCTGTTAAATATTGGTTAGTTGTCATGCTTGATTTACAGAATGATTGAAACTAGTTTAGTGGGTAAAGCAAGTTAAGGTTTATTTGTGGTGATGTTAGAAATGATTTTGTTATGCATGTTAGTAATTATTTAAAGCTTTGTTCTTGCCTACATAAATTGATAAAAATTTGCTAGAAAATATCCTGTTAAATACTTGTTTAATCATTTTACTTGTCTTACAGAATTCTTGAACCCAACTTAGTTGATAAGAGTTGTTGATAGTGAAATCTTTTGTCAAGCATATGAGAAATTTATTGGAGTTACTTTCTTGCGTGAGAAATTAATAAAACTTGTTGCAAAATATTTTGGTTAAGTTGTGAGTCATTTTGAGCAGTAGAGTGATATGAGTTGTTGATGTTTATGCTTGGTGTGTATATGGATGTCCTCGGTCATTTTTATTATTATGTGATGCATGTGTAGTTTTGCATTTCATGGCATGCTATGACACCGGTAATTTTCATTTTGAAGTTGAACCTGAATATAACTCAACTTGAATATACCGTTGACTGGGTCATGGTGCCGCTGAATCGAGTTTCTTTCCCAGTGCAACCACATTTGCCTTTTTGGTTAGGCCTTGATTCGGTCCATTGACATGGCCTCTGGTCGGTGCCTCCAACTAGGGAAGGTTATGCCGTGCTTGCCCTGACCCGGTAAGCAGGCATAATCTTGTGTGCTCGTTGATGAGATTATGGTACCGAGTCCCCGAGTGGGATTGTTTTGACCACGACGGTGGTTGGGGTGTCTTTGGTAGACACGGGGCCACCCAGGACCAGCCCGTTGGGGAGTGGGTCGGAGTGGCCGGGAGAGTGCCGTGGCAATGGAAGGGTTTTGTCGGAATGCCGTTGGTCCACCTGAATGGGAGTGCGAGGCCATGGGTTCCATGGTGTGGGTACAGTGTGCCGTAAATGAAGACGAAACCCAACAACAAGGAATATCATAACTTAGTGCCGGAAATGGCAAGAGTTGGAATACAAATATGGCAAGTTACATATGGGGCATTACAGCTACCTCTGCAGAGTGTATAATCTATCGATAGCTGAGTCCACGGTTACGGACACCTCGTAGTAGGTCCCACCATGAGTCAATGTTTAACAAAAATTGCACCCTAAGCTATGAACTTTGCATTGGTGATGGATGGCAGAAAGACCATCGAGGCCTTTGGGACCAGATGATGGTCATGGTTGTGATCGCCGTAAGGATCATGAGTTGTTCTTGCGAAGGACCACGTTGGTGGTTTGCTTGTGATCCACGGATGATCACAGTTGGTAAGCTATCCCGAGTGACGTTCGAGCATGATCACAACATGTTGACATATAGTGTTGCATTATTAATAATTGGTTAAATATCATGATATTGTTTGCCATTATGATTATGCCTGTTGTGAGCTTGCAAGTACATTCAATGTACTAACCTGGCGTGTTATGCCAGATTTCAGGAAAGTATCGTTGGAGAGGAGCGTTGTTCGAGTCTAGATCATGTCCACATCGGCGTCCCTGTGATATGGAGCTTCTGTCATGACGTTATTCCGCTGCCACGTAGTTGTTCGGATCGAGGCCCCTTTATGTTCACTAAATAATGTACATATTGTTCAGCTGCATCGGGTGTGCCGCTTGGCCTCAACAGCTGTTGTAATGTAAACTCTGTTCCGCTAGCATCAATAAAGCGGTTGTTTTTCTGTACCAAGATGTTGTGTGTTGCCAGAAGACATGGTCTCTGGGCTGGCAATGCATGGCAAACCGGTCGCTCTGAGTCGGGGTGCCACACATCTCCAAAGCACCATCATGATCACCATCGTCATCGACTTGACACCTTGATCTCTATCGTAGCATCATTGTCGTCTCGCCAACTATTGCTTCTACGACTATCGCTACCGCTTAGTGATAAAGTAAAGCAATTACATGGTGTTTGCATTTCATACAATAAAGTGACAACCATATGGCTCCTGCCAGTTGCCGATAACTGTGTTACAAAACATGATCATCTCATACAATAATTTATATAATCACGTCTTGACCATATCACATCACAACATGCCCCACAAAAACAAGTTAGACGTCCTCTACTTTGTTGTTGCAAGTTTTACATGGATGCTACGGGCTTCTAGCAAGAACCGTTCTTACCTACGCATCAAAACCACAACATGGTATAGTGATTGCTTTTTGATCTTCAGAAAGAACCCTGTTCATTGAATCCGATTCAACTAAAGTTGGAGAAACTGAAACCGCCAGCCACCTGTGTGCAAAGCACGTCGGTAGAACTAGTCTCATGAACGCGGTCATGTAATGTCGGTCTGGGCTGATTCATCCAACAATACTGCCGAATCAAGAAACAACTAGTGATGGCAAGCAATATGTATATACCCACGCCCACAACTCCTCTGTGTTCTACTCGTGCATATAACATCTATGCATAGACCTGGCTTGGATGCCACTATTGGGGAACACAGTATTTCAAAATTTTCCTATGAACATGCAAGATCTATCTAGGAGATGCATAGCAATGAGAAGGTAGAGTATGTCTACGTACCCTCATAGACCGAAAGCGGAAGCATTAAGTAACATGGTTGATGTAGTCGAACGTCTTCGTGATCCAACCGATCAAGTACTAAATGCACGACAACTCCGCAATCTGCACACGTTCAGCTCAGTGACGTCCCTCGAACTCTAGATCCAGCTGAGGCCGAGGGAGAGTTTCGTCAGCATGATGGTGTGATGACGGTGATGATGAAGTTACCGATGCAGGGCATCGCTTAAGCACTACGACAATATGACCGAGGTGGAAAACTATGGAGGGGGGCACCCCACATGGATAAGACAAATCTTGGAGTGCCTTTGGGGTGCCCCCTACCCACGTATATAAAGGAGGGGGGAAGAGGAGGCCGGCCTAGGAGGGGTGCGCCTATAGGGGGAGTCCAACTAGGATTCCCAATCCTAGTTGGAGTCCCCTTCCTTTTCCAAGAGGGGGAGAGAGAGAAGGAGTTGGAGAGGGAGAAGGAAAGAGAGGGGGGGCGCCCCCCTGCCTAGTCCAATTCGGACATGCCAGGGGAGGGGGGGTGCGGCCAACCCTTGAGGTTCTTCTTTCCTTTCCCGTATGGCCCATTAAGGCCCACTACTTCCCACGGCGAATTCCCGTAACTCTCCCGTACTCCGAAAAATACCCGAATCACTCGAAACCTTTCCGATGTTCGAATATAGCCTTCCAATATATCGATCTTTACGTCTTGACCATTTGGAGACTCCTTGTCATGTCTGTGATCTCCTCTACCTTTTTGACAGCCCATCTTTTTGTCTCAGTAGAGTCTTTCAGTGGCATGTTTCAGTCCTCTTCCCCATTACTTAGAAAAAGTGAGCCACCGGTTCAGGTACAAGATACTATCATTACCGCCTGGACAATTAGACAGCCAACCCGTAATCGCAACGACCCAATTGCAAGAGTGGAGCTCTACCAACTGAGCTATATCCCCCCCCCGAGCCAAGTGGAGTATGCATGAAAGAGTCACTATGTTGCGATTGGACAAAAACGCTCGACTGTGGCACAATTAGTTCAAATTCTTTCAGAAGCGAATGCTTTGTAATATTCCATTCTTGTAGCAGCCACCGCTTCGGATCCTGCTCCTCTGCAATTTCTGGCTAGCTACTTTGCTGGTTAACAAGATTATCGCATTGGAGCTGTGACAGTTATGTAAACTACTTCTCTAGCAAGTAATGAATCTGAGGTCAAAGCCAATGAGTACGCCGGATGTTGCATTTTCGCAGTGAGGGAAGGTTGGCTTGACGGGACTCCAAACAAACTTCGGTCATCAAATCACATAACTCATAATACAAATCGTCATCGAACGTTAAGCGTGCGGACCCTATGGGTTCGAGAACTATGTAGTCATGACCGAGACACATCTCCGGTCAATAACCAATAGTGGAACCTGGATGCTCATATTGGTTCCTACATATTCTATGAAGATCTTTATCGGTCAAACCGCATAACAACATACGTTGTTCCCTTTGTCATCGGTATGTTACTTGCTCGAGATTAAATCGTCGGTATCATCATACCTAGTTCAATCTCGTTACCGGCAAGTCTCTTTACTCATTCCGTAATGCATCATCCTGCAACTAACTCATTAGTCACATTGCTTGCAAGGCTTATAGTGATGTGCATTACCGAGAGGGACCAGAGATACCTCTCCGACAATCGGAGTGACAAATCCTAATCTCGATCTATGCCAACTCAACAAACACCATCAGAGACACCTGTAGAGCATCTTTATAATCACCCAGTTATGTTGTGACGTTTGATAGCACACAAGGTGTTTCTCCGGTATTCAGGAGTTGCATAATCTCATAGTCATAGGAACATGTAAAAGTCATGAAGAAAACAATAGCAATAAACTAAACGATCATTATGCTAAGCTAACAGATGGGTCTTGTCCATCACATCATTCTCTAATGATGTGATCCCGTTCATCAAATGACAACACATGTCTATGGTCAGGAAACATAACCATCTTTGATTAATGAGCTAGTCAAGTAGAGGCATACTAGGGACACTCTGTTTTGTCTATGTATTCACACATGTACTAAGTTTCTGCTTAATACAATTCTAGCATGAATAATAAACATTTATCACGATATAAGGAAATATAAATAACAACTTTATTATTGCCTCTAGGGCATATTTCCTTCACTTGCTCCCCCTCTCTCTCCTATTTAAATCTAATCTAGATCGGATCGCCGCCTGGCTAATGCTCTATCTAGTTCTTCCCTTGATTCTTCGTGTGGATTCCACGGAGTGCTGCGATACTGCTAGATCGGTACGCGTGGGTACCTTAGAAGTGTCATCCTCTTCGACAATTGATACGTCTCCAACGTATCTATAATTTTTGATTGCTCCATGCTATTATATTATCTATTTTGGATGTTAATGGGCTTTATTTTACACTTTTATATCATTTTTGGAACTAACCTACTAACTGAAGGCCCAACCCAAATTGCTGTTTTTTTGCCTATTTTAGGATTTCACAGAAAAGGAATATCAAATGGAATGAAACCTTCGGGAACGTGATTTTCTCAACAAACGTGATCCAGGAGACTTGGAGTGGGCGTCAAGAAATGATCGAGGAGGGCACGAGGCAGGGGGGGCGCCTACCCCCTGGGCGCGCCCTCCACCCTCGTGGGCCCCTCGTTGCTCCACCGATGTACTTCTTCCTCCTATATATATCCACGTACCCCCAAACATCCAGGAGAACCACGAAAACCTAATTCCACCGCCGCAACCTTTTGTACCCGAGAGATTCCATCTCGGGGCCTTTTCCGGAGCTCCGCCGGAGGGGGCATTGATCACGGAGGGCCCCTACATCAACTCCATGGCCTCTCCGGTGATGTGTGAGTAGTTTACTTCAGACCTACGGGTCCATAGTTATTAGCTAGATGGCTTCTTCTCTCTCTTTGGATCTCAATACAAAGTTCTCCTCGATTCTCTTGTAGATCTATTCGATGTAATCTTCTTTTGCGGTGTGTTTGTCGAGATCCGATGAATTGTGGGTTTATGATCAAGTTTATCTATGAACAATATTTGAATCTCCTCTGAATTCTTTTATGTATGATTGGTTTATCTTTGCAAGTCTCTTCAAATTATCAGTTTGGTTTGGCCTACTAGATTGATCTTTCTTGCAATGGGAGAAGTGCTTAGCTTTGGGTTCAATCTTGCGGTGCCCTTTCCCAGTGACAGCAGGGGCATCAAGGCACATATTGTATTGTTGCCATCAAGGATAAAATGATGGGGTTTATATCATATTGCATGAGTTTATCCCTCTACATCATGTCATCTTACTTAAAGCATTCTCTGTTCTTATGAACTTAATACTCTAGATGCATGCTGGATGGCGGTCGATGTGCGGAGTAATAGTAGTAGATGCAGAATCGTTTCGGTCTACTTTTTGCGGACGTGATGCCTATATACATAATAATGCCTAGATATTTTCATAACTATGCTCAATTCTATCAATTGCTCGACAATAATTCATTTACCCACCGTAATACTTATGCTCTCGAGAGAAGCCACTAGTGAAACCTATGGCCCCCGGGTCTATCTTCCATCATATTATTCTTCCAACACTTAGTTATATCCTTTGCCGTTTATTTCACTTTGTGTGACGCCCCAAGACCGATGCGCCAGGTGTCTCCAGTTATTCGCTGTTGTTGCCATGTCATTCGCTTGCGTGTTGCATTTTATCATATCATCATGTGCATTGCATCATCATGTTTTCAAAACATGCATCCGTCCGGGTTCCCCCAGTTCCGTCTGTTGTCCGTTCTGAGCCCAGACACACTTGTACGCGCCCGCGGCACGTCCGAAATATTATTTTATATGTGGCCGGAAAATGTTCTCAGAATGGGTTGAAAGTTGGTGTGCGGTCTTTTTTTAGTGTAGGAAGACCGCCTGTCAAATTTCATCATGTTCGGAGTCTGTTTGATAGCCCAACCGTTAACTATAGCGGCAATATAGCCGGTCTAACGTCGGACGTTTTCGGTCTCCAAAAACAGATGCCGGGCCCTCTCTCTCTCTCTTCTCCCCCTCACAGTCTCGCCACAGCCCACCTAGTCCATCCTCCTACCCCTCTTCGTGTCCGGAGTTGTCCGATGCGATCACACGGTCCGAAACCCTCTCTGCTCAGTGCATCAAACCCCCTCGCGCGCGCGTCCGAAAAGCTGTCCCGGACCCGACCCGGACAGTCGTCACCGTTGGATCCGGATCATCCCCAAACATCTACAAAACGTCTCCGTTTTGTTTATTGGGCTTCCTAACCTAGTTTTTCTTGAACCGCCCGATTTTGATTGGAGGGTCCAAATCTACCCTAAACTCCCCTATTTCTATATATATACAGAACCCCTAGTCTAATTTGGGACAAAACCCTAAATCCTAGGACATTTGTCCCCCTACAGCCGCCAACTACGCCCTTCCCCCTCCTCGGATCAGCGGCCGCCACCCACTCACCAATTCCCCTCGGTATCCATCCATCCCCAACCATCACTAGCCACCTATCGCCTCCAGATCCCCTCGACTCCACCCCCTCTCGATCCAGAGCAGCAACAGAGTGCCGAGCTCCTCCTCTTGCGCCTCTGTGATCGATCCCCTTCGTCCTCTCCACTCCTTCACGCGCGGCAAGCCGCTGCAGCACCGGAGCTCCCTCCGCCGTCAAGCACCACCAGTAGATGAGCCTCGTGCTGCCCTTCCTCGCTTCCCATCGCTCTTTATCTCTGCCTCACTGGACTCCCTCTCTTTCCTTGTAACAGCGACGCCACCATTTATCTTCCCGGAGGAGGACCTCGACAAGAACGCCGCCCGCGGTGCCCCGATCTTCCCAGACGCGACCCCGTTCCACTGACACCCCCTGCGTCATGCTACCATGCCCCGCCGCTGCTGCTGCAAGTCTCGCGCCAAGGCCGACGCCCCTCTGCTCGGCTCACCCCGTTGCTGCCTCCCCACGCCTATCGACCATCGGATCCGCGCCGCTCCACCGCCTCGTCTCCACCCCCCTGCCGCCTCGGATCCCGGCGACCCCAGTTCGCCGTTGCCGCGACGAGACCCGCTGCCGCCTTGCCGTTGACCTCAGCGCCGCGTTCTGTCTCTGTCGAGCAGAGGACGAAGGAGCGGTTCCTCGTCATCGCATTGACTGCAGGCCGACCTAGCGCGCCTCCTCCCGTGCCAAACCGCAGCCCAGCAGGTCCACCTCATCACCGAGCGGGCCAAGGCCCACTGGGTGAGGCCACACCCCAGCGCCCCACCTTTTGTTTTTTTTCTGTTGGGCTTGTCTCAGTTTCGGCCCATATAGTGTTTTTCCCTGTCTGCGAATTTTAGCTATTATCCAGAGTTTGCCCGTTTTATAGAAAACCCCTTGTACTTCATGCATTTAATAACTCTTGAACTATGCATCATATGTTAAAACTCCAAATATGAAACTTGCTTAGAATTTCATCTAGTTTAATAATATCCAATTTTCATCCATGTTTAAAATGTTTAAAATGCTGTTTGTTTAAATTTGCTTAAATGCCATGCTAAAATACTTTAATTCATAACTAAATAACCGTAACTCCGAATTTAATAAACTTTATATGTAAATGGGGTAGAATTTTGCCTAGTTTAACATGGTGGCATTACTTTGCATGTTTAACAACTATAAAATATGGTTTAAGGCATAACAGCACCAAAACCTAAAATATGCACATGAGGAGTCTCCGGACTTGTTGTTTGTTGTTCCGGCCTCATTTAAACTTGCCTAGATAGGTAGTTTTCTTTTGCTTCACCCCTTGCCATGTTTAACAACATTTAATATTGTTGGGTACATAAACGAGATCGAACTAAATAACTTGTCGTGGTGTTTCGTTAATATGCAACTCGTTGCATATTGAGCTCCACTTAATTTGTAGGATTGCTTGTGCACTTTGCCATGCCATGCTTCATTAAACCGGACATGCATCATACTTGTTTGTGCATCGTGCCATGTTTATGTGATGGTTGTTTACTATGTTGTGTGCTTCTTTCCGGTGTTGCTTCTTCGGGTTGGTTCCGATAACGTCGCATTTGTGAGGACCCGTTCGACTACGTCCGTTTGTCTTCTTCATGGACTCGTTCTTCTTCCTTGCGGGATTTCAGGCAAAATGACCATACCCTCGAAATCACTTCTATCTTTGCTTGCTAGTTGCTCGCTCTTTTGCTATGCCTATGCTGCGATACCTACCACTTGCTTATCATGCCTCCCATATTGTTAAGCCAAACCTCTAACCGACCTTGTCCTAGCAAACCGTTGTTTGGCTATGTTACCGCTTTGCTCAGCCCCTCTTATAGCGTTGTTAGTTGCAGGTGAAGATTGGAGCTTGTTCCATGTTTGGAACATGGTTATTTTGTTGGGATATCACAATATCTCTTATTTAATTAATGCATCTATATACTGGGTAAAGGGTGGAAGGCTCGGCCTTATGCCTGGTGTTTTGTTCCACTCTTGCCGCCTTAGTTTCCGTCATATCGGTGTTATGTTCCTGGATTTTGCGTTCCATACACGGTTGGGTTATAATGGGAACCCCTTGACAGTTCGCCTTGAATAAAACTCCTCCAGCAGGGCCCAACATTGGTTTTACCATTCGCCACCTAGCCTTTTTTTCTTTCCCTTGGGTTCTGCAGACTCAAGGGTCATCTTCATTTAACCCCCCTGGGCCAGTGCTCCTCTGAGTGTTGGTCCAAAATGGGCAGCTTGTGGGGCCACCTCGGGGCAACTCGAGGGCTGGTTTTACTCGTAGCTTGACCTATCCGATGTGCCATGAGAACGAGATATGTGCAGCTCCTATCGGGATTTGTCGGCACATCTGGGTGGCTTTGCTGGACTTGTTTTACCATTGTCGAGGATGTCTTGTAACCGGGATGCCGAGTCTGATCAGATTGTCTTGGGAGAAGGAATATCCTTCGTTGACCATGAGAGCTTGTGATGGGCTAAGTTGGGACACCCCTGCAGGGATTTGAACTTTCGAAAGCCGTGCCCGCGGTTATGGGCAGATGGGAATGTGTTAATGTCCGGTTGTAGAAAACTTAAAGTTTATCTTAATTAAAATGCATCAACCGCGTGTGTAACCGTGATGGTCTCTTTCTGGCGGAGTCCGGGAAGTGAACACGGTGTTGGAGTTATGCTTGACATAGGTTGTTCTAGGATCAGTTCTTGATCATAGTTTCTCAAACGTGCTTTGCCTTCTCTTCTCGCTCTCATTTGCGTATGTTAGCCACCAAATATGCTAGTCGCTTGCTGCAGCTCCACCTCATACCTTTGCCTTCCTATAAGCTTAAATAGTCTTGATCGCGAGGGTGTGAGATTGCTGAGTCCCCGTGACTCACAGATAATTCCAAAACCAGCTTGCAGGTGCCGTTGAACCGTGCAGGTGATGCAACCAAGCTCAAGGAGGAGCTCGATGAAGATGTGTGCGTTATGTTGTTTCATTTCTAGTTTATCTGTAGTGGAGCCCAGTTGGGTCGATCGGGGATCTCTGTAGCTTTTGGGGTAGTCTTCTTTTATTTTGGTTCCCTAGTCGGACCTTGTGTGTATCTGGATGATGTAATGCTTTATTCATGTAATTGTGTGAAGTGGCGATTGTAAGCCAACTATGTATCTCTTTCCCTTTTGTATTACATGGGTTGTGTGAAGATTACCTCACTTGCGACATTGCTTTCAATGCGGTTATGCCTCTAAGTCGTGCTTCGACACATGGGAGATATAGCCGCATCGAGGGCGTTACAAGTTGGTATCAGAGCCTTCCCCGACCTTAGGAGCCCCCTGCTTGACCGAATCGTTGGCGTTGTTGAGTCTAGAAAAATGTTTTGAGTCAATTAGGATTATATATATCGGAGAGTAGGATTCTTTTTACTCCTCAGTCCCTTTGTCGCTCTAGTGAGGCATCCTGACGTAGAGTTTTGACTCTTCTCTTCTCAAATTTCACTAAAAAAATTTTAGGATCACGCGGGTATCTTGGAATCGTTCCGATGGTTTTGTGACGAGAACATTGTTCTTGGTGCCTCCTGACATTTAGGGGTTGTGGTAGTGTCCCGGGGAGTTGAGCTCCGAGGTGTTGTCGTCACAATTTTATCGTTGCAGTTCTAGAATACATGAGCTCGCCGACATCGAAAATCTCTTTTATGCAGTTGTTGGTGAGATAACCTCGACGCCACCCAGTACTGGGGCGGTAGTTCGGGAGTATTGCCATAACTTGTATAACGGATGATTTTCGAAGGTTGAGGTAAATGATTTCCGAAGGTTTCTTGGTTATGTGTTGAAGGATGGATATAGCTGGATGTAGGATTTGTTAGTTTTGGGTGAGATATTATGCTTCCCCTGTATCCCCAACACCTGATTGCATAACCGGAAAATTTCGGGAGTTTATAAGTGGGAATTCAAGTAGCTCTTAGGATATCTTTCCGACAGATGTATGATATGAAATTGGGGTTCGACGTCTAGTGGTCCGCCTATTCACGGTTGGTTTTACAGTGGTCTCGTTGTGTCTTAAAGAGTCCTTGGCTATGCCGACTCTGGGACGCTTCGTATGTCATGTGCACTGCCTTGTACATGATGGTGATGTACGATCGAGCCCGTGTAGCCCCCACCACGAAAACTTCGGACAAAATCTCTATCATATGTTTGTTTCGGCTTTTTCTGCAAGCCAATCCTTTGTTTTGTCTTGAGTTGTGGTATTCGAGTTGCTTCAGTGTCAAGTGTTGATTCCATACCTTTTTCTAAGTGGTGTTCTCATATTTCTATGTGAATACCAATCCTTCTTGATAATCAAGATTGTCATGCCAATCCTTTTCACTGGTGTGTTTCTCTTCAAGTGGATCCGATCATTTCAACATCTGCAAGATCTAGTATCAGTTCTTCTCAACGGTGTTTGTTTCATCCGTCTCCAAGTTGCCCTTGTTTTTCCCGCCCACCCACCCTTTTTCTTCAAGGATTCAGATTTCTTGATCAAGTGTCCATCTTATTCATGTGAAGTCTCTTCATTCTTTTCTTTCAATGTTCGTATCCGGTGATTCTCAGGAAGATACTAACGGAGCTTCAAGTTCATCATTATTCGTTCTCTTTCTTCTCCGGTGGATCGAATTCAAGTTTTTGGTGTTGACCATATCCTTTCCTCATTTCTAATGTTTTTCCATGCCGGTGCACCTCATAAGCATTCACCTCTCGCTATTCAATTGTTCCGGAGTGCTCAAGATATCTTGAAGATTCGTGTTTCCACTCTACTTTCGTTCAAGATCTTTCGAGGATGTCACCTCATTCAAGCCATTTAAATCAACCGGTGCAATATCTTTCAAGTAATCATTTCAACGGTGTTTCTTTTGAGTGGGTCCTAACCCACAGGTCTTTTCCAGGATCTTACCTGACTCGTCTTATTTTCCGGAGCTATCCTAAATTCATGTCAAAGTTTGACGTAAGAATGAATTATCATCAGTCAAATGCCTTTCTCCAGGATCTTTCAAATTCTTTTCGTCGGTTGGTTCAACCTTTCCATTATTCATTCCGGAGTGCCTCTACAATTCTTGGTGGTGGTTCTCGTCGTCATTCTCGGATTTTGAAGATCGAAGAAGAGTTTTTCCTGCATATCTTGCTCCATTCTCTTCAAAGATTCTTAGTTCTAGCTTGATGCCATCCTCTCATAATTGTTTTGATTATGAGAATTCTTTTCACCCATCCGGAGCAATTCATGAGTCTTTACAGTTTGATTCTCCGAAGGCCATCATTTCGGGTTCTTCATTCTCAGCTTTCAGCTCTCGTTATCTAAATCTTACCGGTGCATCGTTCAAGTGATCTCTAATCAGTTCGTGATCCCTTCGTTCTCATGTGTCTAGATTCTCTCAAGTATCTTCGTTCATTTCATAATTCTTACCGGTGATTCATCCCTTTACTTCGTTCATTTTCAATTCTTACGGTGTTTCGTTCAAGATTTCTCTTCCTCCTTTATCGTATTTATTTATTCGTTGTTTCAATCCTACCGGCGGTTCGTTGAAGACCTTTCCAAGTTGCGCAATATCTATCTTAAACTTTCTACGAGAATAAGTAGTATGCCAAATCCATTGCTTGTCATCATTTAAATTGGTGAAGGATAAGAATAATGTAATTCTTATTCTTGTTTCATCGAGTATATTCAACTCCTTATTCCGGAGGTTCATCAAAAATTCTCGGTTTCAATTGTTTCATCTTTTCCTATCCCGGAGTTCCAAGCTCTCACCATCACAAAGATCCTTCTAATCATTGCAAGGTTTCACCTTGTGTTTCCAAATTCTCTTTCTTTTTGTTATTCTTTTTGTTTACCGGAGTTCTTCATGAAGGTTCTACATGCGGGTTCATCAAGGATTTAATTCCTTCTCGAAGTGTTCAATGAGATTCTTTTCAGAGGAGCTCAAGCATTCTTCATCTTGCAATCCGGAGTGCAATTGTTTTCCCTTATCTTTGAGGTGGTAATATATTATTCTTCATTCACAGGAATGAGATATTTTAAATCCATCAATCTCGTCATGGGAATTATCTTGTGTCATTTTCACCTAAAACCTTCCCTAAGGATTGTTGCTATTTGTGGTGCTCATATATGATCCAAGTTCTTCATCTACCCTCCCGGTGAAATAAGTTTCTCGTCTTCTTCATGATATCAATCCAATCTTTTGTTTCCATTAGCGGCAGAATTTCACCTCATAATTTTGAGATGTTCTCCATAAGCCCACTACAACCTTGTTCTTTTCGTTGTTGATTTCCCAACAACTCCGTTCAATCCTTCTTTTTAAGGATGCTCTTCCGAACTCATTTCAGGCAGAACTTGTTGTCTTCTTCTCTGTTCTTTTGTTTCCATTCTTATATTTCTTCCGGAGGCATTGTGATGATGCTCTATTCACTCACCGTCTCGTATTGTGAAGTTCATGTTCTTTCTTTTGCTTATCCATCCAACCACAGTGTCGTGTTTTCATTCGAGCTCTCTCATCTTATCAAATTTTGACTCCCTTCGCAACCGGATTGCTGTCTGAAATCTTTCTTACCCCTTGTGCCGTTCTTTCAATAATTCCGAAGACAGTGTGTTGTTGATTTCATCAAGCATACTCTTATCTTGTCAAGTTCTTATTCAATTCCTTTTCTTTTCAGTCTGAATGCTGCCCAAATTATATCATTCTTTTCCCTTCTCTATCTTGTTTTAACCGGAGTGTCATTTTTATCATTCCTCTTCTAACCGGAGTCTCATCCAAGTGCTTTTGTTTGGCAAAGTCTATATTCCTTACGTTCCATGTCCAACCGGAGTGTTGTCGTTATTGATCCTTATCATTCCTTGTACATCTCGTTTCTACCGGAGTGTTTGCATGTACTTCTTGTCCATTGCAATCCTTGTCTTTTGTCTTTCAACCTACAGGGTTCTCGTGATGTTCCTTGTTCCTCTTTCCTAACGGAGTGTTTTGCACTTCATTCATCTTCGTTGTTTTCTTTATTTCAATTTGTTCAACCTCGCAAGATTCTTTGGTTTCACTCATTTGTCAAAGAAGCAACTTAGTTTTACCTTTCTCTCTTCTGTTTCCCTCCGGTGCCATTCTAGATCTCGGGACGAGATACTCTCGTAGTGGTGGAGTGTTGTGACGCCCCGAGACCGATGCGCCAGGTGTCCTCCAGTTATTCGCTGTTGTTGCCATGTCATTCGCTTGCGTGTTGCATTTTATCATGTCATCATGTGCATTGCATCATCATGTTTTCAGAACTTGCATTCGTCCGGGTTCCCCCAGTTCCGTCCGTTCTGAGCCCGGACACACTTGCACATGCCCGCGGCACGTCCGAAATATTATTTTATAAGTGGCCGGAAAATGTTCTCGGAATGGGTTGAAAGTTGGCGTGCGGTCTTATTTTAGTGTAGGAAGACAGCCTGTCAAATTTCATCGCGTTCGGAGTCCGTTTGATAGCCGAACCGTTAACTATAGCGGCAATATAGCCGGTCTAACGTCAGACGTTTTCGGTCTCCGGAAACAGATGCCGGGCCCTCTCTCTCTCTCTTCTCCCCCTCGCAGTCTCGCCACAGCCCACCTAGTCCATCCTCCTACCCCTCTTCATGTCTGGAGTTGTCCGATGCGATCACACGGTCCGAAACCCTCTCTGCTCAGTGCATCAAACCCCCTCGCGCACGCGTCTGAAAAGCTGTCCCGGACCCGACCCGGACAGTCGTCACCGTTGGATCCGGATCATCCCCAAACATCTACAAAACGTCTCCATTTTGTTTATTGGGCTTCCTAACCTAGTTTTTATTGAACCACCCGATTTTGATTGGAGGGTCCAAATCTACCCTAAACTCCCCTATTTCTATATATATACAGAACCCCTAGTCTATTTGGGACAAAACCCTAAATCCTAGGACATTTCTCCCCCTACAGCCGCCAACTACGCCCTTCCCCCTCCTCGGATCAGCGGCCGCCACCCACTCACCAATTCCCCCTCGGGATCCATCCATCCCCAACCATCGCTCGCTACCTATCGCCTCCAGATCCCCTCGCCACCACCCCCTCTCGATCCAGAGCAGCAACAGAGTGCCGAGCTCCTCCTCTTGCGCCACTCCCCTTCGTCCTCGCAACTCCTTCGCGCGCGGCAAGCCGCTGCAGCACCGGAGCTCCCTCCGCCGTCGAGCACCACCAGTAGATGAGCCTCGCGCCGCCCTTCCTCCCTTCCCATCGCTCTTTATCTCTGCCTCACTGGACTCCCTCTCTTTCCTTGTAACAGCGACGCCTCCATTTTTCTTCCCAGAGGAGGACCTCGACAAGAATGCCTCCAGCGGTGCCCTGATCTTCCCCGGCATGACCCCGTTCCACTGACACCCCCTGCGTCATGCTGCCATGCCCCGCCGCTGCTGGTGCATGTCTTGCGCCAAGGCCGACGCCCCTCTGCTCGGCTCACCTCGTTGCTGGCTCCCCACGCCTATCGACCATCGGATCCGCGCCGCTCCACCGCCTCGTCTCCACCCCCCTGCCGCCTCGGATCCCGGCGACCCCAGTTTGCCGTTGCCGCGCCGAGACCCGTTGCCGCCTCACCGTTGACCTCAGCGCCGCATTCTGTCTCTGTCGAGTAGAGGACGAAGGAGCGGTTCCTCGTCGTCACATTGACTGTAGGCCGGCCCAGCGCGCCTCCTCCCGTGCCAAACCGCAGCCCAGCCGGTCCACCTCACCACCGAGCGGGCCAAGGCCCACTAGGTGAGGCCACACCCTAGCGCCCCACCTTTTTTTTCTGTTGGGCTTGTCTCAGTTTCGGCCCATATAGTGTTTTTCCTTGTCTGCAAATTTTAGCTATTATCCATAGTTTGCCCGTTTACAGAAAACCCCTTGTACTTCATGCATTTAATAACTCTTGAACTATGCATCATATGTTAAAACTCCAAATATGAAACTTGCTTAGAATTTTATCTAGTTTAATAATATCCAATTTTCATCCATGTTTAAAATGTTATTTGTTTAAATTTTCTTAAATGCCATGCTAAAATACTTTAATTCATAACTAAATAACCGCAACTCCGAATTTAATGAACTTTATATGTAAATGGGGTAGAATTTTGCCTAGTTTAACATGGTGGCCTTACTTTGCATGTTTAACAACTATAAAATACGGTTTAAGGCATAACAGCACCAAAACCTAAAATATGCACATGAGGAGTCTCCGGACTTGTTGTTTGTTGTTCCGGCCTCATTTAAACTTGCCTAGATAGGTAGTTTTCTTTTGCTTCACCCCTTGCCATGTTTAACAACATTTAATATTGTTGGGTACATAAACGAGATCGAACTAAATAACTTGTCGTGGTGTTTCGTTAATATGCAACTCGTTGCATATTGAGCTCCACTTAATTTGTAGGATTGCTTGTGCACTTTGCCATGCCATGCTTCATTAAACCGGACATGCATCATACTTGTTTGTGCATCGTGCCATGTTTATGTGATGGTTGTTTACTATGTTGTGTGCTTCTTTCCGGTGTTGCTTCTTCGGGTTGGTTCCGATAAGGTCGCGTTTGTGAGGACCCGTTCGACTACGTCCGTTTGTCTTCTTCATGGACTCGTTCTTCTTCCTTGCGGGATTTCAGGAAAGATGACCATACCCTTGAAATCACTTCTATCTTTGCTTGCTAGTTGCTCTCTCTTTTGCTATGCCTATGCCGCGATACCTACCACTTGCTTATCATGCCTCCCATATTGTTAAGCCAAGCCTCTAACCCACTTTGTCCTAGCAAACCGTTGTTTGGCTATGTTACCGCTTTGCTCAGCCCCTCTTATAGCGTTGTTAGTTGCAGGTGAAGATTGGAGCTTGTTCCATGTTTGGAACATGGTTATTTTTTTGGGATATCACAATATCTCTTATTTAATTAATGCATATATATACTGGGTAAAGGGTGGAAGGCTCGGCCTTATGCCTGGTGTTTTGTTCCACTCTTGCCGCCTGAGTTTCCGTCATATCGGTGTTATGTTCCCGGATTTTGCGTTCCTTACACGGTTGGGTTATAACGGGAACCCCTTGACAGTTCGCCTTGAATAAAACTCCTCCAGCAAGGCCCAACATTGGTTTTACCATTCGCCACCTAGCATTTTTTTCTTTCCCTTGGGTTCTGCAGACTCAAGGGTCATCTTTATTTAACCCCCCCGGGCTAGTGCTCCTCTGGGTGTTGGTCCGAAATGGGCAACCTGCGGGGCCACCTCGGGGCAACTCTAGGGCTGGTTTTACCCGTAGCTTGACCTATCCGGTGTGCCATGAGAACGAGATATGTGCATCTCCTATCGGGATTTGTCGGCACATCTGGGTGGCTTTGCTGGACTTGTTTTTACCATTCTCGAGGATGTCTTGTAACCGGGATGCCGAGTCTGATCAGATTGTCTTGGGAGAAGGAATATCCTTCGTTGACCGTGAGAGCTTGTGATGGGCTAAGTTGGGACACCCCTGCAGGGATTTAAACTTTCGAAAGCCGTTCCCGCGGTTATGGGCAGATGGGAATTTGTTAATGTCCGGTTGTAGAAAACCTAAAGTTTATCTTAATTAAAATGCATCAACCGCGTGTGTAACCGTGATGGTCTCTTTCCGGCGGAGTCCGGGAAGTGAACACGGTGTTGGAGTTATGCTTGACGTAGGTTGTTCTAGGATCACTTCTTGATCATAGTTTCTCGAACGTGCTTTGCCTTCTCTTCTCGCTCTCATTTGCGTATGTTAGCCACCAAATATGCTAGTCGCTTGCTGGAGCTCCACCTCATACCTTTGCCTTCCTATAAGCTTAAATAGTCTTGATCGTGAGGGTGTGAGATTGCTGAGTCCCCGTGACTCACAGATACTTCCAAAACCAACTTGCAGGTGCCGTTGAACCGTGTAGGTGACACAACCAAGCTCAAGGAGGAGCTCGCTGAAGATCGTGTTCGTTATGTTGTTTCGTTTCCAGTTGATCAGTAGTGGAGCCCAGTTGGGTCGATCGGGGATCTATGTAGCTTTTGGGGTAGTCTTCTTTTATTTTGGTTCCGTAGTCGGACCTTGTGTGTATCTGGATGATGTAATGCTTTATTCATGTAATTGTGTGAAGTGGCGATTGTAAGCCAACTATGTATCTCTTTCCCTTATGTATTACATGGGTTGTTTGAAGATTAGCTCACTTGCGACATTGCTTTCAATGCGGTTATGCCTCTAAGTCGTGCTTCGACATGTGGGAGATATAGCCGCATCGAGGGCATTACAACTTTGCATCTTTATTTCTCTATCATAAAAACACCAAAAATATCACTTATCATATCTATCAGATCTCACTCTTGTAAGTGACCGTGAAGGGATTGACAACCCCTTTATCGCGTTGGTTGCGAGGTTCTTATTTGTTTGTGTAGGTGCGTGGGACTCGAGTGTGATCTCCTACTGGATTGATACCTTGGTTCTCAAAAACTGATGGAAATACTTACGCTACTTTGCTGCATCACCCTTTCCTCTTCAAGGGAAAACCAACGCAGTGCTCAAGAGGTAGCAAGATGGATTTCTGGCGCCGTTGCCGGGGAGATTCGCGCCAAGTCAAGTCAAGATTTGACTCCTAACAATGAGCCATTTTTGGCACCGTTGCCGGAGTCTACGCACAAGCCAAAGACATACCAAGTACCCATCACAAACTCTTATCCCTCGCATTACATTATTTGCCATTTGCCTCTTGTTTTCCTCTCCCCTACTTCACCCTTGCCATTTTATTCGCCCTCTCTTTTCTGTTCATCGCTTTCTTGCTTGCCTTGTCGTTATGGCTAGTCCTCTATCTTCTCCGTTGTCTCCCGAGAATGAAGTTCTTAATTTTAAGCAAAGGGAGGTAGAAATCTAAAAGACGCTTGGTATAGAATTTGCAATGCTCAAAATAGATCTACCAGGAAGAAATCTACTTCCGTTCTTCTCCGCGATTTTTATGTAAGCGCTACTCCTTGGTACAGATATATTCTTGATACCATTACCGGAGGGAATTTCTTGGGTAGCCATACTTTTGATTCTTATAATGCTATGATAGATTTGTTTGGCTCACCACCTCTTTTGGTTAATGGAACTATGTTAACTTTGGAACATGTGATGCAAAGGCTTGAAATTATTGAGAATAAAGTTGCTACTGTAGAGTTGATTGAGAATTTAGATAAAAAGATCCACAACCAAATTACCCAATATGGATCTAAGGTGGGAGTTACTCTGAAAAGTTTTAAGGAAAAAGAACCCATAGTTAATGAAAGAATAGATCAAGATTCTACTAGAATCGATAAACTTGAGGGAATTATCACCAACTTGGGGTCCGCTTTTTCTTCCGTTAAAAATACTCCAAATCCACCTACCAAAATTGCCAAGCTTGTTTATGTTCTTAAAAATAAGGGTGAACCCTCTGGTAAGGAAACTGCGGATTTGAAATCAATAAGTGTTCATCCCAATCTTTTTGCTATCATTAAGGAACCGTTTGCTACAAATGATTTTCTTGATTTTGTGCCTAGGAGTTTGATAATTAATAAAAATAAAGAAACTTCTAAGATTTATAGGTGTCTTATTGAATAATTACCTACCAAAGATGGCAATACTTAGATATATCTTCGCTTTTATGCCTAGCTTGGGGCGTTAAACGATAGCGCTTGTTGGGAGACAACCCAATTTTATTTTTTATTCCTTGATTTTTGCTCCTGTTTAGTAATAAATAATTTATCTATCCTCTGTTTTGGTTGTGTTTTTTGTGTTTAATTAGTGTTTGTGCCAAGTAGAACCGTTGGGAAGACTTGGGGAAAGTCTTTTTGATCTTGCTGTAAAAAACAGAAACTTTAGCGCTCACGAGAATTGCTTCCATTTTTATTTGGAGAGCTATATTTAGTTTATTATTTTTGCAGATGATTAATAGATAAATTCCTCACGTCCAGCAATTTATTTTAGAATTTTTGGGGTTCCAGAAGTTGCGTTAGCTACAGATTACTACAGACTGTTCTGTTTTTGACAGATTCTGTTTTTCGTGTGTTGTTTGCTTGTTTTGATGAATCTATGGCTAGTAATGGAGTTTATAATCCATAAAAAAGTTGGAATAAAGTAGTTTTAACACCAATATAAATAAATAACGAGCTCATTACAGTACCTTGAAGTGGTGTTTTGTTTTCTTTCGCTAACGGAGCTCACGAGATTTTTTTTTTTGAGTTTTGTGTTGTGAAGTTTTCAAGTTTTGGGTAAAGATTTGATGGATTATGGAACAAGGAGTGGCAAGAGACTAAGCTTGGGGATGCCCATGGCACCCCAAGGTAAAATACAAGGACACCAAAAAGCCTAAGCTTGGGGATGCCCCGGAAGGCATCCCCTCTTTCGTCTTCATCTATCGGTAACTTTACTTGGAGCTATACTTTTATTCACCACATTATATGTGTTTTGCTTGGAGAGTCTTGTATGATTTGAGTATTTTCTTTTTAGTTTACCACAATCATCCTTACTGTACACACCTTTTGAGAGAGACTCACATGATTTGAAATTTATTAGAATAGTCTATGTGCTTCACTTATATCTTTTGAGCTATATAGTTTTTGCTCTAGTGCTTCACTTATATCTTTTAGAGCATGGTGGTGGATTTGTTTTATAGAAACTATTGATCTCTCATGCTTGACTTATATTATTTTGAGAGTTCTTTAGAACAACATGGAAATTTGATTTAATATAAAAACTTTCATAGAAGTGCATTCAATACTATGAGAAGATTGATACTTGATAATTGTTTTGAGATATGGAGATGGTGATATTAGAGTCATGCTAGTTGAGTAGTTGTGAATTTGAGAAATACTTGTGTTGAAGTTTGTGATTCCCGTAGCATGCACGTATGGTGAAATGTTATGTGATAAAGTTGGAGCATGATTTATTTATTGATTGTCTTCCTTATGAGTGGCGGTCGGGGACGAGCGATGGTCTTTTCCTACCAATCTATCCCCCTAGGAGCATGCTCATAATACTTTGTTTCGATAACTAATAGATTTTTGCAATAAGTATGTGAGTTCTTTATGACTAATGTTGAATCCATGGATTATACGCACTCTCACCCTTCCACCATTGCTAGCCTCTCTAGTATCGCGCAACTTCCGCCGGTACCTTAAACCCACTATATACCTTCCTCAAAACAACCACCATACCTACCTATTATGGCATTTCCATAGCCATTCCGAGATATATTGCCATGCAAATTTCCATCATTCTGTTATTATGACACGCTTCATCATTTTCATATTGCTTGCATGATCATGTAGTTGACATCATATTTGTGGCAAAGCCAACGTTCATAATTCTTCATACATGTCACTCATGCATCATTGCACATCCCGGTACACCGCCGGAGGCATTCACATAGAGTCATATTTTTGTTCTAAGCATTGAGTTATAATTCTTGGGTTGTAAGTAAATAAAGTGTGATGATCATCATTATTAAAGCATTGTACCAAGTGAGGAAAGGATGATGGTGACTATGATTCCCCCACAAATCGGGATGAGACTCCAGACAAAAAAAGAGAGAAAAGAGGCCAAAAAAAGAAAAAAATAAAGAAGGCCCAAATAAAAAAATGAGAGAAAAAGAGAGAAGGGACAATGCTACTATCCTTTTTCCACATTTGTGCTTCAATGTAGCTCCATGATCTTCATGATAGAGAGTCTCCTATGATATCACTTTCATATACTAGTGGGAATTTTTCATTATAGAACTTGGCTTGTATATTCCAATGATGGGCTTCCTCAAAATGCCCTAGGTCTTCATGAGCAAGCAAGTTGGATGCACACCCACTTAGTTTCTTTTGTTGAGCTTTCATATACTCATAGCTCTAGTGCATCCGTTGCATGGAAATCCCTACTCACTCACATTGATATCTATTAATGGGCATCTCCATAGCCCATTGATACACCTAGTTGATGTGAGACTATCTTCTCCTTTTTGTCTTCTCCACAACCACCATTCTATTCCACATATGGTGTTATATCCATGGCTCACGCTCATATATTGCGTGAAGATTGAAAAAGTTTGAGAACATCAAAAGTATGAAACAATTGCTTGGCTTGTCATCGGGGTTGTGCATGATTTAAATATTTTGTGTGGTGAAGATAGAGCATAGCCAGACTATATGATTTTGAAGGGATAAGTTTCTTTGGCCATGTTATTTTGAGAGGACATAATTGCTTAGTTAGTACGCTTGAAGTATTATTATTTCTATGTCAATATTAAACTTTTATCTTGAATCTTTTGGATCTGAACATTCATGCCACAATAAATAAAAATTACATTGAGAAATATGTTAGAAAGCATTCCACATCAAAAAATTCTTCTTTTATCATTTACCTACTCGAGGACGAGCATGAATTAAGCTTGGGGATGCTTGATACGTCTCCAACGTATCTATAATTTTTGATTGCTCCATGCTATTATAGTATCTATTTTGGATGTCAATGGGCTTTATTTTACACTTTTACATCATTTTTGGGACTAACCTACTAACCGGAGGCCCAACCCAAATTGCTGTTTTTTGCCTATGTTAGGGTTTCGCAGAAAAGGAATATCAAACGGAGTCCAAACGGAATGAAACCTTCAGGAATGTGATTTTCTCAACAAACGTGAACCAGGAGACTTGGAGTGGGCGTCAAGAAACGATCGAGGAGGGCACGAGGCAGGGGGGCGCGTCCTCCACCCTTGTGGGCCCCTCGTTGCTCCACCAACGTACTTCTTCCTACTATATATATCCACGTACCCCCAAACATCCAGGAGCACCACGAAAACCTAATTCCACCACCGCAACCTTCTCTACCCTAGAGGTCCCATCTCGGCACCTTTTCCGGAGCTCCGTCGGAGGGGGCATTGATCACGGAGGGCCTCTACATCAACTCCATGGCCTCTCCGGTGATGTGTGAGTAGTTTACTTCAGACCTACGGGTCCATAGTTATTAGCTAGATGGCTTCTTCTCTCTCTTTGGATCTCAATACAAAGTTCTCTTCGATTCTCTTGGAGATCTATTCGATGTAATCTTCTTTTGCGGTGTGTTTGTCGAGATCCGATGAATTGTGGGTTTATGATCAAGTTTATCTATGAACAATATTTGAATCTCCTCTGAATTCTTTTATGTATGTTTGGTTTATCTTTGCAAGTCTCTTCAAATTATCAGTTTGGTTTGGCCTACTAGATTGATCTTTCTTGCAACAGGAGAAGTGCTTAGCTTTGGGTTCAATCTTGCGGTGTCCTTTCCCAGTGACAGCAGGGGCAGCAAGGCACGTATTGTATTGTTGCCATCGAGGATAAAAAGATGGGGTTTATATCATATTGCATGAGTTTATCCCTCTACATCATGTCATCTTACATAAAGCATGACTCTATTCTTATGAACTTAATACTCTAGATGCATGCTGGATAGCGGTCGATGTGTGGAGTAATAGTAGTAGATGCAGAATCGTTTCGGTCTACTTGTCACGGATGTGATGCCTATATACATGATCATACCTAGATATTCTCATAACTATGCTCAATTATATCAATTGCTCGACAGTAATTTGTTCGCCCACCGTAACACTTATGCTATCTTGAGAGAAGCCACTAGTGAAACCTATGGCCCCCGGGTCTATTTTCCATCATACAAGTTTCCAATCTATTTTATTTTGCAATCTTTACTTTCCATTTATATCATAAAAATACCAAAAATATTTATCTTATTATTATTATTATTATCTCTACCAGATCTCACTCTTGCAAGTGGCCGCTAAGGGATTGACAACCCCTTTATCGCGTTGGTTGCGAGGTTCTTATTTGTTTGTGTAGGTACGAGGTGACTCGCGCGTGGTCTCCTACTGGATTGATACCTTGGTTCTCAAAAACTGAGGGAAATACTTATGTTGCTTTGCTGCATCACCCTTTCCTCTTCAAGGGAAAACTAACGCATGCGCAAGAGGTAGCAAGAAGTATTTCTGGCACTGTTGTCGGGGAGATCTACGCCAAGTCAAGACATACCAAGTACCCATCACAACTCTTACCCTTCGCATTACATTATTTTCCATTTGCCTCTCGTTTTCCTCTCCCCCACTTCACCCTTGCTGTTTTATTCGCCCTCTTTTCCTTTCGCCCTCTCTTTCCGTTTGCTTTTTCTTCGCTTGTTTGCTTGTGTGTTGGATTGCTTGCTTGTCACGATGGATCAAGATAATACTAAATTGTGTGAATTTGCCAATACTAACAATAATGATTTTATTAGCACTCCGATTGCTCCTCTTACCGATGCTGAATCTTGTGAAATTAATATGGCTTTGCTGAATCTTGCCATGAAAGATCCGTTTTCTGGCCTTCCTAGTGAAGATGCCACTACCCATCTAAACAACTTTGTTGATTTGTGTGATATGCAAAAGAATAAAGATGTGGATAATGATATTATTAAACTTAAGCTATTTCCGTTTTCGCTTAGAGATCGTGCTAAAGCTTGGTTTTCGTCTTTGCCTAAAAATAGTATTGATTCATGGAATAAGTGCAATGATATTATGAATTTTAAGAAACTTGATCATGAGCATGTTTCACAATCTTGGGAGAGGATGAAATTAATGATACGTAATTGCCCTACACATGGTTTGAATTTATGGGTGATTATACAATTTTTTTATGCCGGATTGAATTTTGCTTCTAGAAATCTTTTAGATTTGGCCGCGGGAGGCACTTTTATGGTAATCACTTTAGGAGAAGCTACCAAACTCCTAGATAATATTATGGTTAACTATTCTCAATGGCACACTGAAAGATCTACTAGTAAAAAGGTGCATGCAATTGAAGAGATTAATGTTTGAGTGGGAAGATGGATGAACTTATGAAATTTTTTGCTAATAAGAGTACTCCTACTGATCCCAATGATATGCCTTTGTCTACTTTGATTGAGAATAATAATGAATCTATGAATGTGAATTTTGTTGGTAGGAACAATTTTGGTAACAACGCGTATAGAGGTAATTTTAATTCTAGGCCGTTTCCTAGTAATTCCTCTAATAATTATGGTAATTCCTACAACAATTCTTATGGAAATTATAATAAGATGCCCTTTGATTTTGAATCTAGTATTAAATAATTTATTAGTTCGCAAAAGAGTTTCAATGATTTGATTGAAGAAAAATTGCTTAAGATTGATGAGTTGGCTAGGAACATGGATCGAATTTCTCTTGATGTTGATTCTTTGAAACTTAGATCTATTCCACCTAAGCATGAGATCAATGAATCTCTCAAAGCCATGAGAATTTCCATTGATTAGTGCAAGGAAAGAACCGCTAGGATGCGTGCTAAGAAAGATTGCTTTGTGAAAGCGTGTTCTTCTAGTTTTCATGATAATAAAGATGAAGATCTAAAAGTTATTGATGTGTCCCCTATTAAATCTTTGTTTTGCAATACGAATCTTGATAATGATGGGACTGTAGATGAGTCAACTTTAGTTAGAAGGCGTTCCAAAAAGTAGGAGTTTTTAGATCTTGATGCAAAAAATGTTAAAAGTGGGATTGAAGAGGTTAAAACTTTAGATAGCAACGAACCCACTATCTTGGATTTCAAGGAATTTAATTATGATAATTGCTCTTTGATAGATTGTATTTCCTTGTTGCAATCCATGCTAAATTCTCCTCATGCTTATAGTGAAAATAAAGCTTTTACTAAACATATCGTTGATGCTTTAATGCAATCTTACGAAGAAAAACTTGAGTTGGAAGTTTCTATCCCTAGAAAACTTTATGATGAGTGGGAACCCACAATAAAAATAAAAATTAAATATCATGAATGCTATGCTTTGTGTGATTTGGGTGCTAGTGTTTCCACGATCCCAAAAACTTTGTGTGATTTGCTAGGTTTCTGAGAATTTGATGATTGTTCTTTAAACTTGCACCTTGTGGATTCCACTATTAAGAAACCTATTGGAAGAATTAATGATGTTCTTATTGTTGAAAATAGGAATTATGTGCCCGTAGATTTCATTGTTCTTGATATAGATTACAACCCTTCATCTCCTATTATTCTTGGTAGACCTTTCCTTAGAACGATTGGTGCAATTATTGATATGAAGGACGGGAATATTAGATTCCAATTTCCGTTAAGGAAAGGCATGGAACACTTCCCTAGAAATAAAATTAAATTACCATATGAATCTATTATGAGAGCCACTTATGGATTGCCTACCAAAGATGGCAAGACCTAGATCTATCCTCGCTTTTATGCCCAGCTAGGGGCGTTAAACGATAGCGCTTGCTGGGAGGCAACCCAATTGTATTTTTATTCCTTTCTTTTTGTTTCTCGTTAGTAATAAATAATTTATCTAACCTCTGTATTGGTTGTGTTTTTTGTGTTTAATTAGTGTTTGTGCCAAGTAGAACCGTTGGGAAGACTTGGGGAAAGTCTTTTTGATCTTGCTGTAAAAAACACAAACATTAGCGCTCGCGAGAATTGCTGCCATTTTTTATTGAAGAGTGATATTTAGTTAATTATTTTTGAATATGATTAATAGATAATTTACTCACCTCCAGCAATTTATTTTAGAATTTTTGGGGTTCCAGAAGTATGCGTTTGATACAGATTACTACAGACTGTTCTGTTTTTGACAGATTCTGTTTTTCGTGTGTTGTTTGCTTATTTTGATGAATCTATGGCTAGTAATGGAGTTTATAATCCATACAAAAGTTGGAATAAAGTAGTTTTAACACCAATATAAATAAATAATGAGTTCATTACAGTACCTTGAAGTGGTGTTTTGTTTTCTTTCGCTAATGGAGCTCACGACATTTTTTTGTTAAGTTTTGTGTTGTGGAGTTTTCAAGTTTTGGGTAAAGATTTGATGGATTATGGAACAAGGAGTGGCAATAGCCTAAGATTGGGGATTACCAAGGCAACCCAAGATAAAATCCAAGTACACCAAAAATCCTAAGCTTGGGGATGCCCCGGAAGGCATCCCCTCTTTTGTCTTCGTTCATCGGTAACTTTACTTGGAGCTATATTTTTATTCACCACATGATATGTGTTTTGCTTGGAGCGTCTTGTATGATTTGAGTCTTTGCTTTTTAGTTTACCATAATCATCCTTGCTGTACACACCTTTTGATAGAGACACACATGAATCGGAATTTATTAGAATACTCTATGTGCTTCACTTATAGCTTTTGAGCTATATAGTTTTTGCTCTAGTACTTCATTTATATCTTTTAGAGAACGGTGGTGGTTTTATTTTATAGAAATAATTGATATCTCATGCTTCACTTATATTATTTTGAGAGTCCTTTAGAACAGCATGGTAATTTGCTTTTAGGCATAATAAAAACTTTCATATAAGTGCATTGGATACTATGAGAAGTTTGATACTTGATAATTGTTTTGAGATACGGAGATGGTGATATTAGAGTCATGCTAGTTGAGTAGTTGTGAATTTGAGAAATACTTGTCTTGAAGTTTGTGATTCCTGTAGCATGCACGTATGGTGAACCGTTATGTGATGAAGTCCGAGCATACTATATTTATTGATTGTCTTCCTTATGATTGGTGGTCGGGGACGAGAGATGGTCTTTTCCTACCAATCTATCCCCCTAGGAGCATGCGCGTAGTACTTTATTTTGATAACTAATAGATTTTTGCAATAGGTATGTGAGTTCTTTGTGACTAATGTTGAGTCCATGGATTATACGCACCCTCACCCTTCCACATTTGCTAGCCTCTCTATTACCGCGCACTTTTCGCCGGTATCATACACCCACCATATACCTTCCTCAAAACAGCCACCATACCTACCTATTATGGCATTTCCATAGCCATTCTGAGATATATTGCCATGCAACTTTCCACCGTTCCATTTGTTATGACACGCTTCATCATTGTCATATTGCCATGCATGATCATATAGTTGACATCATATTTGTGGCAAGGCCACCTTTCATAATTTTTCATACATGTCACTCTTGATTCATTGCATATCCCGGTACACCGCCAGAGGCATTCACATAGAGTCATATTTTGTTCTAAGTATCAAGTTGTAATTCTTGAGTTGTAAGTAAATAAAAGTGTGATGATCATCATTATTAGAGCATTGTCCCAGTGAGGAAAGGATGATGGAGACTATGATTCCCCCACAAGTCGGGATGAGACTCCGGACGAAAAAAAGATGCCAAAAGAAAAAAAAGAAAGAAGGCCCACATAAAAAGATGAGAGAAAAAGAGAGAAGGGACAATGTTACTATCCTTTTTCCACACTTGTGCTTCAAAGTAGCACCATGATCTTCATGATTGAGAGTCTCCTATGTTGTCACTTTCATAAACTAGTGGGAATTTTACATTATAGAACTTGGCTTGTATATTCCAATGATGGGCTTCCTCAAATTGCCCTAGGTCTTCATGAGCAAGCAAGTTGGATGCACACCCTCTTAGTTTCTTTTGTTGAGCTTTCATACACTTATAGCTCCAGTGCATCGTTGCATGGCAATCCCTACTCACTCACATTGATATCTATTGATGGGCATCTCCATAGCCCATTGATACGCCTAGTTGATGTGAAACTATCTTCTCCTTTTTGTCTTCTCCACAACCACCATTCTATTCCACCTATAGTGCTATGTCCATGGCTCACGCTCATGTATTGCGTGAAAGTTGAAAAAGTTTGAGAACATCGAAAGTATGAAACAATTGCTTGGCTTGCCATTGGGGTTGTGCATGATTTAATATTTTGTGTGATGAAGATAGAGCATAGCCAGACTATATGATTTTGTAGGGATAACTTTCTTTGGCCATGTTATTTTGAGAAGACATGATTGCTTAGTTAGTATGCTTGAAGTATTATTATTTCTATGTCAATATAAAACTTTTATCTTGAATCTTTCGGATCTGAACATTCGTGCCACAATAAAGAAAATTACATTTAGAAATATTTTAGGAAGCATTCCACATCAAAAATTCTGTTTTTATCATTTACCTACTCGAGGACGAGCAAGAATTAAGCTTGGGGGTGCTTGATACGTCTCCAACGTATCTATAATTTTTTATTGTTCAATGGTATTATATATTCTGTTTTGGATATTTAATGGGCTTATTTATACACTTTTATATTATTTTTGGGACTAACCTATTAACCGGAGGCCCAACCCAAATTGTTGTTTTTTTGGCTATTTCAGTGTTTCGCAGAAAAAGAATATCAAACGGAGTCCAAACAGAATGAAACCTTCAGGAGCATGATTTTTGGTACATATGTGATCCAAAGGACTTGGAGTGGACATCAAGCAACCAACGAGGAAGCTATGAGGCAGGGGGCGCACCTACCCCCTGGTTGCGCCCTCCACCCTCGTGGCTCCACTGACCTACTTCTTCGTCCTATATATACCTATGTACCCTGAAAACATCAAAGGGCACCACGAAAACCTAATTCCACCAACGCAACCTTCTGTACCCGTGAGATCCCATCTTGGGGCCTTTCCGGCACTCCACCGGAGGGGGCATTGATCACGGAGGGCTTCTACATCAACACCATAGCCTCTCCGATGATGTGTGAGTAGTTTACCTCAGACCTTCGAGTCCATAGTTATTAGCTAGATGTATTCTTCTATCTCCTTGGATCTCAATACAAAGTTCTCCTTGATTCTCTTGGAGATCTATTCGATGTAATCTTCTTTTGCGGTGTGTTTGTCGAGATCCGATGAATTGTGGGTTTATGATCAAGATTATCTATGAACAATATTTGAATCTTCGCTGAATTCTTTTATGTATGATTGGTTATCTTTGCAAGTCTCTTCGAATTATCAGTTTGGTTTGGCCTACTAGATTGATCTTTCTTGCAATGGGAGAAGTGCTTAGCTTTGGGTTCAATCTTGCGGTGCTCGATCCCAGTGACAGTAGGGGAAACGACACATATTGTATTGTTGCCATCGAGTGTAAAAAGATGGGGTTTATATCATATCGCATGAGTTTATCCCTCTACATCATGTCATCTTGCTTAAAGCGTTACTCCGTTCTTATGAACTTAATACTCTAGATGCATGCTGGATAGCGGTCGATGTGTGGAGTAATAGTAGTAGATGCAGGCAGGAGTCGGTCTACTTGTCACGGACGTGATGCCTATATACATGATCATACCTAGATATTCTCATAACTATGCTCAATTCTATCAATTGGTCGATAGTAATTTGTTCGCCCACCGTAATACTTATGCTATCTTGAGAGAAGCCACTAGTGAAACCTATGGCCCCCGGGTCTATTTTCCATCATACAAGTTTCCAATCTATTTCATTTCGCAATCTTTACTTTCAATTTATATCATAAAAATACCAAAAATATTTATCTTATTATTATTATCTCTATCAGATCTCACTCTTGCAAGTGGCCGTTAAGGGATTAACAACCCCTTTATCGCGTGGTTGCGAGGTTCTTATTTGTTTGTGTAGGTACGAGGTGACTCATGTGTGGTCTTCTACTAGATTGATACCTTGGTTCTCAAAAACTGAGGGAAATACTTACGCTGCTTTGTTGCATCACCCTTTCCTCTTCAAGGGAAAACCAACGCATGCTTAAGGGGTAGTAGTGAAGATAGTTCAATTCAGTCTGTGCGTAGATTTGCAAAAGTGATCATCCATATCTTTGGTCCTGAGTATCTTCGGGCAACCAATGAAGATGACACAAAGAAATTGATGGCATCTAATGAGAGGAGAGGTTGGCCTGGCATGCTAGGTAGCATTGATTGTATGCATTGGAATTGGAAAAATTGCCCCAAGTCTTGGCAAGGAATGTATTGTGGCAAGTCTCATGATGCAACAATTGTGCTAGAGGCCGTAGCATCCGAGGATTTATGGATTTGGCATTGCTTTTTTTGTATGCCCGACACTCTCAATGATATCAATGTGTTGCAATGGTCTCATTTGTTTGCTAGGCTTGCTAGTGGTGATGCGCCTGCTTGCAATTACACTATCAATGGGCATGAATACACAAAGGGTACTATCTTGCAGATGGTATATACCCTCCTTGGTGCACATTTGTCAAGAGCATCAAAGAACCCAAAACAAAAAAACAATGTGAATTTGCAAGGGTGCAAGAGGCAGCCCGAAAAGACATTGAAAGAGCATTCAGTGTTTTGCAATCTAGGTTTGCCATTGTTCGTGGTCCTACTCATTTTTGGGATAAGAAAACCTTGAAGAACATCTTGACATGCTATGTTATCCTACACAATATGTGTTGGGGATATCACTACTGGGCGTAAACCGTCCTATCTGGGCCGGGTTAACTTCGTCAGTAGTTAAGTATGTTAAAGCCCAAGAAGGCAGATGAGGGCTCAAGGCCCATAGTCGGTTCAAGGCCTGTAGCCGTAAACCGGCGTTGGTATTTAACTTCTATTGTAAGTTAGGAATAAGTAGAGACCAAACCGGACACATCTATGAGCCGGTATTGGGACTCTGTGAACCGACGGGCGTCACCCGTGTATATAAGGGGACGACCCGGCGGCGGTTCAAGGACAACAGACAACAACTCGAGACATAGGCGAAGCTTGTTTGCTCCCTGGTCATCGAAACCCCATCAATGCTAGACGTAGGCTTTTACCTTCATCGAAGGGGCCGAACTAGTATAAACTCTCTTGCGTCCCTGTGTCTGCTTTAACCCCTTCAAGCTAACCCGTCGCGATGGCTCCACGACTAAGTCCTTTCTCTAGGACATCTGCCGTGACAAAACCACGACAGTTGGCGCCCACCGTGGGGCTATCGCATGATGGTTTCAAGTTCTTGGAGGGCCGCTTTGAAGGACTCGAGGGCTACGCCATAGGCCGGATGACTAAGAGTGGGTCGGGGCAAGCTTTACATCGATGATGCAAGCTGGGGCCCCGAGGCCGGCGCAGTTGAGTACGGGTATCGGGTCCCCTTTGGTGGCATACACATTTTCATCGGCAAGATCGGAGAACCGGGCCCTGAGCCAGATATCTGCACCGACCTCGTCGAAACGGCTCAGCATGCGCGATCTGCCCGGGTTAAACCGGCCATGAAGCGTGCCTTCGTGGGAGTCATCCATGGAGGAGGTCATGAGGATGGATTGGGATCTGGCAGCGAGACCGTCATTTACTCCAGCGATGAGTCATCAACCGGAAAAACCGAATCTCTATATCAGCTACAAGATGGCCGGATTGGGTGCTGTTCCGACGGCAACAGTATTCTGGACCCCTCTAATCTGCCCAACCGAGTTGGAATATTCATGGCCGGCACACAAGCAGCGCTTCATTCTTCGACCGCTCCAGCAATAACCTCCGGTCAGCAGCGGCGACGGCTGCCGGGGCAGGAGGCCCTGTGCGCCCGCCGGCTCAAGTTCTATCAGAGCTATTTGATGCATTGGCTGTGCTTATGGCGGAAGCTAATCTGGCGGATCAGGACGTCCACAATGTGGAGATTGCAAAGGTAAGGGAACAGATCACCCAGGCCAAGGTGGACTTGGCAGTTGAGGATACCAGGATGGCCGCAGAGCGGGCCGCTCTAGACGCACAAGCCTACAGGCTCATGTTGGACCAGAACGCGACGCATGAAGTCATGAGGAGGAAGTACCGATCCCGTTTGCCTCCGGTTTTCGAGGCAGAGACCTTTTCAACACCCCGGGAGCAGGAACCAGTAATCCGCTGGAGGGAAACCGGGCAGAAGCTCCTGGGACCGGTGCGCCGGTTCAGCCTCGTCGGATGGATCCGCCTCGCCAAAACACCGTTATACCTCAGACTGTTTGAACACCTCCGGGTCACTACTCCAACCCAATGGACAATCTCGTTGCCGTTGCTGCACGGCTGGAGGCCATTCCAATTGAAGGTGACTCACCGCAGGCGATAGAGACGCGATGGGTCAAGGAGCTTCTTAGGACAGCTTTGGACCAATAGGAAGCATACTCGTACAGCCGCGACCGGATCCACTCGACCCCTCGCCCAAGCCGGAGCTATAGCAGGCGTATGGAGGAACTGGCAGTGTCAAGTAATGAACGACGTGGAGCACACCGCGGCAACAACCCGGCGGGTGGTGCTGATAACGCTCAGGAAGTGGTGGACCGGGCCCGAGCACGCAGGGAGGCCGAGTTAGCCGCACAATATCAGGCTCGGCATCTTACGCCGGTTCGTCCAACTATTTAGGTCGAACCCGGTGTTACTTCTAGCTCTTTGGGGGTGCCTTGCCTTGTCCCCACTTTACGCAATGTGCGCCTGCCCAAGGATTTCAAGGGCCCGCGGAAGGTACCAAATTACACGGCGGATCAACCCCCAGAGACATGGGTGGAGAGCTATGAGATGGCCATGGAGATGCTGGATGTGGATGACGCGGTGTGTGCGAAATACTTCACCATGATGCTTGAAGGAACGGCCCGCACTTGGTTAAAAAGCTTACCGGCCAATTCTATCAGTTCATGGGCCCAATTACGAACCCGGTTTATCAATAATTTCAAGGATACATGTAAGCAGCCCATGTCGATAGTAGACTTAGCTGCCTGTGTCCAGGAGGAAGGAGAATCGACGACTCATTGGGTGCGCCGGGTCTCACAAGTGTTGCATTCATCAGACCGCATCAACGCTGACACTGCAGTCTTAACCCTAGAAGGCAACTGCCGGTTTGGGCCCCTAAAGCTGAAGTTGGGACGGATGAAGCGCCATTGCACTGACATGGGGACCCTCATGGCTGCTTTGGTAAAGTATGCTGATTCTGATAGTACCAAGGATCCCGAATCTGATGATGACAAGGCCGAGAAGGGAAAGAGGAACAGCAACTCCAAAGGTCAGCAGCATCACTGGGTAGGCAATGGTGGTGGAGGCAAGCGTAAAGCGGATGGTAACATGGACTTTGTGGCTAATACCAATGCGCAGGACAATGGCCAGCGACGCAAGGGTAAACCGAAAAATCGCAGTGGGGCACCCAACCCTAACCCGGATCGCCTAAATTATCTACTGAGCCAGCCCTGTCCAAGACATGGGACGAAGGAGGTGCCGGCGAACCACCTTTGGAAGGATTGCTTCATTATGCAGGAGTTCAAGAATTCTAATGCTTTCCGGTATGATCACGGCTCCGGCGGTGGCTCAGGATCCGGGCCGGGTTACGGTGGAGGAAATTCCGGTTCAGGACTTAACGGTAATCCGGGCGGACATAATAGTCAAAATAATCAGAACAACCAGGGTGGTTACAACCAGCAGCAGCAACAGTCAGGTTACCAGAGCAACCCAAAGCAATTGAATAGTGGGCAGTACCATGTATTTACCACTAGCTTGGACAAGCGAGACCGGAAGGTTCAGAGGCGGGCAGTCAACTCTGTTGAACCGGCCGTGCCCCGTTATTTACGCTGGTCTGAACAGCCAATCATATGGAGCAAAGAGGATCACCCTCCCCAGGTTGATAATCCGGGTCAGTTGGCTCTGGTGGTGGCGCCTCAGGTGGGAGGTTACAAGTTCACCAAAGTGCTCATGGATGGAGGGAGCAGCATTAATATCTTGTACTATGAGACCTTCCGTCGTATGGGACTAACAGATAAAAATCTCAAACCGTCTAGTACGGTGTTCCACGGTGTGGTACCTGGCAAGTCAGCATATCCTGTTGGTAAGATAGCTCTGGAAGTGGCCTTTGGAGATGATCATGATTCCAGGTCGGAAACATTGACGTTTGAAGTGGTGAAAATCCAAAGTCCATATCACGCCCTGTTTGGACGACCGGCCTACGCCAAGTTTATGGCACGGCCCTGTTATGTGTATTTGCAGCTCAAGATGCCGGGTCACAAGGGGACGATAACGGTTCATGGAAGCCGTAAAATTGCTTTGGAGTGCGAGGAAGGAGATGCGGCCTACGCAGAGTCAGTTTGTGCCACCGAGGAGCTGAAGTATTATAAGGACAATGTTGATCCGACAGACATGACTCCATTAAAGAAGCCAACTACGGAGCATGATCCGGCCCTGAAGTTCAAATCGGCAGCAGAAACTAAGCTTGTTGACTTCGTACCTGGCGATTCGTCCAAGCAGTTCAGCATCAGTGCCAACTTGGATCCGAAATAGGAAAGCGCGCTCATCGAGTTCATCCGTGAGAATCGAGACATTTTTGCATGGAAGCCCTCTGACATGCCAGGTGTACCGAGGCAACTCGCTGAGCACACCCTTAATGTGGACCCTAAAGACAAACCGGTGAAATAGTTCCTCCGCCAGTTTAACGAAGAAAGACGCAAGACGATTGGAGAAGAGGTAGCCAGGCTCTTAGCAGCTGGCTTTATTGTTGAAGTTTTTCACCCTGAGTGGCTTGCCAATCCGGTGCTGGTCCTTAAGAAAAACGGCACCTGGCGCATGTGTGTGGATTACACAGATCTTAATAAGGCTTGTCCAGCAGATCCTTTTGCCCTCCCCCGTATTGATCAAATTATTGATGCTACGGCGGGTTGTGAGCGTTTAAGTTTTTTGGATGCATATTCTGGCTATCATCAGATCAAAATGGCAGTTAAGGACCAGGAGAAGATGGCATTCATAACTCCCTTTGGAGCCTTCTGTTATGTGTCTATGCCCTTTGGGCTCAAGAGTGCCCAGGCAACTTATCAACGGTGTGTACAAAATTGTCTTCACAAGCAGATTGGCCATAATGTACATGCTTACGTGGATGATATCGTGGTTAAGTCCAAGGAAAAGGTGACTCTGGTTGACGATTTGAAGGAAACCTTTGATAACCTGAGGACGTAGAAGATGATGCTTAATCCGGCCAAGTGTGTCTTTGGTGTACCGGCAGGCAAGTTATTAGGTTTTCTGGTGTCCAACAGGGGAATTGAGGCTAATCCGGAGAAGATCACAACCATCACCTCCCTGGATAAACCGAAGTGTATCAATGATGTTCAACGCCTGGCAGGCCGGATTGCCGCGTTAAGCCGATTTATCAGCCGCCTTGGGGAGAAGGCAATCCCTTTGTATCAGATGTTGAAGAAGACGGATCAATTCGTCTGGAGTTTCGCTGCTGATGAAGCATTTGAGGACTTAAAGAGGCAATTGGCCAATCCGCCTGTGCTCGCCGCTCCTATTGACAAGGAGCCGTTACTGCTATATGTTGCTGCTAATGCTCGTGCGGTCAGCGTGGCTATTGTGGTGGAGCGAAAGGAGGCAGGTAAGGAGCATCCGGTTCAACGTCCGGTCTATTATATCAGTGAGGTACTCATTGAGTCCAAGCAAAGGTATCCGCATTGGCAGAAGCTGGTGTACGGAGTTTTTATGGAAAGCCGGAAGCTTAAGAAATACTTCGAAGGGCACCCAATTACGGTGGTCAGTTCTGCTCCTTTGGGGGATATCATCCAGAACCGGGAAGCGACTGGCCGGATTGCCAAGTGGGCTATAGAGCTTGGGCCGCACGGATTGAAGTATGTGCCTCAGACGGCGGTTAAGTCTCAAGCACTTGTTGATTTCATCAATGATTGGACGGAACTGCAAGCACCTGAAGAAAAGCCGGATCACACATATTGGACCATCCATTTTGACGGATCCAGGCAATTGGAAGGCTCGTGGGCTGGAGTCGTATTAACTTCCCCACGAGGTGATAAGTTTTGTTACGTTCTCCGCTTAATGTTCCCTTGTACTAACAATGCAGCTGAGTACGAAGCCTTGCTCCATGGTCTCCGGATGGCTAAGGAGATGAATCTAAGTCGAGTTAAGTGCTTCGGTGACTCGAACCTCGTGGCTCAACAAGTGTCTGGCACTTGGGACTCCAAGGACCGACTCATGGCAGCATATCGTCGTGAGGTGGATATTGTTGCAGGTCACTTTAAAGGCTATCAAGTGGACCACGTGGACCGACGGAAGAATGAAGCGGCGGACGCTTTAAGCCGGCTGGGCTCTCAGCGCAAACCGGTCCCGCCCAACGTTTTTCTGGATGTGCTGCACAACCCGTCGGTCAAGCTCCCTGGTGAAGCGGATTTGGCTATTCCTGATCCGGAGGCTCAATTGGTGGCAGCTCTTCATGTCATTCCGGATTGGACGCTTCCTTACCTGGCGTACATGAACCGGGGCGAGTTACCAGAGGATGAGACTCTGGCCCAACAGATAATCCAGTGGTCCAAGTCCATGACTATTGTCAATGGCGAGTTGCATCATTGCAGTGTATCAAGGGCGTTTCAACGTTGTGTGTCTCCTGAAGAAGGCTGTGAAATTTTGCGTGAGATCCACGAAGGAGATTGTGGTCACCATGCCGGTTCAAAATCTTTGGTAGCTAAAGCGTTTCGCTATGGCTTCTATTGGTTAACTGCCCATGCTGATGCGGAGGATCTGGTCAGACGATGTGATGGTTGCCAAAAGTTTTCAAGACGTGCTCATGTGCCGGCTCAAGAATTGAGAATGATTCCAATTACTTGGCCGTTTGCGACTTGGGGGCTGGATATGGTTGGGCCTTTCAAAAGGTCCAAAGATAAGAAGACTCACCTCTTGGTGGCAGTTGACAAGTTTACAAAGTGGGTGGAGGCAGAACCTGTTAGCAAGTGTGACGCAGCCATGGCGGTTCAGTTCATCAAAAAGGTGATTTTCCGGTTTGGCTTTCCACACAGTATCATCCCAAATAATGGTACCAATTTGTCCAAGGGTGCCATGAAGGAGTTCTGTGAACGGGAGCATATCCGGCTTGACGTTTCATCAGTGGCACACCCACAGTCCAATGGTCAAGCAGAAAGGGCTAATCAAGAGATCTTGAGAGGCATCAAGCCCCGGCTCATGGTTCCTTTGCAGAGAACGTCGGGTTGTTGGGTAGAAGAATTACCATCTGTGTTATGGAGCATCAATACCACACCCAACAGATCAACAGGATACACACCGTTCTTCATGGTTTATGGAGCAGAGGCGGTTCTCCCCAGTGATATCCGTCATGATTCACCTCGTGTGACGGCTTATGTTGAAGTGGACAACGAGACAGCACAGCAAGATGCTTTGGACCGGTTGGATGAAGAGCGTGACATAGCAGCCGCCCAATCGGCGATTTACCAATAGGATCTTCGTCGTTATCACAGTCGCCGAGTCAGAACCAAAACCTTTCAGGAAGGAGATTTGGTGCTTCGGCTCATCCAAGATCAGACTGATATGCATAAGCTATCCCCACCTTGGGAGGGGCCTTTTGTGGTCAGCAAGAATCTGCACAACGGGTCATACTATCTGATCGATATTCGAGAGCATAAAGACTCACGTACATCAGAGGAGGAGACAAACAGGCCGTGGAACATAGCTCATCTTCGGCCTTACTATACCTGAGCCATTGGCTCTACTTATGTACATATTACGACGATGTATATATTATGATTAAATATAATAAACCGGAACCTCAGCTAAAGCGGGGTATCTGTTCTTTTACATCATGTGTGGTTACACGGAGTTGTTCTAAAGCGGCCTACGGTTTACCCCTTGAGTTAGCTTTTCAAAAGCATCATGTTATATCACTTGGGGGCTTGGTCGTGTCCGAACCAATGCAATACCTCTTGATAGGCGAGAGCCACCAGATCACTTGGGGACTTGGTCACGTCTGAACCAGTCATGCCTCTTGATCGGCCTAAGGCCACAGAATCACTTGGGGGCTTGGTCGAACCCGAACCATTGCCATGCCACTTGATCGGCATAAATGCCACGGTTTCATTTGGGGACCTGGCTGACTTGAACCATAGCTACACCTATCGGGAGCTTGGTCGTGTTCGACCATGGTAACGCCATCTGATCAACTCAAATAAGCCTCTTTTTGCAAACGGTTTTGTCATTGCCTTTGCTTCACACTTTTCTATGAAAGATATTTCTTTCTTTTTATTGCGTTTTTTAAACCAACAAAGTTTTAAGCCGGTTCAAACTGTCAATTGACGAAACACGGTCCATTTTAATCCGGAGACTATTTGCTCAATTTGATTTTTTGTTAACATCCTATTACGGGGTAACATGGTGTTTATTATAACCCGGCACGGTTTACATGGTAAACCGGCATCATATATATATAGGAGCTGCTATCTCCTCCAATAGTGTGGGTTTATAAAACTCCGCTTCAAGATCGGCTAAGCCAACTTCACGTCCAATGATGGCAGGTATTATGTATCTCAAAATTTGGTCATATACTTAAAAAATTCGGATGTTTTGATTTCATGTTCCGCCTGACGGTACAACCGTGGTGGCACTTTAAGATTTTTATTGCAGAAAGTACTTTGGAAAGTTCATCACCCAAAGGAAGAGCAAGTTGCAGTAATTATGCACGAAGGCATATCAACATCAAAAGTATCAGCTAGCCTATTACAAGGCAACACGGTGCCCACAATAAGATCATTGTTTTTCGCAAGGGAGAAGCAGTTTTAAACCGGCTTCCGGTTCAAGCTTGGTCACCAGCCCGGCCTGATGGTTGTGGGTCATCCCGCGCCGCTTCAGCTTCAGTTTCTCTACCCAGCGGCTGGAAATCAACAGTTGTCCAGTCGATTCCCATTAATGCTTGAAAGACAGCTTCATCATGGATCAGCAACGACAGCTCAATATCGGGAGCGTAGGTATGCTTACGGATTGGAGGGATAAGATTTTCCGCTTCATGAATTGGTGCAGCTACTCGCTTGTTTTGATTGTCATATTGGGCTTGATAATGAGACAAGTTTGCTTCTTCAGCCAATTGACAAGCTAGCGGACGCACCTCTGGGTTTATTGCTCGCAGATCCGCTTCACTAAACTCCGACCCGTCTTCCTTCAAGCTGGGATAGCCCTGAGCCGCTTCAATAGGGTCAAAATCCGGCACCCAAGCTTTTTCCCGGATTAAGGCATTGATCGCATTGGTTCGAGCAGCAGATTTCTTCAGCTCTTCAACCCGGGCAGGAAGCACCGACAGTTTCATCAGAGTGTCCTGAATCAAAGTGGGCGCCGGCTTGTTGTGGGATGCAGTACAGATGATCCGTTGTGCACCAGTGTACAGTTGTTCGATCAACGTGTAGGCGGCTTTCAATTTCTTCCGCACATTTGACCCCAAGTGACCAATGCGTGTCCCTGAAATATCACCAAGGGTTAACAAACCGGTAGCTCTGTAAGACGACATAATCAATTCAAAAATCAAATCGGCCTACCAAAGATAGCAGCGGTCATGGCATGCACGTGCCGCTTTATGCTGGTCAGTTCATCCACCACCAGTTTTAGTGCAGCCTCGGCGTCTTCTGCTCGTTTGGTTAAAGCGGATTTTTCAGTAGCCCAATCCGCCCGCTCCTTCTTGAAATCCTTCTTAAGCTGTTCCTTGACGCTTAAGGTGCTGATCAACTCCTCTTTTGCTTTTGAGGTTTCAGTCTATTGGGACTTCAGATTTTCTTGGAGATCGGCGATTTGGGTCTCTTTTGTCTTCAGCTCAGCCTGCATACAGACAGTTATATGATTCAGCAAGCAGTGCAGGAATTGAAGCACCAACCACATAACAAGTTATACACTTGGTGCTTGGTGGCTAATGCCTATTTGATCGTCATCTTTCAATTGATTACAAAGTCCCAAGATCAATACAAGTATTCAACTTGGCACTTGGGGGCTAATGGCTATTTGTTCAAAAAAGTTCTGATGCGGAGATATTAATTACTTAAGTCCCGGTTTAACTACACTAAGTTGAACCGGCCCTTGGGGGCTACATCAGCGAATTTCGAGGCATTAAGATTTATATTAGTAAGTCCCGATTTGAAAGAAGATTACAAACCAGACCTTGGGGGCTAGGAGAGTCAGCAAGAATTGAAGCATACAAGCAGGAAAGAGCATATGAAAGTTACCTCATATTTATCTTTCATCATGTTAACCAGACCGGCTTCATAGTCACGGCTGGTATACAGCCGGTTCAGATAGCCGGAATGGATGTCTTGGGCGTTCAGAGCAGCGTAAGTCGCCAGATCAACATTCCACTTGCCTTTGCCAAAGGCAGCAAATTCTTCCTTGGCAGTATGTTTAGACAAAGCGATAGGATTGCCTGGCTTTGTGCGACCAATGCCACTAATGACAACCTCATCATCCTTGGCATCACCGGTTTGAACTGGGGCCATTGGCTTATCAGTAGGCTTTGTTGGATTGGTGGATTTCTCAATCCGGATGGGGCTTGTGGGCTGGTTGACAGGACTTGAGGTATCAATAGGCCTCTCTTCAGCAATAAGATCGTCATCTCGCTGCGGTGGATCATTGGGTATGTCTCCAGGAATAGCTGCTTCAAGATCTGGTGTTTTGCCCGGTTCAGGGACGACATCCTCCTCGGTCGCTTTATCCAGGCGAGGTTTTTTGCTCGGCCTAGGCTTGGCCCTGAAAGGAATAACAAAGTCAAATACAGCATATGTTCCAAGGTGATGTACCGGACATATTAAGATAAGTATGGCTTACCCAAGCACCATTTTGAGCGGTGGCAGCTGAGTAGCCGATGACTCGCCAGAGGATGAGTGGGAAGTAACCTAATAATCGGAGTCATATGGATTAAGAGGTTGATGAAAACAGCCCGCTTTAGGACAAGCACCGACAAGCAAATTAGAGACCTCTGAACAGTGTTTCTAAACCGGACTGTTCGGTAAACCGGTGGAGGTAACTACCTGGCCGCTGTTCCGGGTTGTGCGGCGAGCTTCGTGATGTTGGGTCTTCATAAGAAATTTGGGTTCCAAGTAAGCAAGAGGATGATAAAATTTAACTTTCCGGTTTGCCTGACGGATTTTTAGTGAAGACAAAGGTTCTGAATCGGAAGAGAGAATAATTACCTCTGCAGCATCAGCATGGCTGGCTTCAGCATCATCCTGACAAATATCACCATCAATAAGATGCATGAAAAATAAGCCAAGTGAGTCAAGCCCTACCTCAAGGTCCGGATTATCCACATCATCATCAGGGGCCGGATTAGAGGATGCAGTGGTTCTTTTCCTGTGGGCAGTCTTCCTCACAGCTTTAGTCTTTTGCTGGGTTGACCTTTCTGGTTTGTCTGGTTTTTTTGGTTTCTCCTGCGGGAGTTTCTTGCTCCAAAACGGATCATTGCCCTGGTTACACAGACACTGATATTAAACAATGACCAGATATAACAATAACAGGTTCAGCAAAAAGAAAAACAAACTCTTACAGCTGGCGGTTTGTTGGTGGCACAGAAGGGAAGCAGGCCGGTTTTAGCACAGATGTGTTCCGGTGGTTTTAGCACAGATGTGTTCCGGTTCATTCAGCATCTTGTTCACAGCCTTTGTGATTTCTTCGTCGGTGAGCTGGATGTTAGCATGTCGCAGTGGGTCATCAACACTGCCACTATACTCGCACATCAAACCGGAGCGCTGACTAAGGGGTAGTATGCTCCATGATATCCAACAACGATTGATATCAACCCCTGTTAAACCGTTGGCCATAAAGGCTCTGAGCTTGGACAGTCGAGGAGCATATTTGCTTCTCTCTTTGGCAGTCAACCTTTGCGGAAAGGGGTGTGTATTGCTAAGCCGCTTCGGACGAAAGCCAGGCAAAGGATTTTCACCAGCAGGGGAGGTGTCTTTGCAATAGAACCATGTTTGATTCCACTCTTTGGGGTGGCTATGCAGCTTGGCATGAGGGTATGTGACCTCTTTCCTTTTCTGAATCGCCACACCGCCCAATTCCATATTGGAACCATCAGAAAACTCAGTACGGCGGTTTAGATGGAAACAGTCTCTGAACAACTCCACTGTGGGCTCCTCTTGAAAGAACGCCTCACAGAGCACTTGGAAGTGACACATGTTTGTAATAGAGTTGGGACCAGTGTCTTGTGGGTGGAGTTGAAAATCGGCTAAAACGTCCTGGTAAAATTTAGAACCGGGCGGCTTAAAGCCCCGGGCTAAGTGATCTACGAAAACGATGACCTCTCCTTCTTGAGGTGTGGGAGGGCATTCTTTGCCAGGAGCCCTCCAATGGATGGTATCTTTGCTGCCTAAGGCGCCGATCAGGACTAAATCGCCCAGTTGAGCCTCTGTGACGCGAGAAGGAACCCGGTTGCACTCATATACTTGCTTGGCCATGATGAAATCTACAAGGTAGATGATCCCGGTTCAAAAATGCATTGATTAAGGTACATTGGTATGTGCAATGTTAAACCGGAGACAGATCTATCTAAACCGGAGTTTTATGAAGCAACAACATCTGGCGGTTCAACAAGGGGACTAATGGTATATACCGGTTTGGTAATTTTTTCTACAAAGTTAAACCGCCTGGTCTAAACATTGAAGCAGATGAGTAAGTTTACAGAAACAGATTTCATAAGACTTCTCTACAGCGACGGATCTGAAGCAAGTTCAGAAAATAAGGAAAATATTCAAGGTTCAAAAAAGAACAATATTGAATCAATGGGAAGAGATACATATAGATCTATGGTCTTGAGGCATGAAACTGAAGGCGGATGCTAAAAACTACCGCTACACAGAGTAAGGATTCACAGATGCATCTAGGAGTTATTGTATGAACACGAAACAGGCGATGAACACTAGAAGAACATGAAACCCTAGAGCAGATCTGTGTTGAAAAGAACAGAAGACTTACTGGAGATGAGAAAGACGCGGAAGGTTGCCGCGGTGCTCTGGTGCGCCCAGGTTGATGCAGTGGCCAAGGTTGATGCAGAGGTTGACGGTGGCAGCGGAGCTCCGAAGCTGGGCGATGCGAGGAAGACGAAGCACAAGGGCATGGAGGGGAAAAAGAAATGACCCTTCGGTCCTATTTATAAGGCAAGGGACAGGAGTCAGGTGCGAAAATCAAGGGACCGTGGGTTTGGAAATGAAGATGTCGCCTTAATTGTCGCAGACCTATTAAGGTCCTTTATAACAGGTGACTTCACACTGGTTTACAATGACCAGAGAAGATGACATCACGGCGGTTCAACAAACTACAAGAAGATATTAAAGATGAAGATTTTTGCTAAAGGATTGACATGAACATGTTCAAATCAATCTGGGGCCTAATGTTGGGGATATCACTACTGGGCGTAAACCGGCCTATCTGGGCCGGGTTAACTTCGTCAGTAGTTAAGTATGTTAAAGCCCAAGAAGGCAGATGAGGGCTCAAGGCCCATAGTCGGTTCAAGGCCTGTAGCCGTAAACCGGCGTTGGTATTTAACTTGTATTGTAAGTTAGGAATAAGTAGAGACCAAACCGGACACATCTATGAGCCGGTATTGGGACTCTGTGAACCGACGGGCGTCACCCATGTATATAAGGGGACGACCCGGCGGCGGTTCAAGGACAACAGACAACAACTCGAGACATAGGTGAAGCTTGTTTGCTCCCTGGTCATCGAAACCCCATCAATTCCATCACAGCTAGACGTAGGCTTTTACCTTCATCGAAGGGGCCAAACTAGTATAAACTCTCTTGCGTCCCTGTGTCCGCTTTAACCCCTTCAAGCTAACCCGTCGCGATGGCTCCATGACTAAGTCCTTTCTCTAGGACATCTGCCGTAACAAAACCACGACAATATGATTATTGAAGATGAGAGAGGAATGAACTTAGAATTCTTTTACGACAATGTGGGTAGCCCTGTCAAACCAGCTAGGGAAGCAAACCACATTAGAGATTTTCTTCAGACATACAAGGAGATTGAAAATGCAGACTCACACTTTCAACTTCACGAGGATCTCATTGAGCACCATTGGAAAAGGGCTGGACAGTGACTAATTTTTGTATTCATTTGTATTTGTATTCATGACAAGTTTTGTATTGCATTATTTAAGTTTGCTACGGTGATTTTAATAATTATTTGCAATGCGGATGATTACTGTATTATGTTTGATTTGAATAATTCAGTTTGTTTTCGATTGTTGAATTATGTTGGATTTGATATTTGCGGGCCGATGATATGTGGGATGTAGCGGCGCAAAGAGCAGACCCTGCAAAGCCGACCCATAAAAAGGTATATTCTGCGAATATACTTTTTTATGGGTCCATTTGGGGGGGGGATCTGCATCTGTGCCAGCCCGAGCCAGCCCGCAAAAGCGGTTTTGCGCGAACTTCAGACGCGTTTTGCGGGCCACGGGATGCGGGGTCTGCTAGAGTTGCTCTTATAAGTGTCCTTTCTTATGTTTTAGGCAAGTTGGGATCAAGATTTGAAGTCAAAGAGTAAATGGATGTAATCCAAAATCATCGCACATGCATGATTGTAGATATATGTGGATTGAATCTATGAGCTTTCGGAATTGAAAGGATTGAGAAGAGGTGTCTAGAGGGGGGGGGTGATTAGACCCTCAATAAGGAAAAGTAGCAGTTTTTAATTTCTTCAAGTTAAGGTGGAGTTTTAGCACAAGTTTAAACATTCACAATACATTTCAAGCAAGCATGGTAAGAGTATATGAGCAGCGGAAAGTAAAGCATGCAAGTTGCAAGAAAGTAAAGGGATGGGATTGGAGTGTGCAAACGCAATTGGGGACTCAAAGATTTTCTCCGTGGTTCCGATAGGTGGTGCTATCGTACATCCATGTTGATGGAGACTTCAACCCACGAAGGGCTTCACCCACGAAGGGTCCACAAAGAAGCAACCTTGTCTATCCCACCATGGCCATCGCCCACGAAGGACTTGCCTCACTAGGGTAGATCTTCACGAGGTAGGCAATCTCCTTGCCCGTACAAACACCTTGGTTCAATCCACAATCTTGACGGAGGCTCCCAAGTGACACCTAACCAATCTAGGAGACACCACTTTCCAAAAGGTAATAGATGGTGTGTTGATGATGAACTCCTTGCTCTTGTGCTCCAAATGATAGTCTCCTCAATACTCAACTCTCTCTCACAGATTTGGATTTGGTGGAAAGATGATTTGAGTGGAAAGCAACTTGGGGAAGGCTAGAGATCAAGATTCTTGTGGTTGGATTGGAATATCTTGGTCTCAACACATGAGTAGGTGGTTCTCTCTCAGAAAATGAATGTTGGAAGTGTAGGCACATTCTGATGGATTTCTCCATGAATGAAGGACGGGTGGAGGGGTATATATAGCCTCCACACAAAATCTAACCGTCACACACAATTTACCAAACTCGGTGGGACCGAATACTCAAACTCGGTCAGACCGATTTAATTCAAAATGTGAATGTTAGGATTTTTGGTGGGACCGATATGATCAACTCGGTGTGACCGATGTGCTAGGGTTAGGGTAAAACCTCAACTCGGTTTGACCGATTACTCAAACTCGGGAGACCAATTTTGGTAATAAGCAAACAGAGAGTTGGTCAAGCAAACTCGGTGGGACCGATTGCATATCTCGGTGAGATCAAAATAACTGCAACAGGCGACAAAGAGTTTGCAAGCCCATCTTGGTGAGATCGAGATCCCATTGGTGAGACCAAACTGATTAGGATTTCTGGCCGTCGCTATGTCAAATGAACTCGGTGGCGCCGGATAGATCAAATCGGTGGGGCCAAGTTTGACTTTAGGTTTAGGACATATGTGGATATAAGAAAGTGGTTGAGGGCTTTAGAGCATATCACTAAGCACTTTGAGCAAGCAAGCCATTGAGAAACACCTCATCCCCTTTTAATAGTATTGGCTTTTCCTATGGACTCAATGTGATCTCGGATCACTAAAATGAAAATGTAGAGTCTTGAGTTTTGAGCTTTTGCCAATATTCTGTCCTTAGCATCTTGAAGGGGTTCCACATCCTCTTGTCTGCGCCACTCCACTGTTGAACTCATCTGGAATATACTAGATAAAAGTATTAGTACAACAAGAGATATGTTGACATTAATTACCAAAATCACCCAGGGAGCACTTGTGCTTTCAATCTCCCCCTTTTTGGTGATTGATGACAACATACATCAAAGCTTTAGATAAAGATATAGAGAATAACAAGTAAAGCTTTGGAAGGACATGTAACATGCATAGGCTCCCCTACATGTATGCAATCATGTAAATATAGAATATAAAAGCATGTGAATGCATAAGCATGACAGAGAAAGCAATGAGTTACATGTATCTTGGTTATATGGATCAGAGAAAATGATGTAGATATAGGAAGTGTACCTTCATGTTCATGAGTCCTTCTTGCAAATAATATGTACATCAGCAAGATATCATCATGGACATGAATGTGATGCATATACTTACCTTATGGTCTTGAGCTGGCTTTGGAAGAGATGAACCTGAGTAAACAAGGTTAGATAACACAGATACATCTACAGGACAAAGCAATTTGAGAAACCACAAGAGTACCAAGGTTAGGATGACATGTAGAGAGTGAGTACTAGGTACTCTATTGGATATATACATGTCCCCAAAAGGTAAAGATATGCAATGAATTCAAAGATTTCCTTCCCTTAGATGTCTCTCTCCCCTTGAATCTTATATGTGATAGTGGGAGAAGGTAGGGAAAATAAATTCAGAGCAAAACCACAAGAAAATCAGAGCAAAACAATCATAACACATACTAACGTGTCTTTTCCCCTCTTAAAGACATGTGACTTCTCCCCTCTTGAATACCAAGCATCTGGGGTCTCTCCCTCCCTTTGATGTGACTAATCTTTGATGTGATCTCTATCTCCCCCTTTGACATCGATTTCCAAGAAGGGATCTTCTGGAGTGTGAGTCGAATAGGTTTGGTCCTTGAGTCACATGACAAAGCAGCATGTAGAATGTGATGTAGGTAGAGGACAAGAATCATTGAGTGGAGCTGGAACAAATATGCAGGATGCAAATGGTAAGGTGTCTCCTTAGCATTGAAATCGTTAACACCAAGTTGTTTCCTTCGGTGGCACAGAAATGGCTCAGTTTGACCGAAAGAAACAAATTGGTGAGTCCGAGTTCAACAAAGAGAGAGAACAATTGTCATCTCAGCTCACTTAGGCAAATAAGATCTCACAAAGATTTGTAAGGAATTAACTGAAAGATTTGCAATGAATTAGATGTAGGGAATACATAACAAAACGGAAAAGAAAAGAAGTCTATATGAAGTTTTTTTGATTAAAAGGGAAAAATACATGCAAGAGACAAATGCAATAACATAGAAAAACACTAGAGAACTTCATCTAGAATTGGTCGGCGACAAAGTCACTTATGTTAGAGTATATTGAATGAGGATTCAAGTGAGAACACTTGATCGTGGGTCATACTCATTGTTTAAGCTCAAAATGGGGTTACCATTTTTCATTTAACCATTTTGATGTATTCACATCTTGTTGAGCTACTTTGACCCATGACTTGGGGTAAAGCTTCTCTAAGATGGAATGACATACCTTGGGTGGTGGTGTTGAACTTGATCATGTAGTTGAACTTGTGTGGGATGCTCAAGATTGATGTAGCTCATCAATGAGTTTAGGAGCACCGCTTCTAGTTTGAGTTCATCTACCTACATGGGTTAGTCTTGCAAGGAATAGCACTTGTGTATCCAAAGTGACAATCATGAAATTTGATTCCAAATGAAATTGGATATAAAGAAATTGTCAAAGGATATGTTGAAAGGTTTCATGCTTCCTTTCCTTCAACCACCAAATTATAGAGACTTGGTGATGTAGAGATTGCTCAAGATGTGAGTGATTTGCAATCTCATAGATTTAGATTCATCCAAGTACCTAAAAGGGTTAGGTAGCATGCAAGGGTACAAGTATATCCAAGACATATGATCATCATCATTAGAGAAATATCAAGGATTAGTCAAAGGCTCATGCCTTGCATGTATCCAAATGGAGTTTCTACTCCAAGTTTGAAGCATCAATGATGTTCAATTCACCTCTCAAAACGGCAAAATACTTTCTCATCAAGCGGTTTGGTGAATATATCCGCCAATTGCTTATCGGTACGGACATGCGTAAGATCAATGCCCGCTTTAGCAACATGATCTCGAATGAAGTGATGACGAACTTCAATATGCTTAGTTCAAGAATGTTGCACGGGAATGTTTCACATAGATCCCATAATCTTTAAGAGTTTGGGTCATCCAAAGTAATTGAGCACAACATGAACTGGCGGCAATGTATTCCGCTTCGGCGGTGGATATGGATACCGAATTTTTTTTGGAGGACCAAGACACAAGAGGTCTACCAAGAAATTGGCAAGTACCCGAAGTGGACTTTCTATCAACCTTGTCACTGGCATAGTCCGAATCGGAGTAGCCAACAAGATCAAAAGAAGACCCCTTAGGACACCAAATGCCAAAAATTGGTGTATGAATTAAGTATCTCACTATCCTTTTCACAGCCTTAAGATGACATGTTTGGGGGCTGCTTGATGTCATGCACACATGCACACACTTAGCATAATATCGGAATTGGAGGCACATAGATATAACAATGAACCAATCATAGAGCGGTAAACCTTTTGGTCAACCGATTTGCCATCCTTAGTCAAGTCAAGATGTCCACTAGTAGGCATGGGTGTTTTCATACCTTTGCTTTCTTGCATAATTCCTTGGTATACTTTGTTTGAGAAACAAAGGTTCCCTCCTTAGTTTGCTTGATTTGCAAACCAAGAAAGAACTTGAGTTCTCTCATCATAGACATCTCAAACTTCTTCGACATTAGCTTTCCAAACTTTTCACTAAAATGAGGGTTAGTCAAACCAAATATGATATCATCAACATAAATTTGGAACACAAATAATTCACCATTAACCCTTTTAGTAAAAAGAGTGTTCCAATCTCAAAGCCTTTTTCAATAAGGAACTTGGTCAAGCATTTACACCATGCTCTAGGAGCTTGTTTAAGACCAGAAAGAGCTTTGTGAAGTTTGTAAACATGGTCGGGTTTCTTAGGATTAACAAAGCCGGGAGGTTGTTTAACATAAACTTCCTCCTCAATTTCACCATTTAGAAAATCACTTTTAATGTCCATTTGGTACAGGGTAATATCATGGTGATTTTCGTAGGCAAATAAGATGTGGATGGACTCAAGTCTAGCAATGGGGGCGTATGTCTCACCATAGCCCATACCTTCGACTTGAGTGTAGCCATGGGCGACGAGACGTGCTTTGTTGCGAACGGATTTTCCATCTTTGTCTTGCTTGTTGCGAAACACCCATTTGGTACCGATGATGTTGTGGTTGTTGTCGGGCTTCTCGACCAATGTCCACACTTGGTTCCTCTCAAAGTTGTGTAGCTCTTCGTGCATGGCATTTATCCAATCTGGATCTTCCAATGCTTCTTCAACCTTCATAGGTTCAATGCTAGAGATGAATGAATAATGTTCACAAAAATTAGCCAAACTAGTTTTAGAGTGAGTGATTCTCCTGATTTGGATATCATTGAAGCTTTGTTCGACGGGATGGTCTCGTGAAACTCTTGCTCGGACTCGTGAGAGATTTTTCTTGGGTCGGGGTGGAACATCTTATTCATCATCTTGTTCTTCCTCTTGGCCTTCTTCGTTGTTGTCGTTCTCTTGTCGAGGCGGAGAAGGAGGTTGTACTTCCTCGTTTTCTTCATCTTGGCGTGTCCCACTTGTAGATGCCTCTGTGTCAATTCTTGGTTCACCTTGTCATGAGGTAGAAGCTTCCACTTGGACGGACGAGGTACTCTCCTTCACCCCCGTTGGATGAATCTTGCCAATAGACAAGTCTTGGATTGCTTCCAAAGGATCTTTCTCTCCTACATGAATTGGCAGTTGCTCTACTTGCGAGCCGTTAGATTCACCAAACTTCACATCTACCATCTCTTCAACCTTTCGGGGTGAAATTGTTGTAGACACTGTAAGTATGAGAGTTTGAGCCATAGCCAAGTAGGAAACTCTCATGAGATTTAGGAGAAAATTTAGAATGATGATGCTTATCAAGAATGTAATACTTTGAGCTGAATACTCGAAAGTATCCAACTTGGGGTTTGTTACTGGTGAGAAGCTCGTATGCCGTCTTGCCGAGTAGCTTGTGAAGATACAAGCGATTTGTTGCATGGCAAGCTGTCTCAACCGCTTCCGCCCAAAAGTGTTTTGGCGTCTTGTACTCATCAAGCATCGTTCTTGCCATCTCAATAATAGTCCGGTTCTTCCTCTCAACAACTCCATTTTGTTGAGGGCGTGTACGTAGCCGAGAACTCGTGTGAAATCCCTTCTTCGTCAAGAAAGGTATCCACATTTGCGTTCTTGAACTCTGTTCCGTTGCCGCTACGAACCTTCTTGATGTTCACTTCAAACTGATTTTGGGCCTTCCTAGCGAAGTTCTTGAAGATCTTTTGGACCCGCGATTTATCATCAAGAAAGAACACCCACGTAAATCTTGAAAAATCATCGACTATGACTGGACCAAATGAATTTCCACTGAGACTTTTATAGGCATTGGGACCAAAGAGATCCATATGAAGTAGCTCGAGCAGTCTTCTTGTGGTCATGATGTTCCACATGGGGTGGCTTTCTCCAACCTATTTTCCTGCTTGACATGCACTGCACAATCTATCCTTGTCAAATATAACATCTTTCACTCTAATGATATGATCACCTTTAATAAGCTTATCAAGATTCCGCATGCCCACATGACCTAACCTTCTATGCCTCAACCAGCCTTTAGAAGATTTAGTAATTAAGCAAGTTCTAGGTTGAGCCTTTTTAGTTAAATCAACAATATATAGATCACCTCTACGTATACCGTTAAAGACCATATTGTGATTATCTCTACGAAACACTTGGCAATCTACTTCAGTAAATAGGACATTGAAACCAAAGTCGGCAAGTCTAGATACGGAAAGTAAATTATAGCCAAGAGATTCAACGAGCATAAAATTTTGTATGGAGCTATCATGTGAGATGGCCACCTTACCAAGGCCAACCACCTTACCCTTTGAGTTATCACCAAAGGTGACATAGTTTTGAGGGTTGTTGTTTTCAGCTAGCTCACGAAACATATCCTTGTCTCTGGTCATGTGATCAGTACATCCACTATCAAGAACCCATTCCTTTCCTCCAGCCATGTTGCTGCGAAGATTAGCCATAAGACCAAAGTGTCTCATAGACTCATCGAGATCAAAATCACTATCATCATCCTCATCATAGTATCCATGTTCAACATCATCTTGTGATTGATCATTACCTAGAGAGAGTGATTCATTAGATTTATGATCATGACAATGTTCATGTTTATGAATTCTAATGACTTCCGAGATGATATTACTAATGATTCCAACATCTCCTTTGGCACGCATAAGGTCACGAAGCTCAAATAGACAATCACCAAACATAGGATCATTGGGATTCATCTTACTTAAGGCAATGGACTTATGAAGAATCACATCTAGATTTAGCAAGGAATAGTTTGGAAATCGTTCCTCAAGAAATCTCCATATAGTGTATGTGAGGGTGTCCTGGATTAGGGGGGTCCCCTGGCGTCCGGGCTATGTGACATGGGCCGGACTGATGGGCCATGAAGATACAAGACGGAAGACTTTCCCCTGTGTCCGGATGGGACTCTCCTTTGCGTGGATGGCAAGCTTGGCGTTCAGATATGAAGATTCCTTCCTTTGTAAACCGACTCTGTGCAACCCTAGTCCCCTCCGATGTCTATATAAACCGGAGGGTTTAGTCCATAGAGAAAATCATAATCATACATGCTAGACATCTAGGGTTTAGCCATTACGATCTCGAGGTAGATCAATTCTTGTAACCCCTATACTCTTCAAAATCAATCAAGTAGGAAGTAGGGTATTACCTCCATCATGAGGGCCCGAACCTGGGTAAACCCCGTGTCCCTGTCTCCTGTTACCTTCGATCCTTAGACGCACATAGTACAAAAAATACACTTCCATGATGATACGTGTTTGTCACACTAGGTCGCATTTTTTTCATGCATGTACATCCATGATGAGTTTATGACAGAATCAAGATAGTCATACCTGTGCTGTCGTAGAAGTGTTCCATGACATAACCAAAATTATCATCACGGAAGTGTCCACTTCCATGACGATAAATCGCGCGTCACAGAAGTGCTTTCGTCAAGGGTGACCAACACGTGGCATCCACCGTAACAGAACGCCGTTAAGCTATCGGGTCTGGTTTTGGATCTGATAACCCGCTAACAGCCCCGACCAATGGGGATTTTCCACGTGTAAACTCATCATTGGCGGGAGGAAACACGTGTCGGCTCACCGTTGGGACAAAGGTCATCCACTCATTGGACCGAAGGCGCCTATGATACGTTGATACGTGGCATGGCCGAACAAAGGCCCATTCCTGTGAAAATGCTGACCCGTTTGACTTGGTCAAAAGGTGGTGGGCCGGCCCACGGAAAGCCTGTTAACGGCCTGTTCACATATAGCCCATTTACATCTTGCTAACCTAGGGCCCGTTACGACCTATCCGAATTAGGCCCAGTAGCATCATCTGGGCCGTCCAATATGATTCCAGCCCATTTTAAGTTCCGGCCCATGTATGGCCCATGACATCTTTCGGCCCATATGAGGCCCTTTGTAACTCTTGGCCCATTAACGGCCCGTGGTGAAACTGGCCCGTAATGAACAGTGTATCACTTTATACCCATTAACGGCCCATTAATCCATTGGGCCGTTTGCAGCCCATGTTATCTTTTGGCCTTCTCAGGGCCCATTTATTCTTGGGCTCATTTCCAGCATTTGGTTACTTATGACCCGTTACTGCCATTTTCTGCTTATGGGCCAAATTCAGCCAGTGGTTGCAGTCGGCCCGTTTGTGGCCCGTTAATACGTTGGGCCGTTTTCATAGAGTCATCAAATACGACCTATTAATGACAGCTTGTTATGGTCGGCCCATGAACGGACGACTCCAACTCTAGCCTGTTTACGGCCATAATGTGGTCTGTTTTTGGCCCATGTTTGGCCAATCGATCATACGGCCCGTATAAGGCCCATCGATGATACGACCCGTAGAAGGACCATTGTTTCTAGGGCCCGTAGAAGGCCCATTGTTTCTACGGCCCGTAGGAGGCCCAGTGTCACTACAGTAAATATGTAGCCCATGGCCTGTTAAAGGCAGGAAACTACTATAGGTTTAGACCTGCTAATGTCCCAAGATGATTATAGGCCCACGTTTTGGCCCATATGAGTAATGGGCCGGCCTGAAGACCGACAACACTGAGATCCACTGAACCTTCTGGCCTAAATTACAGCATACCGACCAAAGAATAAACCTAGACTATACAATAAAGAAATTACAGCATATTACATCCACTGGGAATCAAAGTTCTCTACCAGTGATAATAAAGCGCAACATGACCGCAGATTACATACACTCGGCATCAAAGGTCGCCACCAATGCATATAAACGCGCCGACAAAAGAATATACAAAACTGAGAGCACTTTAGAAGGAAGTAGACCTGGCATGGTCGGGCCCCGCAAGCAGCCGAACAAGCTGATGAGACCTCAGTTGTGTCAACGATAGATGCTTCATCCCTAGCTGTATGGCACCATAGTGCGCAAGGCAGTCCCCTGACATCTTCATTACATCTTTGACTTCAAATCGGAGCTGAGCTGAAGCAAGCCTTTCCGCTTTAAGTTGAGACTAAAGAAGTCAAACTGATTGAGGCAGCGACTGCATAGAGCTTGTCTCACACCTGCTGGTGAGTAGCTTCAACTCACTGTCTTCATCAAGACAGGACCTTGGGGTCATCTCGCTGTCCTCAAGATGGTTTGGCTCACTATCTTTCCTAAAGTTCTGCCTGGCATAAGAGATACGACTCTGAAAGAGAAACAAGGAGACACATAACAGGTTTCACAATTATATAAGCAAATTAATGGATCTGTTTTGCATAAGGAACATGTTTTTACAACTACAATTTAAAACTGGTAGTTGTTGCAAACATCTAATCAGATGTAAACAGTAGTGGAGGAAATGATGCCTATCCAAATCTATACTAGAACAAAGTTTTAAGGTTTGAGAAGGATGAACTTACATTACATGTTAACACGGGCTATACAAAGCCCTTCTCCATGTTGATGGAAGGATAATTCAATAAATTCCCCAAAGAAAATTCTTTATAAGCATTGCCATTATTCTACATTTTGCAAAGAGTAAATATAGATCAAATAATATTGGAAGAAATAGAGGATAATGAAGCTCAGGTGCAGACTGATGATACATAATCAAATAGCAATTAATTAAGTCCAGCGTTACAAGGCAAAAGGTACTGACAAGAAGAATGCAAACATCAACATGTGAAGTGGCATTGGCTTTATTCAACATTTTGGTAAGAGTAAATGTAGATATGATAATTTGGAGAAAGTGGAGGGCAGGCCAGATAAGATGCAAAGTAATGCTAGACAATCAACTATCTCGCGATGCATGTACAGTAATACCACCACCGTCCATTATTACTTGTCGCTCAAATGGATGTATCTAGCACTATTAAGTTCTAAATACATCCAATTAATCAGCAATTAATTCGATACAAAGGGAGTACATGACAACAGGTACTTACATGAGCAATCCAAAACTTCACAACCATTGTGTTAATTCTACATTTATCTAAGAGTAAATATTGATCTTATAATTTCAAGCAAAGGGAGGATAAAGAAGCGAACATTTACAGTGATGCTACAAAATCAAAAAAACAAGTGAGATTATCTTTGTAATGCAGAAGTGATTCTAATCCAATACTTCCTCCCTATAAACCCCTTTGTGCTATCTCTGCAATTCTTCTAAGAGGTGCCATGCATGCTGTAATTTGGTGTGTGCATTAATATAATGTGGCCTACTACTCAAAATATGAGAGCTCCAAAAGTGATGATACTTCGCAAATGACAGCTTCAACATATAGTAAAGAAGAACAAGTCAACCTGACCCGACAGATTCAAAAATACTAAGGGAGAATAACTCGACCTGACCAGTCGACCGCAAGAGAAGAGGATCATCTTAAAGAAGAGCAGAAGAGCAAGCAGATTGAAGATATTACATGTCTTTCTATACACTGTCGTTTGGCCACCCATGATGAACCAGAGCGCACAGAGAAATACTATTCCTTCCGGTCTCTCCATATGTGGCTCACATGCATTTCGAAGCTAATGTAGGAACATTTAGTTGACCAATTAAACATCTCTTAGTTTTACTAATCTCATCATAATATCATATTTGAATTTGTACAACTAAGCTTGTTTAGCTCGATGGGTGGATCAGTGCTATTATGACACAAACCACGTAGGCTGATCGTGGTCATCATAAAATGGGGAAACCGTAAGCATGATGGTTATAGTGTTGACCATGGCAGTGGGATGGCAGATCTGAAGCTGCAAACCGCACAAAGGGTAGTTATCAACCGATGTTTGCTTCGAAATAACAACTAAGATTTGGTATGGACAAGAAAGTACAGTCAACAAGTGACAAAGAAATGCAATTCTGCTGTCTCTCTATATGTCGCGACATGCATTTGGAAACTCAAGTGGGACCTTTAGCTAACCAATTAAATGTGTCTGTTAACTAATATCAGTATCATATCACAATCATATTTGAACAACTAAGCTTTGGAATTTTGAGTGTTGTGTTGTTTAGCTTGAAGAATGGAGTAATGCTAGTACGACAGAAAGCACCTACATAGATCATAGTAGAGTAAATAAAATGGGAAAACACTACAAAAAAAAGACACATCCGTGACATTTTGGGCCGAACGAATTTTTTTCTGTCATACTTATGACACTTCTATGATGATAATTGTGACAAAACTCGATATCATCATAGATGTGGTGGGGTCCTACTTCTATGACAAAAAATCATGACAGAAAATGGGCTTTTCGTCCTGGGCGGGCCAGAGACGCAGCTGCATGACATTCTTTGGGCCATCCATGACGGAAAAAACCGTGGTAGAAGCGGGGGCGAGGAAAAATATCGGGGTGTTCCCGGTTACGGTGGGTGGTCGGGGTCGAGCGATGCACGTTTCTCTCGTACACACGCGCGTGGGTGTGAGGCGTTGGGATCTAACTGAACCCAAGCGATTGCACTGCAGGCTACGCGTTACTGAACCCGAGCGATCGATCGATGGCTGTTAACTGAACCCGATCGAGCGATTCCTTTGCTACTGCTGCTAACTGAAGCCGATCGATGCTGCCTCTGGATGAACAGTGAGCGTTGCTGGGGGGCTTTGGATGAACAGTTCCCGGTGGGGGTGGATGAACAGGACCCCGTGGTGTTGCCTCTGGATGAACAGTGAGCGTTGCTGGGGGGTTTGGATGAACAGTTCCCGGTGGGGGTGGATGAACAGGACCCCGTGGTGTTGCCTCTGGATGAATAGGACCCGATCGATCGAGCTGATTGGGGCCGGATGAACAGGACCCCGTGGAGGGCTGGATGAACAGGACCACCCCATGGAGGGTAGGATGAACAGGAGACGGTGGAGGGCTGGATGAACAATACCCCATGGAGGGGTGGTTGAACAGGAGCCCGTCGAGAGGGCTGGTTGAACAGTAGCCGGTGGAGTAGCGCGCGGTGGAGGCTGGATGAACAGGAGCCCGTGGATGAATAGTCACAGGTGGAGGCTGGAGGAGGTCGACGGTGGATGAACAGTAGCCCGTGGAGGCTGGAGGGGGTTGACGGTGGAGATGAACAGTATCCCGTGGAGTCCCGTTTTGCAGTACGCCACACCCCTCCCGATGAACAGGACCCCCGTTTCGACCATAGCGCTCCAACACAAGTCCGTTTCCTCCGTTTTGCAGTACGCCACACCCCTCCCGATCAACAGGACCCCCGTTTCGACCATAGGAGGTCCGTTTCCTCCGTTTTGCGGTACGCCAGACCCCTCCCGATGAACAGGATCCCGTTTCGAATGTGGCCGGTCGAACACAAGGCCGTTTCCTCCGTTCTGCGGTATGCCAGGCCTCGTTTCCATCGGCTGTTCCGTCCAAGTTGGTTGGCTCCCACACGTTCCATTGCCTCCCGATGAACACGGCGCATTCCGTTGCCTCCCCATGAACACGACGACGATGCAGTTTCTCCGTTCCGACCCAGCCATGTACACGAGCCCTGGCCGTACGTACGCGCGAGTAGGCATTCGAGACCCCACCCGTATGTACGTACGTGGACGTATTTACTTTCTTGCACCCTGGCCGCTGTACGTACGTGTACATGCTATCTGCGCGCCTCTACTACGACACGTGCACACCTCTACATCGACCAGTATGTACGTACACGTTCGCGACCAGAATGACAACGCTACGTATGCTTCAACCAGGTGGGTCCCGACTGTCAGGCACTTCCTTGCGTGCGAAGATGTAGCTGGTGGGTCCCAGCAGTCAGGGGGGAGAATCGTTTTTTTGCCCGGACGGACTTCCTTGCGTGCGAAGATGTAGCTGGTGGGTCCCAACAGTCAGGGGAAACATTTTCTAGCAAAATACGGTTGCCCGTCCGGTGGGTCCTCGCTGTCAGGTGGAGGAACAATTATTTTGCGCGTAATAAGGAGGCACTTCGTTGCTGCGGCCGTGGACCCAGTTGCCAGCCTCTCCATGTACAATACTCTTTTGATGGAAGTCGTTCCTTGACCACGTTGACCATGCCGCGCCGAGAGCACCAGGGCGGTGGACGGCGGCGAGGCGTAGGAAGGGGACGACGCGGAGCCGGGGAAGACGCGGCAGCGGAAGCCCGCGCGGAGAGGAGTACGAGGGTTCAGTGGTTCGGCTGTGGTGTGAGGCTGCCGTCGCCGCAGGGCCTGGCCAGCGGTGGGAATAGTAGGGGGCGGTGAGGCCTCCGCGGCAGCACAGCCGGCCATAGGAGGTAGGAGCATGCGGCACGACCGGTGCTGCTTTGGGCGGTGGGATCAAGAAGACCAGAGGTTGAAGAAGCACTACGGCCGTTGGATGGACATCGTACGGTCACTGGAACTAGAATCATTCATATTGACTAAGTTGACAAAGCACTCCGTCCCGGTCAACTTAGTAGGCCCACAAGTCAGCCTCCCACCATGGTGGGTCCCAGCTAGCAGGGGGAGTATTCATTTTTGTGCGTAATAAGGTGGCACTTCCTGTGGGTCCGAACTGACAGCGGGGGAACGTTTTTTCGCAAATACGGTGGACCGTCCGGTGTGTCCCAGCAGTCAGGGGGAAACATTTTTTTCACAAAATATGGTGGCCCGTCTGGTGGGTCCCTGCTGTCAGGTGGAGGAATAATTATTTTCCGTGTAATAAGGAGGCACTTCCATGCGGCTGCCGTGGACCCAGCTGTCAGCCTCTCCACGTATAGTACTCTTTCGATGGAAGTTGTTCCTTGACCATGTTGACCACGCCGCACTGAGAGCACCAGGGCGGTGGACGACGGCGAGGTCTAGGAAGGGGACAACGCGGTGCCGGGGAAGACATGGCAGTGGATGCCCACGCGTAGAGGAGTATGAGGGTTCACTGGTTCGTTGCGGTGTGAGGCTACCGTCGCCACAGAATAACAGGGGGTCTGGGTGAGTAGAGGGATGGCCTGACGAGCGGTGGGAGTAGTAGGGGCGGTGAGGCCTCCGCCGCATCACAGCCGGCCACGGGAGGCAGGAGCACGAGGCACGACCGATGCTGGTTTGGGTGGCTGGAGCAAGAAGACCAGAGGTTGAAGAAGCACTACGGCCGTTGGATGGACATCGTACGGTCACTGGAGCTAGAATCATGCATATTGACTAAGTTGACAAAGCCCTCCGTCCCCGTCAACTTAGTAGGCTCACAAGTCAGCCTGCCACTATACTGGGTCCTAGCTAGAAGGGGGAGTATTCATTTTTTTTGTGCATAATAAGGACACACTTCCTTGCGTGCGAACATATAGCTGGTGGGTCCGAGCTGTCAGCGGCGGTAACATTTTTTTCATGAAATACAGAGGCCCTTTCGGTGGGCCCCAGATGTCAGGTGGAGGAATCATTATTTTGCGCGTAATAAGGAGGCATTTCCTTGCGTGCGGCTGTGGACCCAGCTATCAGCCTCTCCATGTACAGTCCACTTCAGATGCATGTCGGTCGTTGACCACGTTGACCAGGCTGCGCCGAGAGCACCAGGGCGGTGGACGACGGCGAGGCCTAGGAAGGGAACGACACGGAGGCAGGGAAGACCCGGCAGTTGTTTCCCACACGGAGGGGAGTACGACTGTATGAGGGTTTACTGGTTCGTCTTCCGTCGCCGGAGAATAACAGCAGGTGTGGGTGAGTAGAGGGATGGCTAAGGTAGCGATGGGAGTACGGTGGGGCGGTGAGGCCTGCGCGGCAGCACAGCCGGCCGCGGGGAGGAGGGAGCAGGCAGTCCCGCCGGCGCTTGTTTGACCGGCTGGAGCAAGAAGAGCAAAGATTGAAGAAGCACGACGGCCGTTGGATGGACACCCAATAGTCACTGCTTGTGCGTCAACCTTTTTTAGGAAAGCATCAAATCTGTGGAAAACAACATGCAACCCATCTTCCATTATTTCTAATAATTTACAGCCTATTTTCTAATTCTTAAGGTTTTTTTTGGAGCCCATATTCTTTTTGTTAGCATTACAGCCCATATTGTGGCCACGGTAAAAAAATTATACGAAATTTTGCATATTTCGGTGCGGTCCGAACTATTTTTAATCCCGAAATTTTGAGTCACATTCAAACTGATTTTAAAAATAAATGTATATCAATATAAAATCCAAAAAATTGTCCACGCATAAAAATTAATGCAATTTAAAATCTCGAAATGAAAAAAAAAGAAATTTGAAACTAATTGTCGGTTTGATGTGTTTTAAAAATGTACAACCCATTTCTCATTACTGATAGGCCATTTTCTCGTCCAGCCGAATGAAGCTCTCCTCGTCTTGAAAGATTTGCAGCCTAACAGGCCTGACAAAGCGACTTTCAGAAAAACTAGGCTAGCCATTTTCAGAAATAAAAAAAACTACTGGGCTGGTTTGTGGTAAACATAAAAGAGAAGCCTGTCTAAACAGGCCAGAGTGCTCCGCACAGCCCAGTTGACACCCTGCTTCCGTCTCAAAAACAAATTAGATAAATGCCACTCCAGCTATGGCGATTCGTAAAAATGCCACTGCAATTTCCAAACTTTGAAAAATGCCACTGCAAATTTTGCAAACTTTGGAAAACGCCACTGCAATTCGCAAACTTTGAAAAACGCCACTCCAGACTTCGAAAAATGCCACAGGAAATGGCATGAAATAGCATTTTTTAAAGTTTGGAAATTGCAGTGGCATTTCTCAGAAACACCATATTTGGAGTGGCATTTATCAAATTAACCCAAAACAAAAATAACTGGGCAAGATACTGGGTCCCTGGTGTCAGCCGTTCGTTGTGCAATTCTCTTGTTTATTGACTACGTTGACAATGGCATGGGACCCAGATGTCAGAAATCCATTAGGAGGAGCCATTTTTTATTGGCTTGAAATAAGGAGGCACTTGCTTGCGTACTACCATGACCTTGGCGGGTACCTGCTGTCATCCTCTCCACGTACAATTATCTCCTGATTGTGTACGCGTCAACTTGGTAGGCCCACAAGTCAGCCTCTAAACCCGTGGAGGACAAATACAACCCATTTAAAAAAATAACAGCCCATTCCATACGTTCAAACGGAAAGTGCAACATTCAGAGCAAAGTAACAGGTCTGATCCACATATATAGTACTGAACTTCCCCGTTGACAACCATCATAGCCAAGTTAACTATCTACTCCCATTAATACTCTAGTAGCGTACAAGTACTAACTTACTCTTAGCTAACTAGACGATGCCGACCGCCATCTGCGGTACACGCTAAATGCCGGCATCGGCGTCCTCCGCCTTGCCTCGGACTTGCCAGAGGTGCGATAGGGCGCGTTGCTCGCGCGCATTGGCCCTTTCCATGCCGACGTGGTCCATCGAAGCTTCGGGTTCTAAGCGGGAAACCCACTTGACGAGCTGGTAGTAAAAATCGGTGTCGCGAATGCGTGCGCGCCCGACAGCCTCCAGGGCTATTTGCCGAGCACCAGCCTCCATGTAGTCGGCCCAGTTCCGGGTGCTCTGCTCGCAACTCAGAGCGTCGGTGCGCTGCTGCTCCATGTCCCGCCGGCGGTGCAAATCGGCGATACGCTGCTCCTCCGCCAAGAGGTCGCGCTCCAACAACTCCTGCTCCTCCGCCAGGCGGTCGTGCTCCAACAAGTCCTCGATCTCCGCATTGCCATCTAAAGACCGATAGAATGCCTCCTCCCTCCGTCTGCCTTCCGGTGAAAAACCGAACACTAGTTCCGGCGGTGACCGCCTCCGGCCTTGCCTATCACGGACGGGCGAGGGCATGGCGGACGTGGCGAGAGCGAGGATAAGTGGCGAGCAACGTTGGGCCGGTGGGGGCTTATGTGGATAGGGTGAGTTGGGTCACGGTGCCACCATAGAAGGCCGGTAAACAATACTTATAGGTGGAAGGTAGTGCGACGGTCATCGGAATTCAATGCATAATTAAGAAGGCATGGCTTAGCGCGCCAGCTTGCCGTGGAAAACTAGAGAAACTGAAATTCTGACTGTGCCGTCCCGTCCGTGCTAGGTCGCACGCCGGCATGACGGTCAAACGAGTGCACTCGAATCATCTCCCTCCTTGTCAATAATGATTCTACGGATTTAAAAGGCCCACAAAAATTAAAGCGCATCTTTTTTTCGCATCAGTTAGCTGCCTTAATTACGGCCAGCTGCATGCAGGCACTCAAAATCGCTCACAGCCAGTACGCGAAGCAGCATGCAACGAGTCGCAGTCAAGGGCATTAGTTGATGAACTTTAGCTGGGAGATAAGGCATTTGCGAACGTTTTTGCTGGCAGTTTCTTCAGATTCGCATGGCATTTTCTTCAGAGCAGCTTGTCAGTTTCTTCAGAGGTAGGCATTTTTATTCAAAAAACTGCCACTTCGGATCTTGCGTCGCAACTAAAACTGCCAGGAGCGCATTAGTAGGCTAGCTAGTGATCGATCAGTAACTTGTAAACACTGAGCGAACATATATAACGAACTGTTAATGCATATCAATGATTCACAGATCATATACAAATATGTAGCTCCAAAAGCAAAGATCAGCCACAACTAAAACCAACTAGTACGATTCCCATACATAAGATCAACATGTTAATGAATCTCAATGATTCACAGATCATATACAAATATGTAGCTACAAAAGCAAAGATCTAGAAAAACCATATGTTCTTCCTACTAACATGGATGCTTCTCTTGGCCAACATTCAGTACAGACTGAAAGACAAATTTGTTTGTGAAGTCTACAATTCCTCTTGCAAACGTAAGTGGTTTCACCAACAGCTGGAACCATGAGAATGAACCACACATGATGGAGGGACATCCACTGCAATATGATTTGGTCTTCTCTCGATCACACGACGAGACTATTTTCGGAATACAAACTTTAACTTAGGCAAAATGATGCCCATTGTATAATCAGACCAAAGCAATGAAGCACCTAGTGTTGGCCAATAAATAGTACAATACTACTTTTTTGCAGTCAATGAAGTGACCATCCAATCTTTCTGTGTATATTTTCAAATGGCACGAATTGCAGTGACTATACTATTCTCTTGTGCAGTTCAACCAAAATTGTGGTCACTTTGTGTGTTTGCCAAATAGCAATGGGGAGACATCTCTATCTGCACAAATATCAAGCAGCTAGTAAACATATACCCCACCTTGTATTTTCGGTTTAAACATGTCTCTTCCGCTTAGCATCTATTATGTTTTGCACTGGACAATTTGATACAGTCATGTTTTGCCCTGGACAATTTCATACTGAATTTATTTGCTTGTTCAGAGCAGAAATATAGCGCCTATTCTTCATCAGACCAAGGATATCCATGTTCGCAGTGATGGAAGAGGTGAAATCGATACAACCGAAGTTGAGCATCCAATCATTGAATCCTGTCCTGCACCTCCAATGTAGGTCCACCCTGCCAATAAATTCACATGCAAACCACTAGTATTACTATCTAATGACAGTACAAAAAGAGTAGCAAGATAGTACCAAACCATGTACCTTCTTAATGAACATCTTATAGTGCCACCAATTGGATATAAAGGTTTGGAAGAAAACATGCTCCTAATGTTGAAATAGTTGGACTTTTTGTGCAGTTCCACTAAAATCAATCATCCCTGTTTGCATAGATATTGAAAGTGTGATTACTATAAAAGTGGCACTAGTTGAAGGATAGACTCACAAATATAAGCATTCCAATTTCTTAATGGGAAAAGGTAGCAAGACTGTTTCTAACCACCTGTTTGAAGGAATAAATAAGGCAACAACGGCTGATGTCAGAAATGCATATATAGTTCTTTCTGAAAGAATGATCGATTCCTGACCTTTCCTCTTCTTTTAAGCATATTTTGTGCAGTTCAACTAAAATAAAATGCCATCACCGCCTTGACAATTCAGTGACACTGTACAAAAGGAAATGACTTAACATTACATCATGATGTCAGGTATGTAGTCGATAGGCATTAGAGACAAACTTACAGACCTCCTCCGATAACATAATGAACATTAATTTTAACAAAGGTGTGACTAGCTTTACCGGGATAATTTGAGTGAACTCTACACCCTTTGCTCCTTAATATAAGACGTTTTCGCGGTTCAGTTTAAAGTACCCAAACGTCTAGTATTTAGAAAAATAGGTAGTAGTTTTCTTGAGCACATATCTAGGAATGCTTGCCACACTTTATTTATGTCCATACGCTAATGCAACACCTTTCGAAATTTTGAATACTACAAATATACACTAATCCAGTGGCTAGTGCAACAGTAGAGTAGTTATTTTATTACAGGGTACAGTAGAATGGTTTTACTGAATAGATTTCAATTAACTCTGGCACTGGAAGATTTCTATAAGAATTAACAATACAAAATGTAAAGGTAACACGTTTCAACATTGGTATACTAGCTGTGCATGAGCATTAAATCAAATACAAAAGTCTGAAGGTAACTAGCATTATTAACTAATGACAGTATAAAAAAACCGCAAACCATGTACCTTCAAGGTAAATATCATTTCGAACTCGGGGGGACCTTAAAAATTCCTATCCCAATCTTGATAACCGATCAAATATAAAAACTTGATCGAACGAATCAATAGAATAGCCGGAGGAGGAGGTGCCCACTCTTGACCTTTCCTCTTGTCTTCATAATTTTTTGTGCAGTTTAACCAAAATAAAATGACATCAGCACCTTGGCATTTTGGTGACACTGTACAAAAAAATTAACTTATCTCATGAAAGTGAGGTATGTAATCTATAAGCATTAACAATGCAAAAATCTGAAGGTAGTATGAAGTTTCATCGTTGGTATACTGGCTGTGCAATAGCATTGGAATGCCTTAGCTGAAAAATCTTTAATACATCCACAATCAACAGTTAACCCTGAAATAATCCAGTGACATTAAATGGCATTGCTTAAATTTATCGGTGGCATTAGACTGAGTGCGGCATTAGTTAAATGTGGCATCACTTTAGTAGTAGCATTGCTTGACTTGACTGCTGGCGTTATACTAACAGCAAAAAAGTGACAATAAGAGCATGGGAGGCCCATTCGGACAGTGGGCGCACTAGTACAATGTACCTCCATGGACGCATAGAGTGGTGAGGGAGGTATGGTTGCCCAGAGCAACAAATATCCAGGCAGCATATGTGGATTATGTCCCATTTTTGTTTTGTTTATCCACCTTTTTCCTATGTGAGGACAACAAACCGATCGACCTGGTCATTCTCTATTGTGTTGTCATGCCTTTCTACCCTTCTTCAACCAAGAGACACGAGACTCGTTCCTTAGCTACTGATTTCCCCCTTTTCAACCTAGATGCGGGTTCGATGCCTACTCTCTTGGACAGTAAAGTCTCCCTTCCTTTCCTTATTCAACCCAGACATGGATTAGTCTGCATGAAGTAGGGTTTCCTTTAATAGTGCAAATTAAGGTTTTCGTCTGCGTGACTAGCAGAGCAGTGGATAACAAATTGGGAAGATGGTGGAGTGGAAAAAGATCCACATGCAACGACATGGCAGATGGGGCAATAGAACAAGGGTATGGTTCGAAAAGAGGTAGCATACCTAAGGGTCGGTGGGAAGTGGGTTCGCTCGTGGTCCTCGTCCTCCGCACGCACAACGGCAGCGAGCTTGGGGACGGAGGCCATCCCATGCGGGCGCTAGGTCTGAGAGGATGGCCTTGTCGTCAGTGCGTGACCTCGCTCGCCGACGACGAGTGCGTCAACGCTGCATGTCCTTTTCTTCCCCGGTGGATCTGTGACCACCGGTGAGGAGGGAGAGAGAGTCCGTCTTTTTTATATCAGGAGAGAGGGTGGTAGTGTGAGAATCAAGTGGGCAGCCCTTAGCAAGAAAGCTCTGAAGCTCCAGCCTATATATCTTTTTTATACTACTAGTACTAGAGGTGGAGTAGTGGTAGAGTAGTTTATATTTTCTCTGCAAACAGTACCAGTTAGTCGTGCTTCAAAACTGAATGGCACGACATTAAAAAAATAAAGTCGAGAAATAATACGGCACTTCGGGCCAACGCGGCCAGATTGCATTTTGCACGAGAAATTACACACCATGTTTCGTTGACATGTGGTCCCATTCCAACATGTCAATGAGATGACGACGAGTCCTTTTGTACAATTTCCGAAAGGACGTGAAGGCCGGGGCGCCTCTTCGTGTACCGTGGCAAACTGGCAACCGTCCACCGACTCTTCACCTTTCCCTCTCGATTTGGAACTGTTGTCGCATGCTCTTCCTCGCTCCTCCATTTGCCTGCACCCTTCCTTCTGCCATTGTTCGATTGTCTTCTCCATGGAGGGAACAAGCCGGAAACGACCCCGTTATTCTTGCCGCGATCTGAAAGATGACATGGTGGGGGAACTCATTGATCGGTGCGACGTCATCACCTCGGCTAGCATGGCAGGTTCGTTCAAGAACATTCTCGACTCAACTAATAACATCATTACAAGGAACCCAAGGGTCCAGGAGCGGTTTGATCTCCCCTATCTTCTTCGCTATAAGCCTGTTCGCATGGGCGCGGACGATGGAGGCCTCGCCTTATGCAAGTTGATGCTGCTTGATAATGATACTTGTGATGTCAAGATGCCATCGCTTAAGGGTAAGGCCTGGGCTGGCGCAAATGGAGATTGGGTTGTTTATATTGGGTACAATTGCGAGTGGGAATTGTGAATGTGTACACACGTCTGTGGATTCCACTTCCAAAAATCTCAGAGTGCCCTGAGGTTGAGCACACAGATGATCTACGTACGTTCAAATACGATCATGGTGGCTATCGTCTACGGAAGATAGCAATTTGTCGAGTTCCCAACCGCTCTTGGAATTACAAGAACTATGAAGTTGTTGCTATATTCAACAAGCTTGTTGCCATTGTTACTGATTTCATGGTTCGTCCATGGATATTGCTCAAAAATCAGTTTCTGTACACGGATGATGAGTACTATGATGCAATTAAATATGAGGATCTTGTGTTTGCTTCCACCACTCGTGGCAATGTTTTTGCATGGGATCCTTGTTGTTTCGGTACGTTTGTCTTCCACCATAATTATAATTGTTTCATCCACATGCATGCGGGTTAGCAAGTTTCCCTTTACTAATTAACCTGCTTCTTGTGTTTCCAAGGTCCTGTGAACATTCCACCACCTATACTTGAAAAATTTTATAACCAAGGGGGAGATGACGATGGTGATGATCACGATCAGGAGGACGAGCAAGACTTATATACTCAATTGCGGCTGGCAACTAATTCCGATGGATCACCTCTTCTTGTCTGTATACAGTGCACTGAGATTGTTACTACCAAGGGAGCACGTGTTGTCTCCCATGGTCGCCCTCTCCGGACCTATTCCAACACCCGTTGCAGCGTATTCCGGATGGATACTAGTGTGCTAGCACCAACACCTTCTCCCTGGTACAGTATTGATAGTCTTGGAGCAAACTCGCTCTTCCTTGGACCAAACTATCCAATGATGGTTAAAGGCGATCCAACTGCTGTTGACACAATGTTACTACCATTTATGAGAAGCAACTGCATCTATACCTCGGACATTATGGTGGTTCCCTACCCTGCTCCTGATATATGCCGCTTCAGCCTAGATGATCAGTCATGCGTTGCTCTCGATATTGACAATACCTGGCCCTTCCTAGAGCACCTATGGTTCAAAGCAAGCGTTTCCAACGCCAAGGATTGGTTGAGTTGAAGTTCATTTCATTGCTTGTTATTTGTTGTGTGATGAAAACTTCAGTATTTACTATAATCTTTTGTTGGAAATAATCTATAATCCAACATGTATCATCGTTGTTGTTGTGTGTTGATGACTTGTTGTATGTAATGAATGGTACATTTGCAAATGCGTGTCATAGACTCAATTTATGAATGGTTTTTGAGTCACTTCTTGGAGTGTGAGTACCATAGTAGTATTGCCAGCATCCGGTTAGTATATGAAGTTGCCACATCACATAGAGCCAACCTAATATTGGAGTACCAGATCTGAGATGCCACGTGTACCAGATGAATGACTCCAAGTTCGACCACCGTGATGCTAGGTGCGAGCCGAAGAACACTGTTGGAGAGACCCGCTCATAATTTTCCTACATTGGTCATTTGATTCATAGGATAGAATGCTATAGGATTTTTTTCCCCTATGTAATCATGTTTTAATTGGCAATCTAGCATCCACTCCAAATTTTGTTTCACTTCCTTTGATCCTACGAAGAGAGTACTTGCTCTAAATGATGTGCCGCTGCAAGAGCCGCCTATATTAATTAATCATGATCTAAAAAGGTGGACCAGCTTTGGCTATAGTAGTACTATACTAGGTTAGTAGGTGACCTTGCGCTTGGCTCTTCTCCTCTTCCGGAAGTCGAACAATAATGATGGTACTACTTCTGGCAATCTGACACCAAATGAACTGCTGCACGTCCACCGCTTGTAAGCAAAAGATTCTCCTTGTGCTGCGAGCCACCGCGCACGCGTTGGCGAGGGAGAAGGCATAGTAAGCAAGCTTCTCGTCGTTCTGCGAGTTGACAGGACACATCAAAGTTTCGTATTTATTAGTACTCTCTTCAAAAAGGGCCGACCATGTCCATGTCTACCATCCCGTGCTCTGTCATTGAGTACATGCACTATTCACATGCCATCGAGGAGAAAAAATATTGCATAGTACTAGTTGCCATTGAAGAGCATGACTCACTTACGTACTGCATATCTCCATTTTCTTGCATGACACGCCACCTTGATGCTAGATGTCCCGCGTGTCATGGAGGCATATAGTATGATTTTGTAAAATGGAGGCATATAGATGTCCCGCGTGCCGACAACAGGATGAACAAAGCTCATGTCTTAAATGAAAGAGTGGAAGAACATAGATTCCCGACGACCGAGAAGGAGCTACAAACCTTGGGGTGGAGTGTCTGCACTCATAATATTTTATATTATTCAACGATATAAAATCAACCAAATCTCTCCACGTTCCTCTACCATTATATAGTACTATGATAATAACTTTGAACGTAAGCCATTGATTCACTCTATCCAATGGTCATAGTTGGAAAATCCAGACAAAACCAAGCATTGGATCAACTCTTTTTTCGAGATCAACTCTTTTAGCATTTAGATTGTTGCCGCCTGCCCACCTATATATCCGCTCACGTGTGATGACCACAGGAGCTATCCACTCAGATTGTATGTTAAAAAAATAAAGGTCGATAACTAATGCGGCACCTCGGGCAAACGCGGCAAGATCGCATTTTGCATGAGAAATTACACACCATGTTTCGTTGACATGTGGTCCCATTCCAACATGTCAGTGAGACGATGGCGAGTCCTTTTGTACAATTTCCGAAAGGACCTGTAGGCCGGGGCACCTCTTCATGTATCGTGGCAAACTGGAAACCGTCCACCGACTCTTCGCCTTTCCCTCTCGACTTGGAACTGCTGTCGCACACTCTTCCTCCCTCCTCCATTTTCCTTCACCCTTCCTTCTGCCATTGTTCGATCGTCTTCTCCATGGAGGGAACAAGCCGGAAACGACCCCGTTATTCTTGCCCCGATCTGAAAGATGACGTGGTGGAGGAACTCATTGATCGGTGCGACGTCATCAACTCGGCTAGCATGGCAGGTTCGTTCAAGAACATTCTCGACTCAACTAATAACATCATTACAAGGTACCCAAGGGTCTAGGAGCGGTTTGATCTCCCCTATCTTCTTCGCTATAAGCCTGTTCGCATGGGCGCGGATGACGGAGGCCTCGCCTTGTGCAAGTTGATGCCGCTTGATAATGGTACGTGTGATGTCAAGATGCCATCGCTTAAGGGTAAGGCCTGGGCTGGCGCAAATGGAGATTGGGTTGTTTATATTGGGTACAATTGCGAGTGGGAACTTGTGAGTGTGTACACTCGTCAGCGGATTCCACTTCCAAACATCTCAGAGTGCCCTGAGGTTGAGCACACAGATGATCTACGTACGTTCAAATACGATCATGGTGGCTGTCGTCTATGGAAGACAGCAATTTGTCGACATCCCAACCGCTCTTGGAATTACAAGAACTATGAAGTTGATGCTATATTAGACAAGCTTGTTGCCGTCGTTACTGATTTCACGGTTCGTCCATGGATATTGCTGATACGTCTCAAAAGTATCTATAATTTTTGATTGCTCCATGCTATATTATCTTCTGTTTTGGACATTATTGGGCTTTATTATCCACTTTTATATTATTTTTGGGACTAACCTATTAACCTAGAGCCCAGTGCCAGTTTTTGTTCCTTGTTTTAGGGTTTTGAAGAAAAGGAATATCAAACGGAGTCCAAACGGAATGAAACCTTCGAAAAAGTTATTTTTGGAAAGAAAGCAATACATGAGAGTTGGAGTGCACATCAGGGGATCAACGAGGAAGCCACGAGGCAGGGGGGCGCACCCACCCCCCTGGGCGCGCCCTCCACCCTCGTGGGCCCCATGTGGCTCCCCTGATGTATTTCTTCTGCCTATATATATCCATATACCATAAAACAATCAGGGAGCACAATAGATCGGGAGTTCCGCCGCCAGAAGCCTCCGTAGCCACCGAAAACCAATCTAGACCTATTCCGGCACCCTGCCGAAGGGGGGAATCCCTCTCCAGTGGCCATCTTCATCATCCCGGTGCTCTCCATGACGAGGAGGGAGTAGTTCTACCTCGGGGCTGAGGGTATGTACCAGTAGCTATGTGTTTGATCTCTCTCTCTCGTGTTCTTGAGGTGATACGATCTTGATGTATCACGAGCTTTGCTATTATATTTGGATCCTATGATGTTTCTCCCCCTCTACTCTCTTGTAATGAATTGAGTTTTTCCCTTTGAAGTCATCTTATCGGATTGAGTCTTTAAGGATTTGGGAACACTTGATGTATGTCTTGCCGTGCGTATCTGTGGTGACAATGGGATATCACGTGATTCACTTGATGTATGTTTTGGTGACCAACTTGCGGGTTCCGCCCATGAACTTATGCATAGGGGTTGGCACACGTTTTCGTCTTGATTCTTCGGTAGAAACTTTGGGGCACTCTTTGAGGTTCTATGTGTTGGTTGAATAGATGAATCTGAGATTGTGTGATGCATATCGTGTAATCATACCCATGGATACTTGAGGTGACATTGGAGTATCTAGGTGACATTAGGGTTTTGGTTGATTTGATGTCTTAAGGTGTTATTCTAGTACAAACTCTAGGGCTGTTTGTGACACTTATAGGAATAGCCCAACGGATTGATTGGAAAGAATAACTTTGAGGTGGTTTCGTACCCTACCATAATCTCTTCGTTTGTTCTCCGCTATTAGTGAATTTGGAGTGACTCTTTGTTGCATGTTGAGGGATAGTTATGTGATCCAATTATGTTATTATTGTTGAGAGAACTTGCACTAGTGAAAGCATGAACCCTAGGCCTTGTTTCAACGCATTGCAATACCGTTTGTGCTCACTTTTATCATTAGTTACCTTGCTGTTTTTATATTTTCAGATTACAAAAACCTTTATCTACCATCCATATACCACTTGTATTACCATCTCTTCGCCGAACTAGTGCACCTATACAACTTACCATTGTATTGGGTGTGTTGGGGACACAAGAGACTCTTTGTTATTTGGTTGCAGGGTTGCTTGAGAGAGACCATCTTCATCCTACGCCTCCTACAGACTGATAAACCTTAGGTCATCCACTTGAGGGAAATTTTCTACTATCCTACAAACCTCTGCACTTGGAGGCCCAACAACGTCTATAAGAAGAAGGTTGTGTAGTAGACATCAAGCTCTTTTCTGGCGCCGTTGCTGGGGAGGTTAGCACTTGAAGGTATATCTTTAGATCTTGCAATCAAATCTTTTTGTTTCTTGTTTTAGCACTAGTTTAGTTTATAAAAGAAAACTACAAAAATAATAATAATATGGAATTGAGTTTGTCTCATATGCTTCATCTTTTTAATATGTTTCGTGAGTATGATGGAAAGGATAATTGTTCTCAAGTGCTAGAAGAAGAAATCTATAAAATGTTTGGCACTAAATATTTGAATGATGAGCATGATTGCAATGTTGTTAGTATGAATTCCTTGAATATCCATGATGCTAATGATTTACAAAGCCACAAGCTTGGGGAAGCTATGTTTGATGAAGATGATATTTTTTGTCCCCCAACTTTTGATGAGAAAATTTATTATGATGAAAGCATGCCTCAAATTTATGATGATTATGTTGATGAAAGTGGATTTGGAGAAGTCATGACTTTATTTTGTGATGAATCCACTATTCTGGAAGAGGTTCCAATTGATTATGAGAACAAAGTTGCTATCTATGATGATTATTGTGATGACTTGTATGCTATAAAGAATAATGATATACATGAAACTTGTCATCATGATTTTAGTTTTCAATTGGATTATGCCTCACATGATAATTATTTTGTTGGGTTTGCTCCCACTATTATTCATGAGAATAATTTTGCTTATGTGGAGAGTAGTAAATTTTCTATGCTTGTAGATCATGAAAAGAATGCTTTAGGTGCTAGTTATATTGTTGAATTCATTCATGATGCTACTGAAAATTACTATGAGGGAGGAACATATGCTTGTAGGAATTGCAATAATACCAAGTTTCCTCTCTATGTGCTTAAAGTTACGAAGTTATGCTTGTTTTACCTTCCTATGCAAGTTGATTCTTCTTCCCATAAGTTGTTTGTTAACAAAATCCCTATGCATAGGAACTGGGTTAGACTTAAATTTGCTAGTCATATTCTTCATGATGCTCTCTTTATGTTTCAATTCTTATCCTTTATGTGAGCATCATTGAAATCATCATGCCTAGCTAGGGGCATTAAATGATAGCGCTTGTTGGGAGGCAACCCAATTTTATTTTCGTTCCTTGCTTTTTGTTCCTATTTAGTAATAAATAATTCATCTAGCCTCTGTTTAGATGTGGTTTTATGCTTTTAATTAGTGTTTATGCCAAGTAGAACCTTTGGGAAGACTTGGGGAAAGTCTTTGCGATCGTGCTGTAAAAAACAGAAACTTTAGCGCTCACGAGAATTGCTGCCATTTTTTATTGGAGAGTGCTATTTAGTTAATTCTTTTTGAATATTATTAAAAGATAAATTCCTCACGTCCAGCAATTTATTTTATAATTTTATGAGTTCCATAAGTATACATTTGATACAGATTACTACAGACTGTTCTGTTTTTTGACAGATTCTGTTTTCTATGTGTTGTTTGCTTATTTTAATGAATCTATGGCTAGTATCGGAGGGTATGAACCATAGAGAGGTTGGAATAGAGTAGATATTACACAAACATTAATTTATAATGAGTTCATTACAGTACCTTATGATGGTGATTTGCTTTCTTATACTAACAGAGTTTACGAGTTTTCTGTTAAGTTTTGTGTTGTGAAGTTCTCAAGTTTTGGGTAAAGATTCGATGGACTATGGAATACGGAGTGGCAAGAGCCTAAGCTTGGGGATGCCCAAGGAACCCCAAGGTAATATTTAAGGACAACCAAGAGCCTAAGCTTGGGGATACCCCGGAAGGCATCCCCTCTTTCGTCTTCCTTCATCGGTAACTTTACTTGGAGCTATATTTTTATTCACCACATGATATGTGTTTTGCTTGGAGCGTCATGTAATTTTCTTTAGCTTTGCTTGCTGTTTGAATAAAATACCAGGATCTGAAATTCTTAAAATGGGAGAGTCTTCACATAGTTGCATAATTATTTAACTACTCATTGATCTTCACTCATATCTTTTTGGAGTAGTTTGTTGTTTGCTCTAGTGTTTCACTTATATCTTTTAGAGCACAATGGTGGTTTTATTTTGAAGAAATAGATGAACTCTCATGCTTCACTTATATTATTTGAGAGTCTTAAACAGCATGGTAATTTGCTTAATCCTAATATGCTAGGTATTCAAGATTAGTAAAAACTTTCTTATGTGTGTTTTGAATACTAAGAGAAGTTTGATGCTTGATGATTGTTTTGAGATATGGAGATAGTGATATTAAAGTTGTGCTAGTTGAGTAGTTGTGAATTTGAGAAATACTTGTGTTGAACTTTGCAAGTCCCGTAGCATGCACGTATGGTAAACGTTATATAACAAATTTGAAACATGAGGTGTTCTTTGATTGTCCTCCTTATGAGTGGCGGTCGGTGACGAGAGATGGTCTTTTCCTACCAATCTACCCCCTAGGAGCATGCGCATAATGCTTGCTTTTTGAGGACTTGTAGATTTTTGCAATAAGTATGTGAGTTCTTTATGACTAATATTGAGTCCATGGATTATACGCACTCTCACCCTTCCATCATTGCTAGCCTCTTCGGTACCGTGCATTGCCCATTCTCACACTGAGAGTTGGTGCAAACTTCGCCGGTACATCCAAACCCCGTGATATGATACGCTCTTTCACACATAAACCTCCTTATATCTTCCTCAAAACATCCACCATACCTACCTATTATGGCATTTCCATAGCCATTCTGAGATATATTGCCATGCAACTTTCCACCATTCCGTTTATCATGACACATTCATCATTGTCATATTGCTTAGCATGATCATGTAGTTGACATAGTATTTGTGGCAAAGCCACCGTTCATAATAATTTCATACATGTCACTCTTGGTTCATTAGATATCCCGATACATCGCCGGAGGCATTCATATAGAGTCATACTTTGTTCTACTATCGACTTGTAATCATTGAGCTGTAAAAAAATATAAGTGTGATGATCGTCATTTTCTAGAGCATTGTCCCAAGTGAGGAAAAGAGAGAAAGGACAATGCTACTATCCTTTGCCACACTTGTGCTTCAAAGTAGCACCATAATCCTCATGATAGAGAGTCTCTTGTTTTGTCACTTTCATATACTAGTGGGAATTTTTCATTATAGAACTTGGCTTGTATATTCCAACAATGGGCCTCCTCAAGTGCCCTAGGTCTTCGTGAGCAAGCAAGTTGGATGCACCCCCACTTAGTTTCTTTTGTTGAGCTTTCATACATGTAGCGACCAGACCTCAACCAGTCTGATCTCTGTGCTCCGGTGTCATCCCTGGGCCAGTAATGCTGACACCACACAGTACTTGAAGGATTTATAACAGAGTAGCAATCACACACTTATTACATCGAGTGTCTCAAAAGAGAACTTATTACAATAAATATGGCTTAAGGCCATCTAATAACGATAACAGTGGAAGGTTTGGAAGATAAGTGAGCCCATCAACTCCAACGGCATCACTGAGTATAGAACCACGACCTAAAAGTCTCCTTACTCGTCGTATGAAAAGTATGCAACATGAACGTTGCAGCCCGAAAATGGGTCAGCACATGGAATATGCTGGCAAAGTAACACATAGAGAATGATGGAAGAATAAGACTATACTACATGCATATTTGGCTGGTGGAAAGCTCTATGGTTACAGTTTTGCGTAAAGCCAATTTTTCCCTACTGCAAAGGAATAAATTTTATTTAACTATCATGGAAGTTGTTAAACATTGAGAGTGTATACACGCTCTCAATCCCAATTAAACATCATCATTAAAACCCAACAAAATTAATTAGAGTAACATGATGAGATTCACATGGTAATCCAAGTACTAGATACTCAAGATGTCCATAACCGGGGACACGGCTAACCATGATTAGTTTATACACTCTGCAGAGGTTTGCGCAATTTTCCCCACAAGACTCGATCTCCCCCGTTGGGATTCTCGCACTACATGGTGTTTGAGAAACGGATGACCGAGACATAGTCTTTCAGAAGCGCTTGCACCTCACGAACGGGTAGACCATACCAACCTACATCTGCTAGTCTACCACTGTAAGAGTTCGCACGACTTAATCAACTATGCTAGAGCCCATAATAGCTTGTGGCTGCACACAGAAGTTTCTAGTATGAATAATCTCATGATCCCTTTGAGCCTCGGTGGTGGTCCAAAGAAAAACAGGCAATCGCTGGAATACCCAGGTGCCTCAATCCACCCAGATGTGTGTTTAAGTTGCCACCTTAAATAAACCATTGATTAAGAATCTCACATCTGTCATGGATACACTCACCCAATCCACGTCTACTAGCATAGCACAGCGATAAGCAACGTAGAAGTAACTCCCAAAGGTTTGATAATAAAACAGGTAATAGGTACTACCTCATCTACTTCCCAAAACCCACAATTTAATTAGATCCTAAACATGCAATGTGTGAGGATTGATCTAATGCAATAAAAACTGGGTAATAGGAAGTATGATCAAAGTGTTACTTGCCTTGCTGATGATCTGTGAAACCTAGGGATTCGAAGTAGCAAGCGGCGCAATCCGGGTACTCTATCGCAAACAAACAAGTATACAATAAGTACTCATCTAATGCACAGGTAAAACTCAAATAAGAGATCTAACCAGATAGTTCAACTTAAGAACTCCGGTTGGCAAAAAGAATCAAATCGAATGAAGCAACGAAAGACAAATGACAAAAGAAACAAACTCCGTTTACTAATCTGAATCTAGGTCAAATTTTACTGAGGCAAAAATTTGTTTGAGTTGGTAAAACGGAAATAGGGTTTCGAGACAAAACTCCAGCCGCTTGAATCGCCTGATTCTGATAAACGAGCAAAAAGTTATACTAGAACAAAAATCGGATCAGAAATAATGATCAGAAATAATCGTGGAAAATCCGAGAAAAAGAGAAACGATGAACAGAATAACGAACGAACGTTCGTTTTCTGGAACTTAACGACGAACACGTTTGTTAAAACGAACGAACGAGCGAACGCTCACTAAATAGATAAACCGGAAAAAAACGATCTATTAAAAAAACGAAAACTAGGGTTTTCTAAAAAACCGAATCGGTTTTTCTCAGAAAACCGGGCGGCGGTGGCTACCTCGGCTCGGACTCCGGCGAGGCGGGCAGCGGTGGCTACCTCGGCTCGGACTCCAGCGAGGCAGGCGGCGGGGCTGCGTGGGCGGGGCGGCGGCTACCTGGCGGCGGCGGCGGCGCGGACTGCAGGCGGTGGCAGGCGGCGCGGGCGGCGTCGGCGGCGGGGCTGCGTGGGCAGGGCGGCGCGGCTCGGGGCTCCAGGGGGTGGCTATTTAAAGGAGGGGGCCTGGCTTGGGGAGGGGGTCGGGCGGTGGCGAGGCGGCTCCGACTCGAACTCTCTCCCGAGTCCGGCGGTTGCACGAGCGAGGAGGCGGCAGCTCCTGGCAGGCCGGCCTGGCTCGGCTGGGCCTTTGGCCCAGTCGGGCGCGGGTTTTTTTTAAATAATTTCGCCCTACTAAAAAAAGTCTAGAAAAATAAATAACAATCTAAAAATGCCAAAACAAATTTTCACCGTCTAAATAAAATATTTAGAACATGATGAACATTTTCTTGGCCCTAAATGAAATTTTTGAAAACGTGCAATTTTTCCTAAATTCAAAAAAAAACAACGAAAAACTCTAAAATAAAACTTATTTGATTTTATCATTAAATCCTCAATATTTCTTTATTTTGGGAAAGTCATTTTATTCCCTCTCTCATATTTTTGTAATAGAAATAATTGAAGATAAAATAAATAAAATCAAATGATCCTATTTTTTCAAAATTTCAGAAAACTCAAATATGAAAATAACAAAATCCCCAACTCTCTCCGAGGGTCCTTGAGTTGCGTGAAATTTCTAGGATCAACCCCAAAGCAAATAAAATATGATATGCAATGATTATCTAATGTATAACATTCTAAATTGGAAATTTGGGATGTTACAAACCTACCCCCCTTAAGATGAATCTCGCCCTCGAGATTCGGGTTGGCTAGAAAATAGGTGAGGGTGGTCCTTCAGCATATCTTCCTCTCGCTCCCAGGTGGCTTCATCCTCCGTGTGGTGGCTCCACTGAACTTTGCAAAACTTGATAACCTTGCTGCGGGTTACTCGGCTGGCATACTCAAGAATCTTAACTGGTTTCTCCTCATAGCTCAAATCACTGTCCAACTGAATCGCTTCCAGTGGCACTATATCTCTCAGCGGTATATCAGCCATCTCTGCATGGCACTTCTTCAACTGGGAAACGTGGAATACATCGTGAACTCCTGACAATCCTTCGGGCAATTCCAACTTGTAAGCTACTTCTCCCATATGCTCCAAAACTTTGTATGGTCCTACAAAACGTGGCGCTAACTTTCCCTTAACTCCAAAGCGCTTAACTCCTCGAAGTGGAGATACTCGAAGATAAACTCACTCTCCGACTTCGTAGACTGTCTCCTTGCATTTTGTATCTGCGTAGCTCTTCTGCCTGGACTAGGCTACCTTGGGCCTATTGCGAATCAATTTCACCTTATGTTCAGATTCCTTAATCAGATCCGGTCCAAACAACTGTCGGTCTCCAACTTCATCCCACGACAATGGGGTCCTGCACCTCCTTCCGTACAAGGATTCGAAAGGGGCCATCTTCAAACTGGATTGATAACTATTGTTGTAAGAGAACTCTGCATATGGTAAATTGTCGTCCCAACTAGATCCATAATCTAGCGCACAAGCTCTCAGCATATCCTCCAAAATCTGATTACTCTCGGTCTGTCCATCTGTCTGCGGATGGAAAGCGGTACTGAACTCTAGCCTGGTACCTAAAGTTTCGTGCAACTGATTCCAGAACTTTGAGGTAAACTGGGTTCCTCTATCTGATACAGTGCTCCTTGGAACTCCATGCAGACATACGATCCTGGTCATGTATATCTTTGCCAGCTTAGCACTGGTGTAGGTAGTCTTCACTGAGATGAAATGAGCTACCTTTGTTAAACGATCGACTACTACCCAAATCGAGTCATAGCCTGAACGAGTTTTGGGAAAACCCGTAATAAAATCTATGCCTAACTTATCCCACTTCCATTCGGGTATTGGAAATGGCTGTAACAATCCTGCTGGGTTCTGATGCTCTGCCTTTACTCTCTGACATACACCACAAACTGCTACATACTCCGCAATATCCTTCTTCATTCCGGTCCACCAGAAAGTATCCTTCAAATCCAAATACATCTTGGTATTCCCTGGGTGAATCGAATATGGTGAATCATGGCCTCTTGCAGTATCAACTTCCTGATCTCCGGGTCATTGGGCACGTAAACCCAGTCTTCAAACCTTAGGGTATCGTGCTCATCCTCATGAAATCCCTTAGCTTTTCCTTTGCTCATTTTCTCCTTTATAGAAGAAATCTCTTTGTCAGTCTTCTGGGCTTCTCTAATCTTATCCATCAAAGTAGACTGAATCCCTAATGCTGCTACATAGCCTCTCGGAACTATCTCCAAACAAAGCTCATGAAGATTTTCGGCTAACTCCCTTGGTAAATCTCCCGTCATTAGGGCACTGACATGGCTTTTACGGCTCAACGCGTCGGCTACTACGTTAGCCTTTCTGGGGTGATAGTGCAATCTTACATCATAATCCTTGATGAGCTCCAACCATCTCCTTTGCCTAAGATTCAACTCCTTCTGCATGAAAATATACTTCAAACTCTTGTGATCCGTGTACACTTCATAATGGTTTCCAATGAGAAAATGTCTCCAAGTTTTTAATGCATGCACTACGGCTGCTAACTCCAAATCATGCGTGGCATAATTCAACTCATGAGGCTTAAGTTGTCGTGAGGCATATGAAACAACTCTTCCCTCCTACATAAGCACTGCTCCAAGTCCTCGACGTGAAGCATCGCAATACACCTCATAATCCTTGTTCTGATCCGGCAAAATCAACACAGGTGATGTAACCAAATGTTTCTTAAACTCCTGGAAACTGGCCTCACATTCCTCAGTCCATTTGAACTTGGTATCCTTCTTCAACAACTCCGTCATAGGCTTCGCAATCTTCGAGAAATTTTCAATAAATCTCCGATAGTATCCTGCAAGTCCTAGAAAACTCCGGATCTCTCCAACTGTTGTTGGGGCTTCCCAATTTGTCACAGTGTCAACCTTGGTGGGATCTACTGCTATACCTTCTCTGGATATAACGTGTCCAAGGAATCCAACTTCCTTCAACCAAAATTCACATTTGCTAAACTTGGCATATAGCTGATGTTCTCTGAGCGTTCCAAGTACCAAACGCAAATGCTCCTTATGCTCCTCTTCATTCTTCGAGTAAACCAGGATATCATCAATGAACACTATGACGAACTTATCCAAAAACTCCACAAATACTTTGTTCATCATGTTCATAAAATAGGCAGGTGCGTTAGTCAGACCAAATGAGATAATGGTATACTCATACAGCCCATACCTGGTGGTAAAAGCCGTCTTAGGTATATCCTATTCTCGAATCTTCAACTGATGGTATCCTGATCGCAGATCGATCTTGGAAAATACCTTAGCTCCTTGCAATCGATCAAATAGATCATTAATCATCGGTAGTGGGTACTTGTTCTTGATGGTTACTTCATTCAATCCTCGATAATCAACAACCATCCTTAACGATCCATCCTTCTTTTCCACTAAAAGTACTGGCGATCCCCAAGGTGAAGAACTTGGGCGAATATAACCTTTATCCAGTAACTCCTTAATCTGCTTCTTAATTTCCTCCAAATCCTTTGAGGGCATCCTATATGGTCTCTTAGATATTGGCCCTGTGCATGGCAAAAGCTCAATCAAGAACTCAATATCTCTATCCAGTGGCATGCCTGGCAACTCCTCTAGAAATATGTCAGGGAAATCCTTCACTGCTGGTACTTCCTCCTGCACAACTCCTGTTAAGCAATTTACTTGAGGCCTCTTCCGCACATGCCGAGATACATACTTGATCCTTCTTCCTTCTGGCGTTGTAAGCAAAATTGACTTACTGGCGCATTCAATGTTCCCTTCATACTTCGATAACCAATCCATGCCTAATATCACATCCAATCCTTGAGATTCCAATACTATTAGGTCCGAGGGAAATACATAGTTACCAATCCTTAATGGTAACCGATCACACCATAGACTAGCCATATACTCTGCTCCAGGCGAGGTTACTAACATGGATGACTAAGGGCTTGGGTTGGCAGTTTATACTTATCCACAAATCCCCTTGAGATGTGTGAATGCGATGCACCAGTATCAAAAAGAACGAGTGCAGTAAATGACTTAACCAAAAACTTACCTATTACTGCATCGTGCTGGGCTTCAACCTCCTCCACGTTAACGTGGTTCGCCTGTCCCCTGTTGGAAGGGTTCGGCTTCTTCCCAGAGCTTCCATTGCCATTTCCATTCTGGGCTTCAGGACATTCATTGGCATAATGTCCGGTCTTCTGGCACTTAAAGCAAGTGACTTGGCTCAGGTCTCTCTTGGCTGGGGTTGATGTGTTGGTACGGTTCTAGCCATTGCTTCCTCCATTCCCATTACCATTATTGGGGCCACTATGATTGTGCGAGCTTCCTCCCCCATGGGTATGCTGAAAAGGTCCTCTCGGTCTAGGGGTAAAGCGCGGCTTCTGCTGAGCTCAAAAATTGTACTTCCCTTGTCCATACTTCCTCTTGCGGTTCTCAATTTGCTGCTGCTTCCCTTCAATCATAAGAGCATGATCTACCAACTCCTGGTAGTTGTTGAAGGTTGCTACCATCAACTGCATGCTCAACTCATCATTCAGTCCTTCCAGAAACTTCTCCTGCTTAGCTGCATCTGTAGCAACGTCATCTGGGGCATAACGTGCTAGCTTACTAAAGCCTGCTGGAACATGGGCAGTACCGAAAGCCTGCTGGAACTGGTCCCATGTGACAGTGTCGATAGGGAAAGTGGCTGTGAAATTCTCCCACCATGATGCTGCGGGTCCGTCAAGCTGATGTGCGGCAAACTTCACCTTTTCTGCATCTGTGCATCCTGCCGTGGTCAACTCCCTTGCTGTCTTGCGGAGCCAATCATCTCCTACTATAGGCTCGGTGCTACTGGAAAACACTGGCGGGTTCACCTAAGAAAACGGGCTAAGTGGTCAACAGGTGGTGGTGGTGGTGGGTTGTTGTTGTTGTTCCCCTGATTCTGATTCTGGACTAGCAACTGCATCAACGTATTCTGCTGCTGGATCAACTGAGTGAGCTCCGGTGGGAAGGTAAATCCGGGGTCATGTCTCGGAGGCATCTGATGGGTTTAGAAAAGATGAGATTTAAGAATAGAGAGGGGTCTAAAGAGAAACACTACCCTTATGCACATGAGGCAAAAGCAAACAATTTACTTCATTCAATCAAACAAGGGCACACAATCGGTCTAACTATCGCAAAAGTGCTCAGACTACTATATTTACATGGTGGACTACTACTACTGTTGGGTGGTCTACTAGAAATATTCTTCGGTTGCAGACTCCATGATATCTGCTCCAGCTTCATCAACATAGTCATCATCGCTATCATCTGGATCTGAGTTGGTGTTGTCGATGATGATGTAGTCTTCCGGGTGAATCTCCTTGGGTTCTTCATCTTCTTCTACTGGTGTAGAGCCTCCCATGAATATTCCGATCTTCTTGATCAGGTTGTCATTCTTCTCCACTAGTACTTCGATTTCCTCTTCATAATCTTCACGTGTAGCCTTGAGTTCTTCCTCTAGTTCCTTGATTCTTGTTCTTGCCTTCTTCAGATCTATCATGTCTGCGCACATCTGGTTCTCCTGATATCGAATGTGCTAGTTCAACTCCTAGATAAAAGCTGCAATGGATCTATCCTTCTTGGTGTTGATCATCTCCCAGTGCTCATCTCGGCGCCCAGAAATCTGGTAAATAGTATCCTTGAGATCATTGCGGTAAACTTCTCCAATACATCCCATGGTGATGTTAGCTTCCATGCTCTTTCCTAGACTCCAGGTTGGTGCATTGAAGGAAAACTCTATGGGATCGGTGACTGGCATGAACGTTCTTCCTAGAACTTGAACTTGAATCATCCAGCGCTCCTCTTCAGGTAAAGTGGCGTTGTAGGTTCCGGTGAAGCTTGGTACTCCGATGTTCAGATATCTAGTGACTTCCTTCAGGTGACGTCCAAAGGGTGTATCTTCATCCGGTTGCGTGAACTTGTTCGTTGCATCTGCCATCCTAAAAGAGTAGGAAAAGATGAGGAGTCAGAATGAGAAGACTGAGTAGTGATATAGGGCTTTTAGCTTAGTTGTCGTGTCCTACAGTCAGCGTGTGCTCTGATACCATCTTTTAGTGACCAGACCTCAACCAGTCTGATCTCTGTGCTCAGGTGTCATCCCTGGATCAGTAATGCTGACACCACATAGTACTTGAAGGATTTATAACAGAATAGCAATCACACACTTATTACATCGAGTGTCTCAAAAGAGAACTTATTACAACAAATATGCCTTAAGGCCATCTAATAACGATAGTAGCAGAAGGCTTGGAAGATAAGTGAGTCCATCAACTCCAACGGCATCACTGAGTATAGAACCACGACCTAAAAGTCTCCTTACTCGTCGTTTGAAAAGTCTGCAACATGAACGTTGCAGCCCGAAAACGGGTCAGCACATGGAATATCCTGGCAAAGTAACACATAGAGAATGATGGAAGAATAAGACTATACTACATGCATATTTGGCTGGTGGAAAGCTCTATGGTTACAGTATTGCGTAAAGCCAATTTTTCCCTACTGCAAAGGAATAAATTTTATTTAACTATCATGGAAGTTGTTAAACATTGAGAGTGTATACACGCTCTCAATCCCAATTAAACATCATCATTAAAACCCAACAAAATTAATTAGAGTAACATGATGAGATTCACATGATAATCCAAGTACTAGATACTCAAGATGTCCATAACCGGGGACACGGCTAACCATGATTAGTTTATACACTCTGCAGAGGTTTGCGCACTTTTCCCCACAAGACTCGATCTCCTCCATTGGGATTCTCGCACTACATGGTGTTTGAGAAACGGATGACCGAGACATAGTCTTTTAGAAGCGCTTGCACCTTACGAACGGGTAGACCATACCAACCTGCATCCCCTACATCTGCTAGTCTACCACTGTAAGAGTTCGCATGACTTAATCAACTATGTTAGAGCCCATAGTAGCTTGTGGCTACACACGGAAGTTTCTAGTATGAATAATCACATGATCCCTTTGAGCCTAGGTGGTGGTCCAAAGAAAAACAGGCAATCGCTGGAATACCCATGTGCCTCAATCCACCCAGATGTGTGTTTAAGTTGCCACCATAAATGAACCATTAATTAAGAATCTCACATCTGTCATGGATACACTCACCCAATCCATGTCTACTAGCATAGCATAGCGATAAGCAACGTAGAAGTAACTCGCAAAGGTTTGATAATAAAACAGGTAATAGGTACTACCTCATCTACTTCCCAAAACCCACAATTTAATTAGATCCTAAACATGCAATGTGTGAGGATTGATCTAATGCAAAAAAAACTGGGTAATAGGATGTATGATCAAAGTGTTACTTGCCTTGCTGATGATCTGTGAAACCTAGGGATTCGAAGTAGCAAGCGGCGCAATCCGGGTACTCTATCGCAAATAAACAAGCATACAATAAGTACTCATCTAATGCACAGGTAAAACTCAAATAAAAGATCTAACCAGATAGTTCAACTTAAGAACTCCGGTTGGCAAAAAGAATCAAATCGAACGAAGCAACGAAAGACAAACGGCAAAAGAAACAAACTCCGTTTACTAATCTGAATCTAGGTCAAATTTTACTGAGGCAAAAACTTGTTTGACTTGGTTAAACAGAAAGAGGGTTTCGAGACGAAACTCCAGGCGCTTGAATCGCTTGATTCCGATAAACGAGCGAAAAGTTATACTAGAACAAAAATCAGATCAGAAATCGCGATCAGAAATAATTGCGGAAAATCCGAGAAAAACATAAACGACGAACAAAATAACGAACGAACGTTCGTTTTCTGGAACTTAACGATGAACCCGTTCGTTAAAACAAACGAACGAGCAAACGCTCACTAAATAGATAAACCGGAAAAAATCGATCTATTTAAGAAAAATGAAAACTAGGGTTTTCTAAAAAAACTAATCGGTTTTTCTCAGAAAACCGGGCGGCGGCTACCTCGGCTCGGACTCCGGCGAGGCGGGCGGCGGCTGCTGGCGGCGGCACGGGCTGCAGGCGGCGGCAGGCGGCACGGGCGGCGTCGGCGGCGGGGCTGCGCGGGCGGGGCGGCGCGGCTCGGCTCGGGGCTCGAGGGACGGGGGGCGGGTGGCTATTTAAAGGGGGAAGGGGGGTGGCGCCCTGGCTTGGGGAGGGGGTCAGGCGGCGGCGAGGCGACTCCGGCTCGGACTCTCTCCCGAGTCCGTCGGCTGCACAGGCGAGGAGGCGGCAGCTCCTGGCGGGCCGGCCTGGCTCGGTTGGGCCTTTGGCCCAGTCGGGCGCGGTTTTTTTTAAATAATTTTTTCGCCAGACTAAAAAAAGTTCTAGAAAAATAAATAAAAATCTAAAAATGCCAAAACAATTTTTCACTGTCTAAATAAAATATTTAGAACAGGATGAACATTTTCATGGCCCTAAATGAAATTTTTGAAAACGTGCAATTTTTCCTAAATTCAAAAAAAACAACGAAAAACTGCAAAATAAAACTTATTTGATTTTATCATGAAATCCTTAATATTTCTTTATTTTGGGTAAGTCATTTTATTCCCTCTCTCATATTTTTGTAATAGAAATAACTGAAGATAAAATAAATAAAATCAACTATTCCTATTTTTTCAAAATTTGAGAAAACTCAAATATGAAAGTAACGAAATCCCCAGCTCTCTCTGAGGGTCCTTGAGTTGCGTGAAATTTCTAGGATCAACCCAAAATAAAATAAAATATGATATGGAATGATGATCTAATGTATAACATTCCAAATTGGAAATTTGGGATGTTACAATGCATTTATAGCTCTAGTGCATCCGTTGCATGGCAATCCCTACTCCTTGCATTAACATCAATCGATGGGCATCTTCATAGCTCATTGATTAGCCCCGTTGATGTGAGACTTTCTCCTTTTTGTCTTCTACACATAACCCCCATCATTATACTCTATTCCACCCATAGTGCTATATCCATGGCTCACGCTCATGTATTGCGTGAAAGTTGAAAAAAGTTTGAGATTACTAAAGTATGAAACAATTTCTTGGATTGTCATCGGGGTTGTGCATGATGAGAGCGTTCTTGTGTGACAAAAATGGAGCATGACTAAACTATATGATTTTGTAGGGACGAACTTTCTTTGGCCATGTTATTTTGAGAGGACATGATTGCTTAGTTAGTATGCTTGGAGTATCATTATTTCTATGTCAATATGAACTTTTATATTGAATCTTTTGGATCTGAATATGCATACCACAATTAAGAAAGAATTACATTGAAATTATGCCAAGTAGCACTCCGCATCAAAAATTCTGTTTTTATCATTTACCTACTCGAGGACGAGCAGGAATTAAGCTTGGGGATGCTGATACGTCTCCAACGTATCTATAATTTTTGATTGCTCCATGCTATATTATCTTCTGTTTTGGACATTATTGGGCTTTATTATCCACTTTTATATTATTTTTGGGACTAACCTATTAACCTAGAGCCCAGTGCCAGTTTCTGTTTTTTCCTTGTTTTAGGGTTTCAAAGAAAAGGAATATCAAACGGAGTCCAAACAGAATGAAACCTTCGGAAAAGTTACTTTTGGAAAGAAAGCAATACAGGAGACTTGGAGTTGCACGTCAGGGGATCAATGAGGAAGCCACAAGGCAGTGGGCGCGCCCACCCCCTGGGCGCACCCTCCACCCTCGTGGGCCCCTCGTGGCTCCCCTGATGTATTTCTTCCGCCTATATATATCCATATACCCTAAAACGACCGGGGAGCACAATAGATCAGGAGTTCCGCCGCCAGAAGCCTCCGTAGCCACCGAAAACCAATCTAGACCCGTTTCGGCACCCTACCGAAGGGGGGAATCCCTCTCCGGTGGCCATCTTCATCATCCCGGTGCTCTCCATGACGAGGAGGGAGTAGTTCTCCCTCGGGGCTGAGGGTATGTACCAGTAGCTATGTGTTTGATCTCTCTCTCTCTCTCGTGTTCTTGGGGTGATACGATCTTGATGTATCATGAGCTTTGCTATTATATTTGGATCCTATGATGTTTCTCCCCTTCTACTCTCTGGTAATGAATTGAGTTTTCCCTTTGAATTCATCTTATCAGATTGAGTCTTTAAGGATTTGAGAACACTTGATGTATGTCTTGTCGTGCATATCTGTGGTGACAATGGGATATCACGTGATTCACTTGATGTATGTTTTGGTGACCAACTTGCGGGTTCCGCCCATGAACTTATGCATAGGGGTTGGCACACGTTTACGTCTTGATTCTCCAGTAGAAACTTCGGGGCACTCTTTGAGGTTCTATGTGTTGGTTGAATAGATGAATCTGAGATTGTGTGACGCATATCGTATAATCATACCCACGGATACTTGAGGTGACATTGGCGTATCTAGGTGACATTAGGGTTTTGGTTGATTTGTGTCTTAAGGTGTTATTCTAGTACGAACTCTAGGGCTGTTTGTGATAGTTATAGGAATAGCCCAACGGATTGATTGGAAAGAATAACTTTGAGGTGGTTTCATACCCTACCATAATCTCTTCGTTTGTTCTCCGCTATTAGTGACTTTGGGTGACTCTTTGTTGCATGTTGAGGGATAGTTATGTGATCCAATTATGTTATTATTGTTGACAGAACTTGCACTAGTGAAAGTATGAACCCTAGGCCTTGTTTCAACGCATTGCAATACCGTTTGTGCTCACTTTTATCATTAGTTACCTTGCTGTTTTTATATTTTCAGGTTACAAAAACCTTTACCTACCATCGATATACCACTTGTATTACCATCTCTTCGCCGAACTAGTGCACCTATACAATTTACCATTGTATTGGGTGTGTTGGGGACACAAGAGACTCTTTGTTATTTGGTTGCAGGGTTGCTTGAGAGAGACCATCTACATCCTATACCTCCTACGGATTGATAAACCTTAGGTCATTCACTTGAGGGAAATTTGCTACTGTCCTGAAACCTCTGCACTTGGAGGCCCAACAACGTCTACAAGAAGAAGGTTGTGTAGTAGACATCAATTGCTCAAAAATTAGTTTCTGTACACGGATGATGAGTACTATGATACAATTAAATACGAGGATCTTGTGTTTGCTTCCACCACTCATGGCATCGTTTTTGCATGGGATCCTCGTTGTTTCGGTACGTTTCTCTTCCACCGTAATTATAATTGTTTCATCCACATGCATGCGGGTTAGCAAGTTTACCTTTACTAATTAACCTTCTTCTTGTGTTTCCAAAGTCCTGTGAACATTCCACCACCTATACTTGAAAATTTTTATAACCAAGGGGGAGATGACGATGGTGATGATCACGATCATGAGGTCGAGCAGGACTTATATACTCAGTGGCGGCTGGCAACTAATTCCGATGGATCACCTGTTCTCGTCTGTATACAGTGCACTGAGATTGTTACTACTGAGGGAGCACGTGTTGTCTCCCATGGTCGCCCTCTCCGGACCTATTCCAACACCCGTTACAGGGTATTCGGGATGGATACTGGTGTGCTAGCGCCAACACCTTCTCCCTGGTACAGTATTGATAGTCTTGGAGCAAACTCGCTCTTCCCTGGGCAAAACTATCCAATGATGGTTAAAGGCGATCCAGCTGCTATTGACACAACGTTACTACCATTTATGAGAAGCAACTGTTTCTATACCTCGGACATTGCAGTGGTTCCCTACCCTGCTCCTGATATATGCCGCTTCAGCCTGGATGATCAGTCCTGCGTTGCTCTCGATATTGACAATAGCTGGCCCTTCCCAGAGCACCTATGGTTCAAAGCAAGTGTTTCCAACGCCAAGGATTGGTTGAGTTGAAGCTCATTTCATTGCTTGTTATTTGTTGTGTGATGAAAACTTCAGTATTTACTAGAATCTTTTGTTGGAAATAATCTATAATCCAACATGTATCATCGTTGTCGTTGTGTGTTGATGACTTGTTGTATGTAATGAATGGTACATTTGCAAATGTGTGTCATAGACTCAATTTATGAATGGTTTTCGAGTCACTTCTTGGAGTGTGAGTACCGTAGTAGTATAGCCGACAACCGGTTAGTATATGAAGTTGCCACATCACATAGAGCCAACCTAATATTGGAGTACCAGATCTGAGATGCCATGTGTACCAGATGAATGACTCCATGTTCGACCACCGTGATGCTAGGTGCGAGCCACGGAACACTGTTGCAGAGACCCCCCTCATAATTTTCCTACATTGGTCATTTGATTCATAGGATAGAATGCTATAGGATTTTTCCCCTATGTAATCATGTTTTAATTGGCAATCTAGCATCCACTCCAACTTTTGTTTCACTTCCTTTGATCCTACGAAGAGAGTACTTGCTCTAAATGATGTGCCGCTGCAAGAGTTAACCATGCTCTAAAAAGGTGGACCAGCTTTGGCTATAGTAGCACTATACTAGGTTAGTAGGTGACCTTGCGCTTGGCTCTTCTCCTCTTCCGGAAGTCGAACAATAATGATGGTACTACTTCTGGCAATCTGACACCAAATGAACTGCAGCACGTCCACCGCTTGTAAGCAAAAGTTTCTCCTCGTGCTGCAAGCCACCGCGCACGCGTTGGCGAGGGAGAAGGCGCAGTAAGCAAGCTTCTCGCCGTTCTGCGAGTTGACGGGACACATCAAAGTTACGTATTTATTAGTACTCTCTTCAAAAAGGGCCGACCATGTCCATGGCTACCATCCCATTCTCTGTCAGTGAGTATGTGCACTATTCATGTGCCGTCGAGGAGAAAAAATATTGCGTAGTACTAGGTGCCATTGAAGTGCACGATTCACTTACGTACTGCATATCTCCATTTTCTTGCATGACACGCCACCTTGATGCTAGATGTCCCGCGTGCCATGGAGGCATATAGTATTATTTTGTAACATGGAGGCATATAGTATTATTTTGTAAAATGGAGGCATATAGATGTCCCGCGTGCCGGCAACAGGATGAACAAAGCTTATGTCTTAAACGAAAGAGTGGAAGAACATAGATTCCCGACGACCGAGAAGGAGCTACAAACCTCGGGGTGGAGCGTCTACACTCACAATATTTTCTATTATTCAGCGATATAAAATCAACCAAATCTCTCCATGTTCCTATACCATTCTATAGTACTATAAGAATAACTTTGAACATAAGCCATTGATTCACTCTATCCAATGGTCATAGTTGGAAAATGCAAACAAAACCAAGCATTGGATCAACTCTTTTTTTGAGATCAACTCTTTTAGCACTTAGATTGTTGCCGCCTGCCCACCTAGCCCACCTATATATCCGCTCACGTGTGATGACCACAGGAGCTCTCCACTCAGATTGTATGTTAAAAAAATAAAGGTCGATAACTGATGTGGCACCTCGGGCCAACGCGACCAGATCGCATTTTGCATGAGAAATTACACACCATGTTTCGTTGACATGTGGCCCCGTTCCAACATGTCAGTGAGATGACGGCGAGTCCTTTTGTACAATTTCCGAAAGGACATGTAGACCGCTGCGCCTCTTCATGTACCGTGGCAAACTAGAAACCGTCCACTGACTCTTCGCCTTTCCCTCTCGATTTGGAACTGCCGTCGCACGCTCTTCCTCCCTCCTCCATTTACCATCACCCTTCCTTCTTCCATTGTTCGACTGTCTTCTCCATGGAGGGAACAAACCATTGCCCCGATCTGAAAGATGACGTGGTGGGGGAACTCATTGATCGATGCGATGTCATCACCTCAGCTAGCATGGCAGGTTCGTTCAAGAACATTCTCGACTCAACTAATAACATCATTACAAGGAACCCAAGGGTCCAGGAGTGGTTTGATCTCCCCAATCTTCTTCGCTATAAGCCTGCTCGCATGGGCGCGGATGACGGAGGCCTCACCTTGTGCAAGTTGATGCCGCTTGATAATGATACATGTGATGTCAAGATGCCATCTCTTAAGGGTAAGGCTTGGGCTGGCGCAAATGTAGATTGGGTTGTTTATATTGGGTACAATTGCGAGTGGGAACTTGTGAATGTGTACACTCGTCAACGGATTCCACTTCCAAAAATCTCAGAGTGCCCTGAGGTTGAGCAGACAGATGATCTACGTACGTTCATATACGATCATGGTGGCTGTCATCTATGGAAGATAGCAATTTGTCGAGTTCCCAACCGCTCTTGGAATTACAAGAACTATGAAGTTGTTGCTATATTCGACAAGCTTGTTGCCGTCGTTATTGATTTCACAGTTCGCCCATGGATATTGCTCAAAAATCAGTTTCTGTACACGGATGATGAGTACTATGATGCAATTAACTACGAGGATCTTGTGTTTGCTTCCACCACTCGTGGCATTGTTTTTGCATGGGATCCTCGTTGTTTCGGTACGTTTGTCTTCCACCGTAATTATAATTGTTTCATCCACATGCATGCGGGTTAGCAAGTTTCCCTTTTCTAATTAACCTTCTTCTTGTGTTTCCAAGGTCCTGTGAACATTCCACCACCTATACTTGAAAAAATTTATAACTAAGGGGGAGACGATGATGGTGATGATCACGATCATGAGGACGAGCAGGACTTATATACTCAGTGGCGGCTGGCAACTAATTCCGATGGATCACCTCTTCTTCTCTGTATACAGTGCACTGAGATTGTTACTACTGAGGGAGCACATGTTGTCTCCCATGGTCGCCCTCTGCGGACTTATTCAACCACCCATTGCAGGGTATTCGAGATGGATACTGGTGTGCTAGCGCCAACACCTTCTCCCTGGTACAATATGGATAGTCTTGGAGCAAACTTGCTCTTCCTTGGACCAAACTATCCAATGATGGTTAAAGGCGATCCAACTGCTGTTGACACAACGTTACTACCATTTATGAGAAGCAACTGTATCTATACCTCGGACATTGTGGTGATTCCCTACCCTACTCCTGATATAAGCCGCTTCAGCCTGGATGATCAGTCCTGCGTTGCTCTCGATATTGACAATAGCTGGCCCTTCCCAGAGCACCTATGGTTCAAAGCAAGTGTTTCCAACGCCAAGGATTGGTTGAGTTGAAGTTCATTTTATTGCTTGTTATTTCTTGTGTGATGAAAACTTCAGTATTTACTAGAATCTTTTGTTGGAAATAATCTATAATCCAACATGTATCATCATTGTCGTTGTGTGTTGATGACTTGTTGTTTGTAATGAATGGTACATTTGCAAATGCGCGTCATAGACTCAATTTATGAATGGTTTTCGAGTCACTTCTTGGAGTGTGAGTACCGTAGTAGTATAGACAGCATCCGGTTAGTATATGAAGTTGCCACAGCACATAGAGCCAACCTAATATTGGAATACCAGATCTGAGATGCCACCTGTACCAGATGAATGACTCCAAGTTCAACCACCGTGATGCTAGGTGCGAGCCGAGGAACACTTTTGGAGAGACCCCCCTCATAATTTTCGTACATTGGTCATTTGATTCATAGGATAGAATGCTAAAGGATTTTTCCCTATGTAATCATGTTTTAGTTAGCAATCTAGCATCCACTCCAACTTTTGTTTCACTTCCTTTGATCCTACGAAGAGAGTACTTGCTCTAAATGATGTTCCGCTGCAAGAGCCGCCTATATTAATTAACCATGCTCTAAAAAGGTGGACCAGCTTTGGCTATAGTAGTACTATACTAGGTTAGTAGATGACCTTGCGCTTGGCTCTTCTCCTCTTCCGGAAGTCGAACAATAATGATGGTACTACTTCTGGCAATCTGACACCAAATGAACTGCTGCACGTCCACCGCTTGTAAGCAAAAGTTTCTCCTTGTGCTGCGAGCCACCATGCACGCGTTGGCAAGGGAGAAGGCATAGTAAGCAAGCTTCTCGTCATTCTGCGAGTTGACGGGACACATCAAAGTTACGTATTTATTAGTACTCTCTTCAAAAAGGGCCGATCATGTCCATGGCTACCATCCCGTACTCTGTCATTGAGTACATGCACTATTCACGTGCTATCGAGGAGAAAAAATATTGTGTAGTACTAGGTGCCATTGAAGTGCACGACTCACTTACGTATTGCATATCTCCATTTTCTTGCATGACACGCCACCTTGATGCTAGATGTCCCGCGTGTTATGGAGGCATATAGTATGATTTTGTAAAAATGGAGGCATATAGATGTCCCGCGTGCCGGCAACAGGATGAACAAAGCTCATGTCTTAAACGAAAGAGTGGAAGAACATAGATTCCTGATGACCAAGAAGGAGCTACAAACCTCGAGGTGGAGCGTGTGCACTCATAATATTTTATATTATTCAGCAATATAAAATCAACCAACTCTCTGCACGTTCCTGTACCATTCTATAGTACTATGAGAATAACTTTGAACGTAAGCCATTGATTCACTCTATCCAATGGTCATAGTTGGAAAATCCAAACAAAACCAAGCATTGGATCAACTCTTTTTTCGAGATCAACTCTTTTAGCACTTAGATTGTTGCCGCCTATCCACCTAGCCCACCTATATATCCGCTCACGTGTGATGACCACAGGAGCTATCCACTTAGATTGTATGTTGAAAAAATAAAGGTCGATGACTAATCCGGCACCACGGGCCAACACGGCCAGATCGCATTTTGCATGAGAAATTACACGCCATGTTTCGTTGACATGTGGTCCCGTTCAAACATGGCAGTGAGACGACGGCGAGTCGTTTTGTAAGGGTGCCTCTTCGTGTACCATGGCAAACTGGCAACCGGCCACCAACTCTTCGCCTTTCCCTCTCGATTTGGAACTGTTGTCACACGCTCCTCCTCCCTCCTCCATTTGCCTTCACCCTTCCTTCTGCCATTGTTCGATCGTCTTCTCCATGGAGGGAACAAGCCGGAAACGACCCCGTTATTCTTGGCCCAATCTGAAAGATGACGTGGTGGGGGAAATCGTTGATTGGTGCGACTTCATCACCTCGGCTAGCATGGCAGGTTCGTTCAAGAACATTCTTGACTCAACTAATAACATCATTACAAGGAACCCAAGGGTCCAGGAGCGGTTTGATCTCCCCTATCTTCTTCGCCATGACCCTGCTGACTGGCGCAGGGACGAGGGAAGCCTCACCTTGTGTAAGTTGATGCCACTTGATAATGATACGTATGATGTTAAGATGCCATCGCTTGAGGGAAAGGCTTGGGCAGGCGCAAATGGAGATTGGGTTGTTTATATTGGGTACAATTGCGAGTGGAAACTTGTGAATGTGTAAACTCGTCAGTAGATTCCACTTCCAAAAATCTCCGAGTGCCCTGAGGTTGAGCACACAGATGATCTACGTACGTACAAATATGATCATGGTGACTGTCGTCTACGGAAGATAGCAATTTCTCAAGTTTCCAACCGCTCTAGGAATTACAAGAACTATCAAGTTGTTGCTATCTTCGACAAGTTTGTTGCCGTCCTTCGTGGTTCGACTGGATGGATATTGCTCAAAAGTCAGTTTCTATACACGGATGTGTACTGTGATGCAATTGAATACGAGGGTCTTGTGTTTGCTGCCACCACTCGTGGCACTATTTTTGCATGGGATCCTCGTTGTTTCGGTATGTTTGTCTTCCACCATAATTATAATTTTTTCATCCACATGCATGCGAGTTAGCAAGTTTCCCTTCTCTACTAATTAACCTTCTTCTTGTGTTTCCAAGGTCCTGTGGACATTCCACCACCTATACTTGAAAAATTTTATAATCAAGGGGGAGATGACGATGGTGATGATCACAAGCATGAGGACGAGGAGGGCCCATATACTCAGTGGCGCCTGGCAACTTCTGATGGATCACCCCTTCTTGTCTGTATACAGCCCACTGCTGATGTTACTACTAAGGAAGCAGGTGTTGTCTCCCATGGCCGCACTCTCCGGACCTATTCCAACACCCGTTGCATGGTATTCGGGATGGATACTACCGTGCTAGCGCTAACACCTTCTCCCTGGTACAGTATTGATAGTCTTGGAGCAAACTCGCTCTTCCTTGGACAAAACTATCCAATGATGGTGAAAGGCGATCCAATTGGTGTTGACACAACGTTACTACCATTTATGAGAAGCAACTGTATCTATACGTCGGAAATTGCAGTGGTTCCCTACCCTGGTCGTGATATACTAGGTCGCTTCAGCCTGGATGATCAGTCATGCGTTGGTCTCGAAATTGACAGTAGCTGGCCATTCCCAGAGAATCACTTGTGGTTCAAAGTAAGCATTTCCAATGCCGAGGATTGGTTGAGTTGAAGTTCATTTCATTGCTTGTTATTAGTTGTGTGATGAAAACTTTAGTATTTATAATGTATCCTCGTTGTCGTTGTGGGTTGATGACTTGTTGTATGTAATAAAATGATATGCCTGTGATAAACTTACTAAATTTATGAATGGCTTTCGATTCACTTCTCTGAGTGGGTGCTGCGACGAGGCAAAAAAATATTTTCCGAATACATAATTGTACGTGCATTGCAACAGGTTATCGGATGAGGCCAATCAACAATAGTACACTATTTGTACTAGCTTCACATGCTGCACTATCTCTACGTCTACGTACGTAATACAACAAGGTTTAAACTTGAGACCAGCCACCCATCCTCACAAAGAACACTTTTTAACCTAGCACAGACTCCAGGAAATTTGGCCACAGTGTGAGGTGGGCCATATGCTAATGTGTTCGCTGTATGTCACCAGCACCTCGAATCCTCGATACTACTACTATAAGTAGTACGAGTAGTAGGGCGGTGATATGTCTCCATCGTATCTATAATTTTTGATTGTTCCATGCCAATATTCTACAACTTTCATATTCGTTTGGCAACTTTTTATACTATTTTTGGGACTAACATATTGATCCAGTGCCCAGTGCCAGTTCCTGTTGTTGCATGTTTTTTGTTTCGCAGAATATCCATATCAAACGGAGTCCAAACGGGATAAAAACTGATGGAGATTTTTTTTGGAATATATATTTGATTTTTGGGAAGAAAAATCCACGCGAGACGATGCCCGAGGGGGCCACGAGGCAGGGGGCATGCCCCAGGGGGCAGGCGCGCCCCTAACCCTCGTGGCCACCCCGTAAGGTGATTGCTGCCCTTCTTTCGCCGCAAGAAAGCTAATATCCGGATAGAGATCGTGTTAAAATTTCAGTCCAATCGGAGTTAGGGATCTCCGGGAATATAAGAAACGGTGAAAGGGTAGAATCTGGGAACACAGAAACAGAGAGAGACAGAGAGACAGATCCAATCTCGGAGTGGCTCTCGCCCCTCCCACGCCATGGAGGCCAAGGACCAGAGGGGAAACCCTTCTCCCATCTAGGGAAGAGGTCAAGTAAGGAGAAGACGAAGGGCCCCCCTCTCCCCTTCTCTTCCGGTGGCGCCGGAACGCTGCCGTGGCCATCATCATCACCGCAATCTTCACCAACAACTTCATCACCATCATCACCAACTCTCCCCCCTCTATGCAGCGGTGTAACCTCTCTCTTACCCACTGTAATCTCTACTTAAAAATGGTGCTCAACGCTATATATTATTTCCTAATGATGTATGGCTATCCTATGATGTTTGAGTAGATCCGTTTTGTCCTATGGGCTATTTGATGATCAAGATTGGTTTGAGTTGCATGTTTTATTATTGGTTCTGTCCTATGGTGCTCTCCGTTTCGCGCAAGCGTGAGGGATCCCCGCTGTAGGGTGTTGCAATACATTCATGATTCGCTTATAGTGGGTTGCGTGAGTGACTGAAACACAAACCCGAGTAAGGGGGTTGTTGCGTATGGGATAAAGAGGACTTGATACTTTAATGCTATGGTTGGGTTTTACCTTAATGATCTTTAGTAGTTGCGGATGCTTGCTAGAGTTCCAATCATAAGTGCATATGATCCAAGTAGAGAAAGTATGTTAGCTTATGCCTCTCCCTCATATAAAATTGCAATAATGATTACAGGTCTAGTTATCGATTGCCTAGGGACAAATAACTTTCTCGTAACAAAAAGCTCTTTACTAAAACTAACTTAGTTGTGTCTTTATCTAAACAGCCCCTAGCTTTTATTTACGTGTTCGTTATTATCTTGCAAACCTATCCAAAAACACCTACATAATACTTGTAGTTTCATACTAGTTCTAGGTAAAGCGAACGTTAAGCGTGCGTAGAGTTGTATCGGTGGTCGATAGAACTTGAGGGAATATTTGTTCTACCTATAGCTCCTCGTTGGGTTCAACAGTCTTATCGAAAGAGGCTACAATTGACCCCCTATACTTGTGGGTTATTAGGCGGCATGGGCCAGAACAAGCATTCACGTCCCGGAGTACGGCACATGCCACCAGCATGACTTCCATCTAACACCATATTTGTTGGAGTCCGTGCTACATCCATCTCTTCAACCTCGTCGTTTCTCTAACTCAGCCATCGTGCGATGGGCGAGGTGGGGGTTTGCCGATAGTCGGTGTCGGTGTCAAAACCGACAGATCTCGGGTGGGGGGTCCCGAACTGTGCATCTAAGGCGGATGGTAACAGGAGGCGGGGGACACGATGTTTACTCAGGTTCGGGCCCTCTCGATGGAGGTAATACCCTATGTCCTGCTTGATTGATCTTGATGATATGAGTATTACAAGAGTTGATCTACCACGAGATCATAGAGGCTAGACCCTAGAAGCTAGCTTATGGTATGATTGTTCTTGTCCTACGGACTAAACCCTCTGGTTTATATAGACACGGGAGGGGGCTAGGGTTACACAGAGTCGGTTACAAGGGAGGAGATCTACATATCCGTATTGCCAAGCTTGCCTTCCACGCCAAGGAGAGTCCCATCCAGACACGGGACGAAGTCTTCAATCTTGTATCTTCATAGTCCAACAGTCCAGCCAAAGGATATAGTCCGGCTGTCCGGAGCCCCCCTAATCCAGGCCTCCCTCAGTAGCCCCTGAACCAGGCTTCAATAATGATGAGTCCGGCGCACGGATTTGTCTTCGGCATTGCAAGGCGGGTTCTTCCTCCGAATACTCCATAGAAGATTTTGAACACAAGGATAGTGTCCGACTCTGCAAAACAAGTTCCACATACCACCGTAGAGAATAATATTTCCACAAATCTAATCTGCTGAAAAGGTTAGCAACATGACATCATGCCATGGCCCGGTCATTATTCAAACCGTTTTTCTCAACCATCACTACACATATTGCGAAGCGGTTTTCTTGACACGTCTTGTCGAAGCAGAGGTCGTGTCCCCTTTATTACGGGATTCTCATCAATACGGACGTGGGTAACCCAATCGTGCCAGCTGGTATGACCCCTCGATTTTGGGCAGGTCCCAAACGGCCACGAGGAGGACACTTGATATTCACCCTCTTTATAAAGAGGCCAAGGCCTGTCCCTTTTTTCCCTCTCGTACTCAATCGAATCCTTCCCCCGCCTCGAGTTCCAACACCCAAGGCTCGGGTCAGGCGCTTCGGACCTTCAACCATGTCCGGATCCAACCTTCAAGGTCGGTGGATGCCTTCCTCTGTCACAGAGGAAGACATCAAGAAGCTAAGAGAGGCCAGGTATTTGACCGGCGAAATCTCGCACAGGCTGCCTGCTCGAGGGCAGGTCATTCCCACTCTCGAACCCGGCGAGAGCGTTGTATTCATCTCTCACTTCCTCCGAGGGCTAGGCCTCGCTCTGGATCCCTTTGTTAGGGGGCTCATGTTCTATTATGGGCTGGATTTCCATGACCTGGCCCCGGATCCCCTCCTTCACATCTCGTCGTTCATCATCGTATGTGAGGCCTTCCTCCGCATTACCCCACACTTCGGCCTGTGGCTCAAGACTTTCAATGTGAAGCCGAAGATGATCGAGGGGCGACACACAGAGTGCGGAGGTGCCGTAATAAGCAAAAGCACTGATGTTCCATGGCCAGAGGGTTCCTTCCCGGAGGTGTCCAATTTATGGCAATGGGAGTGGTTTTATATCACAGCTCCCCGGAGTACCAAGTGGGTAGCCGCCCCTGCCTTTCGCTCGGGCCCCCCACCACAACTGACGTCATGGATCAACAAGGGGCTGGACTGGGGGGGCCAGTAAATGATGTGCTGATATTGCAGGGTCGCATCCGAGATCTCCTCGAGAGAGATGTTAGCCTGGTCACGGTAATGCAAGTCATGTTAGTTCGTCGAGTCCTGCCTTGCAAACGTCGACCCCTCCGTATGTGGGAATTCAACCCGGAAGGACCGCGAACTATTCAGCACTTCCTCAGCATGACGCTCGAAGAGATATACAAATTGTTCTTCGGACCACAAATAAAGTGTCTGGACACCACCGAGGATGCGGGTCTGAGTTGTAATCGCCTAGATACCCAAGTAAGTAACGCTACAAAAAAGACACATTCGTGACATTTTGGGCCAAACAATTTTTTTCTGTCATACATATGACACTTCTATGACGATAATTGTGACAAAACCCGGTATCATCATAGATGTGGTGGGCTCCTACTTCTGTGACAAAAAATCATGACAGAAAATGGGCTTTTCGTCCTGGGCGGGCCGGAGATGCAGCTGCATGACATTCTTTGGGCTGTCCATGACAGAAAAAACCATGGTAGAAGCGAGGGGGAGGAAAATTTCGGGGAGTTCCCGGTTACGGTGGGAGGTCGGGGGCCGAGCGATGCACGCATCTCTCGTACATGTACGCGCGTGTGTGCGAGGCGTTGGCTCTAACTGAACCCGAGCGAGGCGTTGGGCTCTAACTAAACCCAAGCGATTGCACTGCAGGCTATGTGTTGCTGAACCTGAGCGATCGATCGATGGCTGTTAACTGAACCCGATTGAGCGACTCCTTCGCTACTGCTGCTAACTGAAGCCGATCGATGCTGCCTCTAGATGAACAGTGAGCGTTGCGGGGGGGGGGGTTGGATGAACAGTTCCCGGTGGGGGTGGATGAACCGGACCCCATGGTGTTGCCTCTGGATGAACAGGACCCCGATCGATCGAGCCGGTTGGGGCTGGATGAACAGGACCCCGTGGAGGGCTGGATGAACAGGACCACCCCATGGAGGGAAGGATGAACAGTAGACGGTGGAGGGCAGGATGAACAGTAGCCCGCGGAGGGGTGGTTGAACAGGAGCCCGTGGAGAGGGCTGGTTGAACAGTAGCCGGTGGAGTAGCGCGCGGTGGAGGCTGGATGAACAGGAGCCCGTGGATGAACAGTCGCAGGTGGAGGCTGGAGGAGCTCGGCGGTGGATGAATAGTAGCTCATGGAGGCTGGAGGGGGTCGACGGTGGAGATGAACAGTATCTCGTGGAGTCCCGTTTTGCGGTACGCCACACCTCTCCCGATGAAGAGGACCCCCGTTTCGACCGTAGCGCTCCAACACAAGTCCGTTTCCTCCGTTTTGCGGTATGCCACACCCCTCTCGATCAACAGGACCCCCGTTTCGACCGTAGGAGGTCCGTTTCCTCCGTTTTGTGGTACGCCACACCCCTCCCGATGAACAGGATCCTGTTTCGAACGTGGCCGGTCGAACACAAGGCCGTTTCCTCCGTTTTGCGGTACGCCAGGCCTCGTTTCCATCGCCTGTTCCGTCCAAGCCCTCCCGATGAACACGACACATTCCGTTGCCTCCCCATGAACACGACGCATTCTGTTGCCTCCCCATGAACAGGACGACGACGCTGTTTCTCTGTTCCGACACAGCCATGTACACGAGCCCCAGCCGTACGTATGCGCGAGTAGGCATTCGAGACCCCGCCCGTATATACACATACGTGGCCATATTTTCTTTATTGCACCCTGGCCGTTGTACGTACATGTACATGCTACGTGCGCGCCTCTACTACGACACGTGCGCGCCTCTACATCGACAAGTATATATGTACGTATATGTTCGCGACCAGAATGACAACGCTACGTACGCTTCGACCAGGTGGGTCCCGACTGTTAGGCACTTCCTTGCGTGCGAAGATGTAGCTGGTGGGTCCCAGCAGTCAGGGGGCGAAATACGGTGGCCCGTCCGGTGGGTGCCCCTGTCAGGTGGAGGAATAATTATTTTGCACGTAATAAGGAGGCACTTCCTTGCTGCGGCCGTGGACCCAGCTGTCAGTCTCTCCATGTACAGTCCACGTCCGATGGAAGCCGTTCCTTGACCACATTGACCACGCCGCGCCGAGAGCACCGGGGCGGTGGACGACGGCGAGGCCTAGGAAGGGGACGACGCAGAGCCGGGGAAGACGCGGCAGTGGATGCCCACGCGTAGAGGAGTACGAGGGTTCACTGGTTCGCTGCGATGTGAGGCTGCCGTCGCTGCAGAATACCAGGGGGTGTGGGTGAGTAGAGGGATGGCCTGGCCAGCGGTGGGAGTAGTACGAGGCACGACCAGCGCTGGTTTGGGCAGCTGGAGCAAGAAGACCAGAGGTTGAAGAAGCACTACGGCCGTTGGATGGACATCGTACAGTCACTGGAGCTAGAATCGTGCATATTGACTAAGTTGACAAAGCCCTCCATCCCCGTCAACTTAGTAGGCCCACAAGTCAGCCTCCCACCAAGGTGGGTCCCAGCTAGCAGGGGGTATTCATTTTTTGAGCGTAATAAGGAGGCACTTCCTTGCGTGTGAAGATATAGCTGGTGGGTCCGAGCTGTCAGCGACGTTAATATTTTTTTCACGAAATACAGAGGCCCTTTCGGTGGGTCCCTAATGTCAGGTGGAGGAATCATTATTTTGCGCGTAATAAGGAGGCATTTCCTTGCGTGTGGCCGTGGACCCAGTTATCAGCCTCCCCATGTAGAGTCTACTTCAGATGCATGTCGGTCATTGACCACGTTGACCAGGCCGCGCCGAGAGCGACAGGGCGGTGGACGATGGCGAGGCCTAGGAAGGGAACGACACGGAGGCAGGGAAGACTCGACAGTTGTTTCCCATGCGAAGGGGAGTACGACTGTACGAGGGTTTACTGGTTCGTCTGCCGTCGCCGAAGAATAACAACAGGTGTGGGTGAGTAGAGGGATGGCTAGGCCAGCGATGGGAGTATGGTGGGGCGGTGAGGCCTGCGCGGCAGCACAGCCGGCCGTGGGGAGGAGGGAGCAGGCAGTCCCGCCGGCGCTTGTTTGAGCGGTTGGAGCAGGAAGAGCAGAGATTGAAGAAGCACGACGGCCATTCGATGGACATCCAACAGTCACTGCTTGTGCGTCAACCTTTTTTTAGGAAAGCCTCAAATCTGTGGAAAACAGCATACAGCCCATCTACCATTATTTCTAATAATTTACAGCGCATTTGCTAATTCTTAAGGTTTTTTGGAGCCCATATTCTTTTTGTTAGCATTACATCCCATATTGTGGCCATGGTTAAAAAATTAACGAAATTTTGCATATTTCGGTGCGGTCCGAACTGTTTTTAATCCCGAAATTTCAACTCACATTCAAACTGATTTTAAAAATAGATGTATATCAATATAAAATCCAACAAATTCTCCACGCATAAAAAATAATGTAATTTAAAATCACGAAATGAAAAAAAAGATATTTTAAACTAATTACCGGTTTGATGTGTTTTAAAAATGTACATCCCATTTCTCATTACTGATGGGCCATTTTCTCGGCCAGCCGAATGAAGCTCTCGTCGTCTTGAAAGATTTGCAGCCCAACAGGCCTGACAAAGCGACTTACTTGGCAAATCACAAAAAAACTGGGCTGTGGCCGTGGACCCAGCTGTCAGCCTCTCCACGTACAGTACTCTTCCGATGGAAGTCGGTCGTTGACCACATTGACCACGCCGCGCCGAGAGCACCAAGGCGGTGGACGACGGCGAGGCCTAGGAAGGGGACGACGCGGAGCCGGGGAAGACGCGGCAGTGGATGCCCATGTAGAGAGGAGTACGAGGGTTCACTGGTTCGGCTGCGGCGTGAGGCTGCCGTCGCCGTAGAATAAGAGGGGTTGTGGGTGAGTAGAGGGATAGCATGGGCCAGCGGTGGGAGTAGTAGGGGGCGGTGAGGCCTCCGCGGCATCACAGCCGGCCACGAGAGGCAGGCGCACGCGGCACGACCGGCGCTGGTTTGGGTGGCTGGAGCAAGAAGACCAGAGGTTGAAGAAGCACTACGACCGTTGGATGGACATTGTCCGGTCACTGGAGCTAGAATCGTTCATATTGACTAAGTTGACAAAGCCCTCCATCCTCGTCAACTTAGTAGGCCCACAAGTCAGCCTCCCACCAGGTTAGGTCCCAGCTAGCAGGGGGAGTATTCATTTTTCTGTGTGTAATAAGGAGGCACTTCTGGTGGGTCTGAGTTGACTGCGGGGGGGGGGACGTTTTTTTCGCGAAATACGGTGGTCCGTCCGGTGGGTCCCAGCAGTCAGGGGCAAACGTTTTTTCGCGAAATACGGTGGCCCGTCCGGTGGGTCCCATCAGTCAGGGGGATAACGTTTTTTCTGCGAAATACTGGTGGCCCGTCCGGTGGGTCCCTGCTGTCAGGTGCAGGAATGATTATTTTGCGTGTAATAAGGAGGCACTTCCTTGCGGCTGCCGTGGACCCAACTGTCAGCCTCTCCACGTACAGTACTCTTCCGATGGAAGTCGATCATTGACCACATTGACCACACCACGCCGAGAGCACCACGGCGGTGGACGACGGCGAGGCCTAGGAAGGGGACGATGTGGAGCCGGGGAAGATGCGGCAGTGGATGCCCACGCGGAGAGGAGTACAAGGGTTCACTGGTTCGGCTGCGGTGTGAGGATGCCATTGCCACAGAATAACAGGGGGAGTGGGTGAGTGGAGGGATGGCCTGGCCAGCGGTGGGAGTAGTATGGGGACGGTGAGGCCTCTGGGGCAGCACAGCCGGCCATGGGAGGCAGGAGCATGCGGCATGACCGGCGCTGCTTTGGGCGGCTGGGGAAAGAATACCAGAGGTTGAAGAAGCACTACGGTCGTTGGATGGACATCGTTGACCATGCCGCGCCGAGAGCACCAGGGCGGTGGACGACGGCGAGGCCCACGAAGGGAACGACACGGAGCCGGGGAAGAGACGGCAGTGGCTGCCCACGCGGTGGAGAGTACGAGGGTTGACTGGTTCGGCTGCTGTCGCCGGAAAATAACAAGAGGTGTGGGTGAGTAGAGGGATAGACAGGCCAGGGATGCGAGTATGATGGGGCCATGAGGCCTTCCCGGCAGCACTGCCGGCCACGGGATGTGGGAGCAGGCAGTTCCGACGGCGCTGGTTTGGGCGGCTGGGGCAGGAAGATGAGAGACTGAAGAAGCACGATTGCCGTTAGATTGACATCTAATGGTCTGACGCTGGTAGAGTCGATTGTTGACTAAGTTTCTTTTTTGAGAAACCTTGCGTACGCATGAACTTAGTAGGCCCACAAGTCAGCCTCCTAATCTGTGGCAGACAACATAAAGCCCATTTGCTATTTTTTATAATTTGCAGCCCATTTGCTAATTCTTAAGTAATTTATTACAGCCCATTTTCTGCCCAGGACCATGGTCAAAAAGTCCAACCTTATTTTGCATATTTCGGTGGAGTCCGAACTGTTGTAATCCCGAAATGATAAACATTTTTTAAGAACTTATTGATTTGCCAAAAAAATCGTTTTGTTTTTGTAAGCAAATAAGACGTGGGACAATTTAGTTGGTTTAAGGGAAAACCAGTGGTAAAAAAATCAGCGCTGGGTGGGAAAAACAACAAAATAAGGATGTAAATATGAAAAGGGAATTTTATGTGTTTTCAATATAATGATACGTGTATATGAACTAGTAAAACTATAGGTAGAGATTAGATAATGGATGTAGGACATGCGTTTCAAGAGGAAAATAGAACTGGGTTGTGTGTTTGATTCAGTAAAAAAACTGCCTGCGGATGTTGTAAGACAAAATATAACTAACGCTGGCGGGCCAGAGGCCAATAGATACCTACTGGATCTTTGTGCCCCATTGTTGTCATGGGCTGGGCCTGTTAAAAACAAAACAACCCTGGGCAATCTACGGCCCAGTTGAAACTTGCTCGACCTGAGAAAACAATATACGTGCTCAATAAATGAGAGAATTCTGCAAGTAAAGACTGATAACTGGGATGCAGCACGGATATTGTTTTTTTATCATGATAATAAGTGCATGCACTTGTTTCGAAAAAATTGGAGAACTGGGAATTCGAACGGCAGATGCTTATGCTACCCATCAAACAAAAATCAGGTGCCTGAAAATTCGTTTCGAAACAAATGATTCAGCTTTATATCCACGTCGACCCTCGGCATGATGGTTGGAAGCAAATGCAAGTTCATACCAAAAGATCGTTAACAACAATACCAACTTGCGGACGACAAGGTAGTACAACTAACAATACCAAACTAACTTATAATCTTTTTACTCCTGGCCCTAGTGTTCGTCTGGTAGAAAATCTTGCAGAGGACCAGCTCCCGCTCATTCTCTTGCTCCAGGTCCCTGAGGTGGTACTGGTGCATGACCTACTTGGTCCTCTGCTGGTCGAAGTTCTTGTTGGTGCGTAGCACCAGAACCTTTTTTGCTGCCCATCTGCCGGCCGTTGACCATCGCCGACAAGGTATTGCCGGTCTTGTGCCACATCGCGTGCATGCCGCACTCCGACTGTATCTTGCGACGCGCCCACGCGCCCCTTTTGAACACCCTGGAATTGCGCTGGAAGAAATGCTTCCTTAGGCCACTCAGTGTGATACCTGCAGTATTGTGGAATACAGGTTTTAGTGTACCTAGTTGGCATTTTCATAACATCTTTGGCATGTTGCAGTCACTTGTTTCACTTTTTATTAACTGCCAAATTGTAATTGCTTCACCAGGTCTACATCCAAAAATAAAAATAGATCTATAAACCAAGGAATATGTTTGTGCAAGTAGACGGCCGATCGGTGTCTTACCTAGAAGTTTCTCAGGTTGGGTGTAACATATGCCATGCTCGCTGTCGATGGTTGGTATGAACAAATCGATGAGAGACTGAAATCTCGCGATGTCAGCACTCACTTTGGCCTCAAGGTGCTCGATCAGCTCCTGATCCGTGGGATCGAACTTGACGCCAGCCGGCAGCACGGGCCAATCCTTCTTCGACTTGCATCGGTAATTCCAGTTATATGGTACTCAATGTATGATCAATCGACCGTTTTAAGTGAATGATGAAAGATTTCGACAGATAAGTGGTACTCCAAATCTGAAGCCCAGAATACCCGAACACGCTGCCGGGATTCTTGTGTCACCTCACGCACAGCGCGTTGTCACCTCAATTCAATGTGTGGACATGATGAATAATTTGACCGACGTATACTAGTACTGCTACTGTACTACTTACTAGTCGTATTTAGTGTCACAATTTATACATAGGTTTAACTAACAAGTACGCACTTGAAGCCTAACTGATATATATATATATATATGGCTTTTGCACAACATCTCCATCATCATTATCAGTACATCCTACGCAGGTGAGTTAGGATGCACTTGATCCCAGGAAGGTATCTATCCTTCAAACCAAAGGAGTGCTTCAAACTAACAACAGTACATAATATCCAACAAAAGAGGGTCGTGCTACAGCAGCAGAATACATGGCTCAGTCTAGATATTAGCACGAATCAAGTTGTGCATATTTGCTCTTGGCATGAACCACATCACCGCATGTCGGGTTTGCAAAAGCCATCCATCGCATGGAAGCTTGATGCCTTTCACACACTGAAGATTATCTGGCAACAAGCTGTGTTGACGAATCTCTGGATATGGTGATTCATGAAACCCATGGTATGATGTGTAAACACAGCCCCCCTCGTGAATGGAAGTTGCATAGCACAGTAATCATCACCGGTGATATGATCGATGATTGGTTGGATGATCGGATAATTGAGCCCGAGGAACAAGGAGTGGTTGCCGAGGCTGTAAACCCGCCTCCAGTTGAATACGCATGGCCCAACGGAGCTGGGATCTTTCTCGAACACGAAGCAGCCATAGCCATCAATGTCACGAACGCCCCACGCATTGTACTGCATGTGTTTTGATGTAATGGTTTGGTCAATTTGGTACGTGCTAATGAGCATCAAATGACCGCCGTTAGCTGAACGAGCAATAAACCACCACCCATCGGCTGGTATGATTCCAGGTCCTGGAATCATGAAGGCCAGCGCATTTGCATCTGCTGCAACAATTCAAATTGGAGACCAAAAGGACAAAAATAAACAATCATGTTCAGAGTATGTGTGGAATTAAGATTATTATAACAGTGACACATATCATAGACAGAGAATTGCAATGCCGTGGTCATAATCATACCCCAAGTTAAAAAAATAAGCCAATGGCTTTCATATTCTAGCAATATGTCATGGTTCGAACATCATGTAACAATGAGAGGAAAACATCTATGACAGCGCCTACTCATATTCTACCATAGCACTTGCTACTACTGTTCTCATATCAACTCTAAGCAATAACATGCCTTGATATAAAAATCTTGTAAACGAGAGTAACGTATAGCAATCATGATGTTATGCTCATAATATGTATTCTAACAATCATTAGATGCCAATTGTTCTCATATCAACTCTAACAATAACATGTGTGGTCATAAAAATCTAGCAAATGAGAGGAACATATAGCAATGATGTGGTTATAGACATGCTATGCATTCTAAATTTGTAACAAATGAACAGGTAGTCGTATTCATAAGGTAAAGATGAGATGGGATAGAACAATTACACGACGATAGATTCCACCAATATAGGTAGCCAATCTGTGCGTCGACCGCGTAAATGATGCCATCGTGCACTATAGCATCAGACAGAAATGTTTCCTCAACAGGATTGATGATGAGCCATAACCATGTATGGCGACCGGATTCCAGATAGACTAATCCCTTGTTGAACAAGGCAATGAGCTTGTAATCCATGTAGTCTTCTGATGGTGTGGGCACTTCACAGATTACAACTTTCTGCAAACAATGGTCGAGCCAAAAGCTTGACGCGTCTCGTGCGTAGTAGACAGGAGTGTCCGGCGGGCCGCGAGGCTCGATGGCGGCGGTATCCAACGATGGAAGGGTGATCTCTCGCTGGGTGTAGATATCCACGAGACGCCACAGAATACCGGTGTGGTGGATGAGGACGATCCAGTTGGCCTTCATGCCCGCCCAGTAGTGGCCGCGCATGAAGGACAGGTGGACGGGTAGTGGTAGCATGTTGAGGGGCACCACGGCAACCTCCGTAGGATCGTCAAGTCGGTGTCTAGGATATCTACGAGGATCGGGCATCAGCAAGCAGGGTGTCTTGAAAAGAGTCGGCCGGTTGCAGACGAGTAGACGGTACAAAGACGCCGAGCATGCGGCCAGACGGACGGTGCTGAGTAGGTCCATACGACTACATATCTGCTCCAAGAGAACATCGGGGAGGGAATTCCAATCGCGGCTCTGCGTGTTAGTCGGTTCTGCCATTGGGGTTTTCGGTGCCTGCGAGCCAGCGGGGAAGTGGATTCGGGCGGGCGAGCGAAGAAGCTTCTCCTCGTGTGTCCGAGAAGTGAGCGGGGGGATATGGTATGCGCGAGCTACCAAGGAAGATGGCGCGGGCGAGCGAGCAGTGAGCGGGGGTAATTGGTGTGCGGCCGACGATGGGGAAGAGAGGAGGAAGAAGAAGAGACTAGTTGAATAGTTCTCTCTGACCGAGATGGGGAATAAATGGATTGCGGGGACTTCCTTTCTACAGTATCCCTATGCCTCTACGCTCGCTTCACTCATTTTGCTCCGTACCTAGTAACTTGTTGAAATCTGTAGAAAGACAAATACTCCGTATTTGGGAACAGAGGGAGGCTTTTACTCCGTACTATTTGGGAACAGAGGGAGTATCACCATATGGAGGGAACAGAGGAAGCTTGAAATATGAACATGTCAATGGGAGGGAGTAAGCCCCATGCATGCATGCATGCATGCAACATGCAACACTCACAAGTACACATGGACGCACACAACACTCACGCACCCATGCGGCACACAGCACATGACGCAACACACACGCTCACGCTCAAGTGCTCAACCTACTCCCTACGTCCGTGAAAGACTGTACATTTGGAGATTTACACATTGACCAGGGCATAATTAACGCCCAAAAGTAGCAGACTTATGTGTGCATGCGACCATTGAGATAAGAAGATTAAATGAAGGCCGTTGCATGCTGTAATTAAGGATAGACATGTAGCCTATACCTACAGCACAAGTTGGTGCATTAGTCAGTCAATATCGATTTAGATTAAAGGCTAAACACATTGGAAGTGTAGATATACATCATGTAGTACACTCTTTGTTGGAAGACCGAGGGAGGACACGTGCATGCACTCACATACACAGCCAGGGCGGTTCACGCGCAAGGGTTGGACTCGTGTCGCGCCTGCGTAAAGTTTTGTTTAACTGATTTCTTTGCTCTGCCAACTGACAGGTGGGACCCAGAAACCAGGTGACAATTTAACCTGTCAACAAAGTGCCTCGTCGACTATGTGGCCGGTCGGTAGGGTGCAATACGGTGCTCTACAATGAGCTAGTGATCGCATAATCGCCGCAAAACTATATATAGTGACCGTAAAGAGCGTATTGTTACATACTTTGACCGCCAGTGTATTTTTCTCGTTTCAAATTAAGCCATATTAATCGGAAAGGACGCAGTATGGACTACTAGTACTAGTACTGCTTTGATGTGTCCCGTCAACTCGCCGAACGAGGAGAAGCTTGCTTACTACGCTTCTCCCTCGCCCACGCACGCGGTGGTTCACAGGGCGAGGAGAGGGTTTTGACTACAGCGCCCTCTCCCTCTCCCTCCCCCTCTCCCTCGCCCTTGCCCTCGCGGTGGACGTGCAGCAGTTCAATCGGTGTCAGATTGCCAGAAGCATATTGTACTGTAGTATCATCATTGTTGGACCTTCTGAAGAGGCGAAGAGCCAAGTGCAAGGTTCACACGAGTACGAACTGTTGAACCTCCCGAAGAGGCAAAGAGCCAAGCACAAGGTTTTATAGGAGTTGTCGTCCTAGTAGGAGTGTACTAGTACAACTATAGCGAACGATGCTACTGTATGATGCCGCCACGTCACGTATATCCAAAGCTGTGCCACCTTTTTTCTCAAAGAGCGTGTTGGAGCCCGTGCAACAACCACACAAGTTGCATGTACACATAACACATTTACTAGTAATAAATTCTAAAGGACAAATTCCAGTATGCCACACAAGTTCATCTCCAACTCATGTGATAAATTTGTGCATGACTAGTCTACATATATTCACAGCGCTACCGTTCACAATTACCGTACTCCACTTACATGTTATAGATGGGCTACATGTCCTCCTCCAGGTTCTAGACCCAGGTGTTCTTCATGGATGGCACGATCCATAGCGGTGGGCAAAGGGAATCATTGTCGCAGCTTTCTAGTCCGGTTCCACACGATGGAGACTCATCCAAGCTGAAGCGGCATAAATCAGGGATAGCGTGTCCCAGCATGTCGTTCATTCGGCGGTGCGCACTGAAGACACAACCATGCTTCATGAATGGCAGGCCTTTCGTGTCATGCACGGAAGGTGGCATCCGCTTCACAATGGGGTAGCTGTCCCCGATGAAAAGCGAGTACTCTCCAAGAGTGTTCCTCGGTACCCACGTAGCATCACGGGGGTCGAACTCGGCGCCGTTCATCTGGTACACGCGACATCCCAGATCTGGACACATGGTGACGTACATAGTCAACGTCCATGCATAATAATGTTGTGCTCAAATGTGGCGGTCAGTAATACTGTGCAGCAAATAGTACTACTCCGGTATAGAGGAAGTAAAATAACCGGCTTATTATATTATAGCCACTCTTGGCTACATGGATGAGATAGTAAGACATGGAAAAACAAAAATGGTGGCAGCTAGTGGGTTCAAGTCTTCAAGGGCCTAGCTAGCTATACGCGTCCTCCAAGGTAAAAAGTACTCCTACTAGTACTACAAAGTATACTACTAGTACAACAATGAAAGAGATTTTGGCACTAGGTAGTAGTTTTTGGCGTGGATTAAGAAATTTTGGGTATGTTTTTGCCATTTTTTGTACACGCCAACTAGTGTCAAAAAACGTCTTACATCATGTGACGGAGGAGTACGTACTCGTACTGTAGCAGTACTAGTACTACTTTTCTCAACTAGTAGTGCGATGTACTGTACTTCTAGTCTAGTCTAGTATAGTGCACCAGTTTTGAACTCTTGAATCACAGGGCCAAGGAGCTACAGTTGGAAGTGGAGGGTACTACTGTTCTCTAAAACCATCGCTGTACTATCAATGCAGGGGAAGTACACCTGCGTAGTGGCCTAGTGGGTACTCTCGGTGCTCTATTCAGCCGCTCCTCTCACGTAGCTGGCCTACTCAGCCGCTCCTCTCACGCACACACTAGCAACCTGTTTATCAGCGACGGTTACTGCGGGGGCAGAACATTTGAGTTATTTGATACAGCGAGACTAGGCTTTTTGCTTCCATTTGTGGAGGTGTAATGGATCTCGTCGAACTTTGTTAGTAGTTCTTCTTTATGAATGAGATGAAGCAAAGCTTTTGCCTCCGTTTCAAAAAAAACACGGCAAGAGGAATTTCTTTTATAGTAGAGCCGATAATGGAGTGAAGTCCATGCATGCAACGCCACAAGCTACAGAGTAGTAGTAGAGCACTTTACTTACAGAGCCATATTGCACAGTTCCCAATGCCCCGCCAGGCTTTTCCGGCTCCTCGGGCTTAATTGGGAGGCGCTAGTTTAAATATGCTACTAGCTGGAAGCTGCAAGCGAGGCGCGGCTAGGGCGAGCACGCGAGCCACGGGATGCTGGGAAGGAAAACCCGTTCACGTGGCTAGGCTGTCCAGTGCACCCAGATTGTGGGGCCGCACGTCCATTTGACTTCAAAACTCAAACTACCCGTGTAAAATATTGGCTCGCAGCAAAGTGTAGTAGTACTATTTTTTTAAAAGGCCGCCGTGCGTTCGGCCGGGATCGAACCCACAAAACGAGGTATACACTCCCGCGACCACTAGTAGTACTCGTTGGAGTACAACGCAACCTAGAATCGCCTTTTGTTGCTAGTAGTACGTACATTGTTCCTTACAAGAAACCCCTAAGAGCATGGTTAATAGTATAGCCAGCTGCTGGCTATAAGCCAGTGCCATGTCATCTACAACCCATCTTATAGCCAACATGTAGTAGTAGTTTATTTCTTATAGCCCGCTGACTCAGCTCTATTGTACTTGCTCTAATAATGCAAGAAACCACTAAAATGCCAAGAAACTACTACCACTTGCATACGTGGCAGACTTAATATAAGACTACCTTATCAACCATTGTACATGCTCTTACCACCAAAAATCCTCGAGTGACCTCCTACCTCCGGCCCGTCCACCTAGTCATTCTCGGCCATGGGACGCAGCTACCGCCGCCGGCAGAAGGCGAGGTCAAAACTGCCGACGGTGCGGAGCCCATGTTACGGCAGCCCGGATGCTAGCTCCGTCCGGCGCTCACAGCCGCTAGCTAGCCAAGATAGCTCCGTACAGCTGCTTGTCTGCAAGGTTTGCTAGCTAGATTGGCAAGGTAGCGCGGCGGCTTGGTCGCGCGCGCCACGCTAAGGCCAACCATCTGGCTCGAGCGAAGGCCAGTGCGGCGGCTTGCTCGCTCGTGAGTCACGCTCGGGCCAGCCTGCCAACCCGTGCGGAGGCCAGCGCGGCGTCCGGCCCGTCCGGCGGAGCGGCGGCCAACTCGCTCATCACCGGCGCCACCGACGAACAGGCATCAGTAATGTTTGAAGTAATGTTCAGGAAAAATAATGATTTGAGGGGGAATAACAGGATAGAAGGTCAGATGTGGGTCCCTCGTGTCAACGGTGAAACAAAATGTGTTGGTTTAAGCTGCCTCGTCAGCACGGACATGTGGGCCAGCCCTATCATAAATGGGTTTAAACGAACCTAATCGGTAGGAGTACTAGGTAGTTTTTGGCGTGGATTAAGAAATTTTGGGTATGTTTTTGCTTTTTTATGTACAATAGATTCCTCCTAGGGCTGGTTGAAAGTGGTAGTTTTTTGATAAATACTCTACATATTGTAAGTAGGAGTGAAAGTTAAGCTTTGGAAGCCAATAAGCAAGGCTAGTTACATAGTGCATATGTGTACATGATTGAAAGTAAATATCAACCATGAGTGACTAATATCTTGATGGAAAACTCGAAACTATAGAATACTAGGAAAAGAAATGCATGGTTGGAAATACTAGCAATGTTCATGTCCGTTGCAATGAATCATAATTAGAATAATACTTATTCACAAAATTCGTACAAAACACTCTAATTTTGATATACATATGTCACTAGAGATATATTATGTTTCAATTAGAATATATTCCTTGGGCTGTTTTGGTGAGGTCAGGGAGGGATGTGGTTGGTTTTAAGATACTAATTATGGGTTTTTCTGCAAATTGCTAGACAAGTTGGATGTTTGTGAGAAAAGGCAACAACTTACCTCACAATCGTTAGATGTAGATCTAATGGTCAAAAATGACGGTTGGCAGACACACCAACATCACCAACTTAGTCTTGTGTAGGAGGAATAGCAAGATCCGTGCATTGCACGAAACATCAAGATGCATTTTTTTATAAAACACTTGTTGTGATTGACCCTTGAGGGAGTAATCCCATGTGTAAAAACTAATGATATCTCGAGAAATATGAGATAAGGTGAAGAGGAGTGGGGTGTGGTGGTGGTTGGTGGTCGAACTGAGCGGAGGCATGGGGATTGACAACACCAGCAGCGGCCACCAGGCCAGTTTGTTCCAGAGGCTTCCTTTCTTAATTGCACAACAATGAGGTTCGTTGGAGATAAGGATGAACGAGGGAAGGCCTTGTCTGCAAATGTGGAGAGGGGTGCGGGTATCTTTTAGTTTAATTTCCATCCGTCAGATATAGATCGGACGGTCTATATTGCAAGATGGCACGCGTACCATCATCACCAACTTGTTTTTTTATAAGAGAAGAAATATAAGTATGGAGATACAAACGTATTATCGATACTTCCTTCTGTAAACTAGCATCTACATTCTATTCAAGGCCTCGGCATGTGGGGCCTTACACTACTAGGGAAAAGCCTAGCAGCGGCGCGGGTTTTGGGGCTATTAGTAGCGCGAGGACCGGCGCTACTAATAAGGCGCTACAGCTAACGTATAGCAGTAGCGCATGTTGTCCCACGCTACTGCTATACATGAATAGTTGTAGCGCTCTTTAGAAAAGGGCGCTAATGATATTATCTACAACGCTGTTTACTGGGAAACGCTACTGGTAAGGCGGCGCTACTGCTAAATCCCCCCCCCTCGCTACTACTAGTTTTATTAGTTTTTTTCCCTGCATATTTGTTTTGTATTTGAATAGGCTTTATACAATAATCTTTAGCATATCATACACATACAAATGTAATCATAGCATATACATACAAATAGTCTCATCAAATCATGTCATCATCATAATCATCATCCAACACAAAGTGGTCTCTCATCATCATCTCGAAAATAGGGAAACAAGTCGCGATTACTTGCAAATACATCGTCATCCATCTAAACAATGATATACGTGAGAAGAGCTATCACTTTGAGTACATGAGTTCATATCCCTCTATCGCATTAGCGTGAACCTAAACTAACTACTGCCTGTCGCTCGGAAACCAGAAATCGGTACACCTGGGCCTGACACTCCAGCCACTTGTCGTATATATACTCCTGATGTAGCACTTCTTCGCCATCTATGATATATGCACCTGCATCATCACATGAGTCGATGATATGCAACATATATAGTTGAGCAACAGAAAGAGATAGACTTGGAAAAAATAGAAACAACATATCATAATCATAAATAACAAAGTTCATCGTACCCCAAAATGCCCTAACTAGAGTGATTTTCGCTAGTCGAGGAGGAGGACGGTTTAATTGCATCACAAATAAAGTTTCACCGTGCATAACTCAAAGTTTTGTCATACAGAAAATATGGACTAAACGGACTCATTGTCATATATCGACAATCACTCCAACATGTCGTTCCATCCATCCAAGTCAGGGAGATAGTCCTTGAGCTTAGTGAAAGGCTTCATGTCAAGACGCTCAGAGGCTATCCATGTTCGGACGTCTTCCCACGACATTTGTCCTTCTCCATAGAATATCCCTGTTTTTCCGACAACCTCCTTCATGATGATTTGGGAAAGTTCGCGCTGGATGTTATAGAACTCAGCTCGAAGTCAATGATCCTCGATATCCCCTATGTCCTTTGCCCATTGCAGAATATGGGAATCGCCGGATCTAGGTGACATGCGAAGGTTCTGGTGATCCCGTCTGTACTCCAGCATGTGGTGTAGGACATAGAATCCATCATTAAGAGAATCGTTCGGTTGCTGGATGCAGCAAAAGTCGGTCTTATGGCCGAAGGCGGCCCTGCCGCCCCTTCTCTTCTTGTCCCTGACCTCTCCACCCCTTGCTTGGTAGTAAAACATAGCACTGTCGAGAACATCCTTGATGTGGGTGTAATCCTTTTTGTGAATGTTCTTCGACGAGTCTAAGTAAAGAGTGTGGGAGAATCGGGGGTAGAGGATGATGAGGACAGCGCGCCCGCCGCTGCGCAAAATAAGTACACCTCAAATTAATTAGCCTCCACCGTGCAAATGAATGATTGCAATCGAAGGAAGGATAGCAGCGTGGATGACTTACACGGGATGATAAGGCACGAGAATCGCCTCCTTGTCCTTATTGGCAAGCATGAAATTGACGATGTAATCCCTCGCGTATTCACGGTGCTTTGCGCAGACTCCCAAGAAGCCCTCGTGCATGTAGTACGGGTCAGCGACACAGATATGATATATCTGCTCAACCCCGATGATGTAGTTCATGTGCAAGGCATAAAGGCGGACAAACGTAAACTCTAGCTTCTTCACGTGAAACATGTCGAATATGTAATCGAATCGGAGGAAGATCTTATCCATGGGGAAGCTGTCGACGTATGACATTTGCCGCGGAACGTTAACCACGTAGAGTGGGTATCCTGGATCTTTTGAGGCGATGAGGCCTTTCTCTACCCGCAGCACATCGTCATGAAGTCTCCTTAGATTGCCAAATCTGGCCCGTAGCGCTGTTGCAGGTAGGATTGGTTGACCGGGGATATGCCATTTATCCGCATCGGGGATATCTATACGGTCCTGAAGCCGAGGCTGCTGAGGCGGCTGGATCATAGAATCAGCTTTTTTGCCTTTCCTCGCTCTCTTCCTAGACTTCTTTACTACCGGAAGGTCGTCCACAATACGTTGAGACGGCAATTCAGGCACCGACTCATGACGCTCAAACCCTGAGGAGGCGCCAGTATAGACATACTATTCAGCGCCATCGTCGTTCTCATCCTCATCCATGGCGACGTCATCGGCGACTAATGGAGCCTCCTCCTTACCCGTCCGCTATTACCCAACCCAACACCCAACGCTAATTGGGTAGGTGGGGTGTTGATGTTCATACCTTGCTGAGGCTGCGTGCTCGTGGGTGTGCTCCCGGCCGCCTCCAGACGAAGCAGACTCTTTGGCCACAACAGGACCCACCGATTGCAAAAATCACCAAGCCGCCGCGGTGTCTCGTCGTCATCCCCCGCTAGTATTGGAGGAGGCAAATTCTCGTCGCCCGGTTTGACACTGGCCACGGAAACCTTGAAGATGTTCGGGGGGATCGGCCGGCTGTGGAACAATGGTTCTTCGGCTTCATTATCGCCGCCTTCCCCACGTCCAGCTTCTGGTCGCCGATGGTGTACAATATGGTGCACGGGGTTTCGTCGGCCTGGAAAGAGAAGTCTGCGACGTGAGACATACGAAAGGCAACGAAAACGGGAGATTATACATTTATATTGAAGGGGGCCGGTGTGACAGATACCGTGAGGGCGTCGAGCTCAGCCAAAGACGAAGCACCACCGAGCACGTCCGGTGCGGGAGCCGGTGCGGGAGCCGGTGCGGGAGCAGGTGCTGGTGCAACGCTAGTTGAGCTGCTCCCCAAGAAGTCAGCAAGGGGAAAGTCATCTGCATTTTTTTCTGGATGTTGCCTTGTCCAAGTGAAAACGCCCGTCACCAAGGAAGTAGACAAATCTGCAACCACCTATTTTGCGGCAGCTACCGCTGTTGCGACTGTCTGAGATGATTTCTTCTCAACCGCAATCTCAACCTTCTTGTCGATGTTTTCTTCAATTAACCTCCGTCTTTCCTTTCTCTCCTCTGTGGTCTCACGGTAGTACTTCTTCCACGTGGCGCCGTCTCCGACACCGTGCACGCGTCCATACGACGGTCGAGTATCCACCGGTTGTCGTTTCAATATGTTCAACGCTCGGTTGAATGGTGTGTCCCACTTGGGCCTCGCCATTGCCTCAGACGACGAGTCGCTTTCAGCCGCAATCCGGTGGTGCTCTCTCTGCAAAAGGCACAAGGATCGTTTACAAATATGACTAACCTGTGCAGTCGAATTGATCAGAAACTAAAATTACCAGCAGTCTCATGAACTCTGTAATGACCGGTTTTGTCTCGTAAACCTTCTTCACTGGGTCCCAACGGTGCCGGGCCCTGAGGACGTCACGCTCCTACGGGATGGTGAAATCCGACAAGGGGTCTAGGATGTCCAGACTCGCGGCTTCAGTGTCCTCCTTGGCCCATTTGGACCTCTTTCCACCGTAACCACGGCTTCCGAGGTGGTGGCTACCAATGTTCCTCTCTTGAAACCCCATCATGTACTTAGACTTTTTTTGGCAGCTTCGGCCTCGCAAGACTCCTTGAATATTTGAAACTGCTCTTCCGTGATTATCGGATTATCCTTTACAATCTTCGAGTAGGGTTCCTTCTTGTCGATGATCTTTGCTTTCACTCGATTTTTCCAGGCGGCCAACGCATCGCTAAACTTGGTCATGGCATGTTTGTTTATCTTCTTCATTGTCGGGTCCTCATCTGGATCTTTATAATCCTTCTCATTCCGGCCAGGGAACAAGAATATCTGGTGAAACTTCTTTAGGAGAGAGCTCCTCATATTTTCTATCTTCTGTAGTTTCTCATCGTTGATGGTGGCAGTTGTCCGTACGATGCAGCCTATCTGATTGTCATAGCATCGACGCGCTTCCTCGGGTGCCTTTGGCTCAAAATTGCCGTCGTCCACCTCCGTGACCACCAGTCTAGTAGTCCTGAGTTTGTTAGGAGGTCGTTGCCTCTTTGCTTTCGGTTCTACACTGGCTCCGCTCCCCGAGGCAGCGCCAGTCTCAGTCTCAGCGCCGGTCTCGATGCCGGTCTGAGTCTCAGCGCCAGTCTCAGTCTCACTCTCGATGCCGGTCTGAGTCTCAGCACCGGTCTCGATGTCGGCAAGGCTAAAAAATTCGTCTACCGCCCGGTAGACGTCGTCACATTCACCAGAACCCTGTGCTTCATTGTTGCTAGCCATGTTTCCTATGATGAAATCTAGTCAATTAATTCTATACCTAATAAAATTAATAATGACATAAAAAAGGCCTATTGTTTTGCAGGAACGTTGACTCCTTCCCGGTGCGGCAAATCCCGGGCACTCAATATGTCCTAGTTTGTAGCACAAGTCATGCCGAAATTCACGGAAAATTTTGGCATGACCTTTGCTAAATAGTGGACAAATCGAGAACCTGAATTTTGCCAGAACGGAAATGAATCAACATTCTAGCAAAACATAGGCCACTCGGCTTCATTCACTGGAAACTACAAAAGCCACTTGGGCACAATCGAACCACTTCAATGTCGATTATGATCAATGAGCAACACAATTGAGGATTTTTCATATATCATGACCACTTCAAATTTGCATCTCCTAGTGTTTGACACTTCAAGAAAATCTACACAAATCTCATGCTCTCTAAAACTCAATTCAAAAACCAAATATAGACGGATGAACCCTAGAACTCAAATTATGAACCTAGAACTCAAATTATGTCCTACATTTTTGTCCTAATAAAAATTCCCTAAATATTAAGAACATACTAGACTTGCAACACTAATAGAAATTTATATTTTTTATATTGAGTTTTTCTCTAAACTAAATCCTACCACCCTAGTTAACATCTAGTTAAACCTTACTTTCCTAACATTTGTAATTAAACACTGCAACCCTAACCCTACTGCCCTAGTTAGGCATATACAATTTTTTCCTACGACGAGGGAGGCAGGGGCATCTCTGTCAAATTAACCTAACTAAATTATTTTCCTAACTAAATTAACCTAACTAACTTAGAGATAGAGAGAGAGGAGGGGTGGGGGCTTACAGAGGATGGCTCCGGTGGTGGCGCGCGAGGTAGTGGTGGCGAGGGAGGCGGGGGCGTCTCCGCTGACGGCGAGGGAGGAAATTGTGGCGAGGGTGGATCCGGTGGTATCAATTGCGGCTTCGGTGGCGTTGATGAGCCGCACGGCTCCGGTGGCGTTGGGGGCGGCTCCGGTGGTGTCGATGGCGCGCGGCTCTCGTGGCTCCGGGGGAGTCGACGTCGGTAGGAGACGGCAGCGAAGTGGGGCAATGGTGAATTGGGCAGACGGCGGCGGGGTGGGTCGAGGGATTTGGGGGAGAAGTGGTGGCCGGGGGGAAACGGTTTTTTGGTTAAGTCAAACTTAGCGGTAGCGCTTTTCGCGAAACGCGCTATAGCTAAGTTAGCTATAGCGATTTTCACTAAACGCGCTACTGCTATAGCTATGTAATTTCCTTCATCTTTCTTATTTCCTTTTCTGTTTCTACAGCGGGGGTCTAGGAAACGCGATGCAGCTACGTTAGCTATAGCGCCTCTTACGAACAAACGCTACTGCTACGTCTTTCTCCTTTTTTCCGCTTTCTCATTTATTTTGCTCTACATTTTATTTTTTTCCTTTCTCCTTTTTCTATTTCTTTCTTTTTCATTTACTTGTCCATTTGTTTTTTATTTTATTTTACTTCCATTAGCAGTAGCACTCTCCATGTGAAACAGCTGCTACTTATGTGCTAGCGGTTGCGCGCTTTCCTCAAGACCGCTACTGCTATGCGTAGCCTATCGGTTTAGCAAAGGGGATATTAGTGGTAGCGCATTTTCATGCACACGCGCTAATGCTACTATTGTATCTGTAGCGCAGTTTATGGACACGCGCTACTGCTATTTAGCACTAGCGCCCTTTTTTGACACGCGCTACTGCTAAATTTGTGTGTATAAGGTTTTCCCTAGTAGTGTTAGCACAATGACTTCTCGACTGTGTAAAACGAAGATTTTCCCGTGCCGAAAAGTAGGGGGTGACGGCGGCGCGTTTTTTGGCTTGCTCTAGTCCTAGTGGTCATACTAGGTGGTCTAAGCACGTGTAGATTTATTCTTTTTCACGTCTCATGTTCGCCGTACTGCCACGACTGTTCATGAATAGATGGTAAGTTATTCACGGGGAAACCCTTGTTGAGCGTGTTTGCGAGAGAGAGAGAGAGAGAGAGAGTGCGTGTGTGATATGTTAGGGACTGAGGCAATGATAACAGATTCTTTGTGTCTATGTGTGTGGAGGATAGAGAGAGACATGTACATGGGGCTTTGTGTTGTGTAACGTGGAGACACATATACATAATTAGAGAGTGAGTGTGTGAGATACACATGCAGACATGAGGAGAGATTAGGATCCAGGTAAATGGGTGTTTGTGCATGTCTGTGTGTGTTTGTGCACGCGTTTGTGTGTGAGAGGGAGAGAGTGTATGTGGAGTAGAGAGACCACTGATGATGTAAACCTAGTATAAGGGAAGGGGGAATGGTGTGACATGTGTAGTAGCGAGATAGCACGTGTGCGGGCGGGGGGAGCAGACTATTTGGAAGAGACATCAAGTGTGTGTGGGGGAGAGGGGTGTGAGAGCGAGAGAAAGAGAGAAAGAGAGAGCTAGCGACGGAGAGAGAGAGAGAGAGGAAGAGAGGGGGCGAGAGGGGTCGTTTGTGTCCATAAATGGCGTATAGATAGGGAGACAATGTTGATGTTGTCCGAAATTGGCCTATGAATGGAGATGCAAGGGAAGCAAGTCATCATGTGTGTGATAGGGACTTCATGAGAGATCTAGAATAGATGGTGTAGAGAACAATGTGCGAAATCGAGAACGATTATACATTAGGGAGCTATGCAAAGAGTCACGACATATATGTATACAGGGAAGGAGCTGGGGCGGGTCCGCATGTGGGAGAGATAGAAAGAGTAGAGTGGTGCACAAGGAGACAAAGTGTGCTTGTTTGCAGTGGGGGTGGTGTGTGAGGTGAGTACGTGAGAACCACATAACTAGGGAGATAGATGTTTGGGGGCGACGTTTTGTGTGTATAGGAAATATACACTCTACATAGTGCGTGTGCTTGGGTAAGAGAGATAGCGGGAGACCTAGAGAGTGAGGGAAGAGATGTGTGCATGCCCGAGAGAAAAAGTGATTGAATCCTATGTTGGGGTTCGGACTTTACAAGAGAGAGGGGTGTTAATGTGCTCGTGTGTTGGTGTTTGGGGGAGAGAACGACTTCTCTGTGTGTGTGTGTGTGTGTGTGTGGTGGGGGGGGTTGACTTCAGATAAAGAGTGAGGTGTCTATATTTGAGGGACTTTAGCATAATTGAGATATTGTGCACTCATGGTTGATCAATTTGTTTCACAGTTTATACTATGAGATAACGATACTTTTGAACATGCGTGATATACCTTGATGTACCAGAATTACAAACCTAAGATTGGAATTTTGGAATTCGACTCCATCATTAGCTTTTGTAATTCATTTAAACGGAGGTACATTTTTTAAGCCGGGATTTCGTGATTTCAAATTCATATATCAAACCTAGAGATATACACATACGGGCATGTTCAAACTTTATAATCACCCACTTTATTCATACACGTACACATTTTTGCTTTTGTCATCATATTTAGGATAAACACATTCGGAATTTCATTTGAATTGGACCGTATGATGGTATTTGCTTGTAGTAGCTCAATGATCCATATTTGAATTGAATGGACAATCTAAGTTTTGAGTTGGAGACATTGATTTTCAAAACTTGCACATTTTTTTGCGTGCAAAACAAACAAATTGTCGGCCATGATATCATAGTCGGCCGTACGAGAGCAGAAAACTTAGAATTTTAGGCGCCAAAAGCTTTCAAACTTCCCGCTCACATCGAAATATCACGCGCCCGAAAGTTTAGCCCTGCGATATTCCTGTTTTACCCCTGCCACATGAACGGAAAAGGGCTGCTTTGGTAACTCCATTGTTTTCCCCTCTTTTCCCCCAACATTCTTCCCCAGAGCCCCTCCCCTTCCCCCCCCCCACCCCCCCCAACCACGGCAAACCCCCGAATCTAGTCCTCCGCCGCAGCGGTGGACCTCACACCCCGCCGGATCTACCTTCCACACCTTGGAACCCCCAACTGCCAACTCAGCACTTCACCGGAGCCGCTTCAGCGACTGGTTTGTCCACCGCTCCAGATCTCCTTGACCGCCATCATGGTCCACCGCACCGGATCTGCTTAACCAGCGCCCTCGTCCACCACAGTGTAGGCCCTTCACTGACTCCCTCATCCGCCCCTTCGCTGGCCCTTCATACAAGCCCTCGTCCGCCGCAACAGATCCGCCTCACCGAAAGCAGTATACAACGCGCCCGCCGAAGCTTTCGTCCACTGCACTGGACCAGCTCCACGGACGCCATATTCAACTCCACCGGGCCTGCTTTACCGACGCCACAGCCTCATCAGGTTATTTCGATTTGTACTCCTTCGGTTTTTCTCTTTATCGTGCAACTGTTCACTTACCACAGATGAGCTTTCTTGTATGTCGACAGGCGCCGCAACTGTAGCACCGGAGTCGCTTCAGCGACGGCGACAGCCAGCCCAAACCCAACCGCAACACGAGCACCATCGACGATCCTTAGCTATCAAGTATGACAACGATACCCATACGCCGCCGAGAATCAGGTACTATTATCCAACGGCCGGCGCCTATGTTCACTTTCCTAGCATAAGCACCGCACCTTTGAATTTCTTCAGGGCATCATTCAGTTTTTCATGAGATGCGTTATTCTGCTTGCACCTGTAGGGCCATACTTCTGGCAGTGAACATGTTACATGTGTTAAATTACATACCAGTGCACATATAGTTAATATGCTTTAGTTTTGTTCTGATGCCACCTGTTGGTTCCATCAGACTGCTTAATGTTCTCTATGCTTAATTACACATCAGCAAACTAGCATGTGGTTCCGCTGCTTTTTGTTCGTTTTACCCTACATTTTCTGATGCTAGCTATTACATCACTGCTCCGAGCCTCTGTTCATTGCTTGTTTGTGTGTTCTTGATCTTCCCAAGTTGCATGACTAATTTGATGCTTCTATTAATTATGGATCTGCCAACCCCATCAAGCAAAATATTTGTTCTTTTGGGGCTGGCACCTCGAACAAGCATAAGAATAGAGGGAAGCAGATATACTCCCTCCGATTATATTTACTCTGCGCATAACTCTTGACCCGCATACCAAGGAGGGCACTGGTTTAATTTTTCTGGACTAATTTGCCAATTAATTAGGGCAGAGGCGGATGGGGCAGGGCACAAAAGGAAACCAGCGCTAGGAATCGACAACGCGCAGACTAATACGAGAAAACTGAGAAAAAGTTATACGCAAAGTAAAAAGAATCGGAGGGAGTATTGTCGTGTATGCACACACCCTTCTTTCATTAGTTTAGATGAACCATTGATGATCAATTCAGACCAGTGCATGCGACTAAAATTAATTTTACCTAAATAGATGGTGCAGAATAAACTACAACAACTAGATTTGCAACCACGGGATGCTGACGATATCTTCAAAGAACATTGCAACAGCAGCTAGGCTTCACAGCAACATATGGTAAGCCAGTGTGTTTTAGTACATGTGAAATGTAATGCGAGTGGGATGCTTTCTTGGCTTGTGCCCTCAACGTGTAATCCTACTGAATTACAAAAAGTTTAGTTGTCTGCTTTGCTGTATTGCTTGATTCGAATGCTTATTTGTTGTTATGCTACACCTCAATTGGCCAATATGTCAGCAGTGCCTGTTGTACTATCGTAAGGAACTGCATGCCTATTTCATTTGAGTCCTTAACTTTTCCTCTCAACTTCATCACAAGACTGTCTTCGTAGTTTATATGAGGCCACATTGTTAAGTGCTTTCTCAAATTATTTCAACTGCTTAGATGCCTTGCCAACTTAAATATAGCGGTTGTACACTCCCTTTCAACTAGGGATGTCAACCGGGTCCGGTTTAATCCCGATTAAAGTCCACTAGTGGTATGATTGTTCAAAAGAGTTTTTGTTTTTTTTGAGGAAAATGAACTAGGGAGGTAGCAAAAACTAACTAGATGGGACTGGCGGATTTTGTTTATTTGCCACTTACATCCCTAGTTTCATCTTACCATTTTAATTTCTTTTCGGATGATGCTGCTTCAAACCATTTAAATATAGTTTGCCATGCTCGGCAATAATTCGTCCGTCGTTTACCATGTAAGCTTACTGCCTGGATCATACGATAACTATCTCTTACTGATGTCTAGCGGAAACCTTTCAGGATGCCGTTCACACTAGGACACAATGTACAACCCCAGAATCTATTTGTGGAAGCAGTGCGCCATCCATGTTATCAGATGGTAGCAGTTCAGAGGCAACACCACCGGAGAGCAGTCTGAGCACAGATATTATAGTGCTTGAGGCTCTACTAGAGGCAGAAAGAGATGGTGTGGCTGCCATGAATGAGCTAATATTTATCTTGAGGCTGGAAATTACGGAATTAGCGGCACACATTATGCAAGCAACCCAAGAATTGGAGGAAGTAAGAATGTTGCATTTGAAGACAGAGGAGGTCCTGCTATTTCTGCTATCTGAAGCCCAAGATAATTCCGGTTCTTCTTTAGATACCAGTTGAAATTTTCATTAGATTATTGTACTTGCATGTTGTGTCATGTCTTTGAATGGATTATGTTGCAAGACCCCCTATGTTGTCCATGTATTATAATGATCCGAATTTTTTAGGCGAGGTAATCCTCAGAACTTGTATGATTGACATAAGGTGAACTGTTTGTCGTGTGAGCATATTGTATTGGATGAAATAACTATTTGACTCAGAGTGTATCCAACCTACTGAATTTGAAGATCACAACATTTCTAAATCATAATCATATATAAAGGTGGAATAAATCTGTGTTGTGGTTTTGAAGAAATAAATAACAAAACGTGTAATTATCTGTGGATATTCGTAATCGAATACATATTGGATTTGAATTTAGTTTGCCAGGTCCCAAGGCAAACGTGAATGCTAATTCTCCCAAGTTTTGAATGAAGCAGCTAAACACCCACTATAATTTGTGGGCTGCTCGAAGCAAGTGTTTGCGAGATGGAAATTACTGTCTACCCCTGACACTTGACATCCTTATCGATAGGATTTACACTGCTGTCGATAGGGGTAGACTAGTAACTTCCATCAGACGTGACACAACGGCCTTTGAGCCCATTCAGACACGGTGGGCACCAAACGTGGGCGGCAAAACACATTTGATTCAAGCTCGTCCGAAAGACATGTGTCTCTTCCTCCATTCCCCCATTCATACACGGTGGGCGGCAAAACAAACTCTCCTCGCCCGAAATCAATGTAGGCTTATATTTTAAATACAGGCAAATGTGTAACTTCCATCAGACGTGACACAACCTGTAACGCCCTCGATGCGGCCATATCTCCCACGTGTCGAAGCACGACTTAGAGGCATAACCGCATTGAAAGCAATGTCGCAAGTGAGGTAATCTTCACACAACCCATGTAATACATAAGGGAAAGAGATACATAGTTGGCTTACAATCGCCACTTCACACAATTACATGAATAAAACATTACATCATCCAAATACAATCAGGGGCCAAAATAAAAGAAGAACCCCAAAAGCGACAAAGGTCCCCGATCGACCCCAACTGGGCTCCACTACTGATCAACTAGAACGAAACGACACAAAGGACAAGATCTTCAACGAGCTCCTCCTGAGTTTGGTTGCGTCATCTGCACGGTCTCATCGGCACCTGCAAGCTGGTTTTGGAAGTATCTGTGAGCCACGGGGACTCAGCAATCTCGCACCCTCGCGATCAAGACTATTTAAGCTTATGGGTAAGGTAAAAGGTATGAGGTGGAGCTGCAGCAAGCGACTAGCATATATGGTGGCTAACATACGCAAAAGAGAGCGAGAAGAGAAGGCAAAGCACGATCGATAAACTATGATCAAGAAGTGATCCTAGAACAACCTACGTCAAACATAACTCCAACACCGTGTTCACTTCCCGGACACCGCCGGAAAGAGAGCATCACGGTTACACGTGCAGTTGACTCATTTTAATTAAATTAAGGTTCAAGTTATCTACAACCGGACATTAACAAATTCCCATCTGCCCATAACCGCGGGCACGGCTTTCGAAAGTTCAAATCCCTGCAGGGGAGTCCCAACTTAGCCCATCACAAGCTCTCACGGTCAACGAAGGAATAGACCTCCTCCCGAGACATTCCGATCAGGCTCGGTATCCCGGTACTCCAAGACATCCTCGACAATGGTAAAACAAGTCCAGCAAGACCGCCCGATGCGCCGACATCCTGATAGGAGCTGCACATATCTCGTTCTCAGGGCAACACCGGATGAACACTACGTACAGCTAAAACAAGTCCTCATGTTTCCCCGAGGTGGCGCCGCAAGTGGCTCTAGTTTGGACCAACACTTAGACAAGCATTGGCCCGGTGGGGGGTTAAAATAAAGATGACCCTCGGGATGCGCGACTCCCAAGGGAAAAAGGCTAGGTGGCGAATGGTAAAACCAAGGTTGGGCCTTGCTAGAGGAGTTTTATTCAAAGCGAACTGTCAAGGGGTTCCCATTATAACCCAACCGCGTAAGGAACGCAAAATCCGGGAACATAACACCGATATGACGGAAACTAGGGCGGCAAGAGTGGAACAAAACACCAGGCATAAGGCCGAGCCTTCCACCCTTTACCAAGTATATAGATGCATTAATTAAATAAGATATATTGTGACATCCCAACAAGTAAACATGTTCCAACAAGGAACAACATCTCCGTGTTCCAACAAGGAACAAACTTCAGTCTTCACGTACAACTAACAACGCTATAAGAGGGGCTGAGCAAAGCGGTAACATACCCAATCAATGGTTTGCTAGGACAAGGTGGGTTAGAGGCTTGGTTCACCAATATGGGAGGCATGATAAGCAAGTGGTAGGTATCGCAGCATAGGCATAGCAAAAGAGCGAGCATCTAGCAAAGCAAACATAGTAGTGATTTCGAGGGTACGATCATCTTGCCTGAAATCCCGCAAGGAAGAAGAACGAGTCCATGAAGAAGACAAACGGACGTAGACGAACGGGTCCTCACAAACGCGACGTTATCGGAACCAACCCGAAGAAGCAACACCGGAAAGAAGCACACAACATAGTAAACAACCAATACATGAACATGGGATGATGCACAACCAAGTATGATGCATGTCCGGTTTAATGAAGCATGGCATGGCAAAGTGCACAAACAAAACTACAAGTTAACTGGAGCCCAATATGCATCGGGATGCATATTGGCGGAACACCACATCAATTATTTAGTTCTCTCTTGGTTATGTACCCAACAAGATTAAATGTTGTTAGCATGGCAAGAGAGTGAAGCAAAGCAAAACTACCTATCTAGTCAAGTTTAAATGAGGCCGGAAACAACGAACAACAATTCCGGTAAAACCCCATATGCATATTTTAAGATTTGGTACTGTTCTACCCTAAACACAATTTTAGAGTTGTTAAACATGCAAAGTAAAACCACCATGTTAAACTAGGCATTTTTCCACCCCATTTACATATAAAGTTTGTTAAATTCCGAGTTACGGTTATTTAGTTATGAATTAAAGCATTTTAACATGGCATAGGAGCAAATTTAATCAAACAACATTTTAAATATTTTAAACATGGATGAAAGTTGCAAATTATTAACCTACACAAAATTCTGAGCAAGTTTCATATACAAATCATTTTAATATGATGCACGGTTATTAAGTTATTATATGCATGAACATGGAGGGTTTTTCTGCAAATATGCAGTACTCTGGAAAAAAGGCAAATTCGTAGAACGGAAAAAAAAGACAAGGGACGAAATTGGCTGGCCTAGCAGGAACAGGAGCTGGGGGCATCTCACCATGCCTCATGGGCTGGTCGGTGGAGGAGGCCCAAGAGGGCCGGCTGGCTTGAGGCCAAGGGTGCGGGCGACGTGGAGAGGGGGCCGGCTGTACGCGAGCTGGGCCGGGACTGGAGGCAAGGGTTTGGTCCACTGGCTCGGGCGTTAGTGGTCAATGCGACAGGGAGGAGCGGGCGCGCTGCTCTGCTCGACAGGAAGTAGAAGCGGAAACAGAGCAGCGGCGGCGCAAACTCCGGCAACGACGGGGGCTGAAGGCAGCGGTGACTTGGCGGAGGCCGGCCAGATCTGGAGTGGGATGGACCTTGGCAACTGAAGGCGGCCCAAGGCGCGGGAGTCCACGTGCGGCTGCAATCAACAACGATGAGTGGTGCTCCTGCTGCTCGTTGAAGTGGAAGCCGAGGACGGCGTGATGGAATTGAGGCAGCAGCGGCGCTGGAAGGTGCAGGGACCTCAAGGAACTGCAGAACGGGGCGGCACCGAGCGGATCTGGACGGTGGGGTCGAGGAGGACGATGGCGGCGTCCGATGACGGTCGAGCGGTCTAGAAAATAGGGTTTGGTCTAGATTTAGACTAGGGAGTATATATATAAGGAAAGAGGGAGAGTTTAGGGGCTAATCCGTCCCTCCAATTAAAATCGAGCGGTCGAGAAAAATATACCAGGAAGTCCAAATAAAGAAATGGTGATGTTTTGTAGACGTTTGGGGACGATCCCGACCCAACGGTGATGACTCCCCGGGTCGGGTTCGGGACAAATTTCGGACGCGCGCGCGAGGATGGCCACGGGCTGATGAGAGAGGTTAGGTTGGAACTTGCAGTAGGTAGTGGGCTGTGCAGAAGGCCTCAGGCTGAGAAAAGAGAAGAGAGAAGACCCGGCGACTGTTTCCGGAGACCGAAAACGTCCGACATTACACCGGCTACTATTGCCGCTATATTTATCCGTTGGGGCATCAAACGAACTCCGAATGCGATGAAACTTGGCAGGCGGCCTACCTACACTAAAATAAGACCGCACGCCAAATTTCAACCCAATCCGAGAACATTTTCCGGCCACTTATAATATACTAACTCGGACATGCCGCGGGCGCGTGCAAGTGTGGTTGGGCTCAGAACGGACAACGGAGAGAACTCGGAGAACCCAAACGAATTCAAGTTTTGAAAACATGATGATGCAATGCACATGATGACATGATGAAATGCAACACGCAAGCAAATGACAAGGCAACAACAGCGAATAACTGGAGGACACGTGGCACATCGGTCTCAGGGCGTTACACAACCGCCCTACCTGTCAGCCCCGTTCATACACCGTGGGCGCCAACCGTGGGCGGCAAAACACCCTCTCCTCGCCCGAAATCGATGTAGGCTAATATTTTAAATAGGGGCAGATGTGTAACTTCCATCAGACGTGACACAACCGCCCTACCTGTCAGCCCCGTTCATACACCATGGGCGCCAACCATGGGCGGCAAAACACCCTCTCCTCGCCCGAAATAGTTACCGGCAAATATTTGGGAGATGCGAGATTACCGTCCTATCCCCAACCGACGTGATGTACGAAATTTTAAACGGGGGATAAGTTCGTAACTTTCCCCCATTTCAGAGAAGCACGTCCCAAAGTTTGAGATCCCCCTCCCCTCCATTTCCCCATTCATACACCGTCAGCGGCACGACAACCTCCGCGCTGCGGCCAGCCTCCTCCGTCCGCTACCCCATCCTCCACCTTGCCAGAGCCGCTACCCCTACCCCGTCGTCCACTGTAAGAGATGGACGTCTCTCATCCACGGCGCTGGACCAACATCCTTTCATCGCCTCCTCTCGCTTCATTGGCGCCGTCGTCCACCTTGTCGTTGCCGCTCCTACAACCGCCTCATCCACGGCAATAGGATATATCCCCCGACCCGGCCGTCTGCCGTCTAAAGTCTTCTTCCCCACCGCCGACAGCCATCGCACCCGCAGCACCCTCAACGTATCAGCATAGGCCTACACGGCGTTGCAAGAGAGGTGGTACTCTTCCATATGTGCTTAAGTTATTGATCTCACCCGGAAAATAGATCGTCATTTGTTTACTGTACTTTTCTTGTCCGTGCCAAATCGTAGTGGCTAGTTGAAAGCAAACATTGGTTGCGAAGTAGCTTTGTCCGGTTTGCACCTTCAGATCCGCCATGGCACGGGCACTATACTTTTAAAGCTTATGGTGTGACGCCTGGATAATTAAGCTACAGTAATCTCCTGCTAATGATGCCAGGTCATCACTCTTACTATTTCTAATCCTCGGTTTGTCCAAATCATGATTCCAATTCAAATTCAAAATTAAAGTCCAAAATTCAAGTTTCTCAAACATGACAAATAAAATGTTCAAAGTGTGGCAAATATTCCATATCTAATTATGGTGGTGACCCAACACTTTTGTAAAATGTTTAAATCCTCATTTGTGAATATAACAATGGCTTAACAACCATTGAAATACCTTTTATAATTTCTAAAAAGTTAAACTATTTTATGTGTGGGTGAAACTTTTTGTGCCAGAGGTATAACTAGTAATACTAATTTAGAAACTACTTTTGTATTTTAGCTAAACTAAAGTATTGTGGAAATTAATTAAAGCAGTGAAAGGTAAATAATAAAAAGTAATTAAACACAAAAAAAAAAACTAAACAAGACAACCCCCTCCTCCTGGGCCACTTGGCCCACCTAACCACCAGGCCGGCCCAAGCGCACTGCCTCCCCCTCCCTGTTCAGAGGGGGGATCGTGGGCAACGCCGATGCTTGCCACTGCACCAGCCGTCGCCGTGGCGGCCATCCGACGGCCCTCCGGCGTTTCCCCTGCCTATATCTACCCCCTGCGCCTGCAACCCTAGCCGGCTCTCCCCATTCCCCTCGCGTCGCCCTTCTCTCCCTTCGCTCGCAACCGCGCCGCCATCGCCATGCCTCGACTTGTCCACGCGGCCATCGTCGACCCTAGCACCTAGGAGCTGGACCATCAGCTCCGTCGTCGTCTGCCGTGTCGGGCACACCCTCGAGTCCTTGGTGGGAGCCCATACATCGTCGAGTTCATCGTCGTCTTCAACCTACAGTCACCGGCGCGTCCCTGACGACTGTCACCGTTCTGCTGCTCCTAAGCCACCAACGGGCCATCGTGTGCCTCCTCGGTGAGGCACCCAACCATTCCCGTCTCCTTCCCGTGCGGATCCACCGTCGTATTCGTTGCTCTGTTCGAGGCCGAAGCCATCGTCCGCCATGGCCACGAGCTCGTCGTGGTCGTGCTTTTTCCCCGCGTATCTGGCTGCCCCAGTTGCACCCTCACGCGTGTGCGTGTGCCCAGGGCCGCGCTTCCCACGCTCTGCGTGCTTGCTCCGCTGCTGCCCGTGCCCGCGCTGCCCATTGACCCGCTTGCCGGCGCTCGCTCGCCGGTTCTCTGCTGCATTGCCGCTACTGAATCACCGCTGTTGCGCTACTACTGCGGCCGCAGCTGGTGCCTCTGCTGCGCACCGCCTAGCCACGGTCGCGCCCCGCCGCTACCGCCCTCTGCCTCACGCTCACCGCAACCGTGTCGCTTGCTTGCCGGCCGTTCATGCGCCGCCCACTGCTCGTCGTCTGCTGCTGCCTAGCACCACTGCTTGCCCGAAGCTGCAGCTGCTCATGCCCGTCCCTGGCCACACGCGCGGTTGACTGCGCCATGGCCGGGCCGGCTTCGCCGGTAGCTACTCTGTTGCCGCTGCCTGCTGCTATGCAACACTGCTATAGTAACATTCAGTTACTGTAGCAGTAGCTAGCTTTACTGACTTTACGCTGACTAGCTCTCTAAACAGCCCCTAAACATCCTTAAGACAAGTCCTAAGATGGGTAAAAATTATATGAACGGAAAGTAGACGTAACAAGCTTCATTTTGTTCCATTGGACCTGTTTCAGATAATGCATGGATTAAATCCTACAAAAATCACAAAATGCTATCTTGTGTTAAAAGGAATAGAGTTACACCCTAGCATAGTGTGTGTACGTGAGTGCGTAGTGTGTAGGCACCACAGGCGTGTGTGGCCGGCTATGCCACACCCTGGCCGCCTTTTAGTTAGTTTATAATTAGTAGTACTAGCCTAATTTATCCAATAGTAGATGATATGTGGACCCACTAATGGTTTAGAGAAAAACAAATTTAAAATAATTGTCTAAGTCAACGACATGTAGCCCCGTACACTGTTCATATGTTGACTAGTCAATCTTTGACTGGGTCAACCCAACCCCTGGCCCCACTGCCATACCCTATGCTAGAATAGCACTAGGAGACAAAATTATTTTACTGTGTAATTTATAAATATAAGTAAATTCAAAAAAATAATATAAATTAATCCATAACTCGGATGAAAATACTTTGTACATGAAAGTTGCTCAGAACGACGAGAAGAATCCGGATACGCAGCCCGTTCGTCTGCCACGCATCCCTAGCATAGTGAACACATAACTTTCCCCCTCCGGTTCATCTGTCCGAAAACGCGAAACATCGGGGATACTTTCGCGGATGTTTCCCACTTTCGTCGGTATCACCTCCTACCGCGTTAGGGCATACCTACACCGCGTATTTGCCTCGTTATGTTTTGTTATGCTTTGTTTGCCCCGTATTTACTATTTCTTCCCCCTCTTCTTCTTCGGTAGACCCCGAGACCGACGCTGATGCCATTGAGTACGACTACGGTGTTGAGGACCCCTCCTTCTTGCCCGAGCAACCAGGCAAGCCCCCCTTTGATCACCAGATATCGCCTACTCTTCTCTATACTGCTTGCATTAGAGTAGTGTAGCATGTTACTGCTTTCCGTTATTCCTATCCTGATGCATAGCCTGTCCTTGCTACTACTGTTGTTACCATTACCTGCTATCCTACTGCTTAGTATAGGATGCTAGTGTTCCATCAGTGGCCCTACACTCTTGTCCGTCTGCCATGCTATACTACTGGGCCGTGATCACTTTGGGAGGTGATCACGGGCATATACTAAATACTTTACACATTTACATTACTTATGATACTGTTCGGAGATGGGGGCTGAAGGGGCAGGTGGGTCCATCCTGGTAGAGGTGGGCCTGGGCTCCCGACGGCCCCCGACTGTTACTTTGTGGCGGAGCGATAGGGCAGGTTGAGACCACCTAGGAGAGAGGTGGGCCTGACCCTGGTCGGCGTTCGTAGATACTTAACACGTTAAACGAGATCTTGGTATTTGATCTGAGTCTGGCTACTGGCCTATATGCACTAACCATCTACGCGGGAGTAGTTATGGGTATGCCGGCGTCGTAGTATCAGCCGAAGCCTTCATGACGTCAGCGACTGAGCGGCGCGCACCGGATTGGAACGTAAGCCTGCTCTTGTATTAAGGGGGCTAGTTCTGCTTCCGGCCGCGTTCGCAACGTGCAGGTGTGCTAAGGGCGATGGGCCCAGACCCCTGTGCGGTTAGGTTTAGACCGGCGTGCTGACCTCTCTGTTGTGCCTAGGTGGGGCTGCGACGTGTTGATCTTTCGCGGCCGGGCATGACCCCGAAAAGTGTGTCCGGCCAAATGGGATCAAGCGTGTTGGGGAATGTGGTGCACCCCTGCAGGGAAGTTAATCTATTCGAATAGCCGTGATCTTCGGTAATAGGACGATTTGGAGTTGTACCTTGACCTTATGACAACTAGAACCGGATACTTAATAAAACACACCCTTCCAAGTGCCAGATACAACCGGTGGTCGCTCTCTCACAGGGCGACGAGGGGAGGATCATCGGTTAGGGTTATGCTATGCGATGCTACTTGGAGGTCTTCAGTCTACTCTCTTCTACATGTTGCAAGACGGAGGCTGCCAGAAGCGTAGTCTTCGAAAGGATTAGCTATCCCCCTCTTATTCTGGCTTTCTGCAGTTCAGTCCACCGATATGGTCCTTTACACATTTACCCATGCATATGTAGTGTAGCTCCTTGCTTGCGAGTACTTTGGATGAGTACTCACGGTTGCTTTCTCCCTCTTTTCCCCCTATCCCTTCTACCTGTTTGTCGCAACCAGATGTTGGACCCCAGGATCCATACGCCACCGTCGACGACGACTCCTACTACATCGGAGGTGCCTACTACTACGTGCTGCCCGCTGACGACGACCAGGAGTAGTTTAGGAGGATCCCAGGCAGGAGGCCTACGCCTCTTTCGATCTGTATCCCAGTTTGTGCTAGCCTTCTTAAGGCAAACTTGTTTAACTTATGTCTGTACTCAGATATTGTTGCTTCCGCTGACTCGTCTATGATCGAGCTCTTGTATTCGAGCCCTCGAGGCCCCTGGCTTGTAATATGATGCTTGTATGACTTATTTTATTTGTAGAGTTGTGTTGTGATATCTTCCCGTGAGTCCCTGATCTTGATCGTACACGTTTGCATGTATGATTAGTGTACGATTGAATCGGGGGCGTCACAAGTTCGTATCAAAGCCGACTGCCTGTAGGAATCCCCTTTCCAACTCCTTGGCCGAAGTCGAGTCTAGACATTGAAAACTGTTTTACTAACATGGCTGTGCGGCCCATGGGCCCACGTCGCCATTTGGGTGGTATTAGGATCTTTTACTCCTCGTCTATACTCTGGGATTCTGATCTCTCTTCTATTCAGCTTAAATGATTTTGCTAAAATCTAACTCTAGGTTCTCGCTACCACTTCCTGCCGGAGAACCCTTTCATTACGGATGGTCGACCGCTTCAACGGAATATTCTGACAGTACTCTCCGATATTTTCTCGAGACCTTATGCCTATTGCTTTTGCAATTCCCTACCACCGAAAAATCCTTATGGATAAATACTTACACCTGTCATTTTTACTTTTAATCCCAGTTGGTCTTGTTATTACAAGATACCCCGAAATACTCGTCATTGTTTCGATAATCCTTTGAGCTTAACGCCTTGCTGTTCTTTGTCACCTGAATACCCCTACGGATAATTCTTGCACTTATCGAGTATCCGCTCATCCCCCAGTTGTTCATGTGTTTCACAATGGTCATCGAGATACTATTCGATCCTCCAAAAATTCTTAGTAGCTTATTGCTCTGCAATACTTGTCTGCTTGCATGATGGATGCTTTCCATATGTCTGGCAATATTCGTTAGTATCCTTAGGCACCATCGTTTTGATCCCTTTGATTCAACATGAGTGCGAATGCACGCAATCATCAGTTGATCCTTTTAATTATCTTTCCGGCTCAGACGTCATTTTAAACATGAGCTGGTTCTCAATAAATCCAATTGTCGTTGATTGTACCCCTAAGGATATTCAACTTATCCATCCCTAATCAGAACATTGCTTCTGATCCCTTGATTTGAAAATCATAATTCCTTTGCATTTGAGCTCTGAATTAGTCAGTTGTTTCTAAAGTCTGATCTCCTTGCATTGTTTCTCCCTCTGGTTGAGTACCGATGCTCACACCAGATCCCTTGAGGACCACCAGATCCTTTGTTGGATTTTATCCGACAACGTCCTTCATATTCAATAAGTGTGTGAGCCTTTTCCTCGGATACATAATGCCTTTGGTAAATTGTATCCTCTGCTTTCTCAAGCATGCTCTACTATCGAGCTTGTGTTATTTATTCTTGAAATTTGTGGTATATACTCCTAAGATGCCCTGATGGGTTTAACCTATGCCTTCCCCAAACGGTATGAACCCAAAAGTTTTCGCGAGTCATACTCTTCTGTTGCTCCACCAGATAAAATTTCTACACTACAGCCTCATCAAAAGCGAGAAGTAAAATGAAAGGTTATGCATTGAAGAAGTGGGAGTCGACCTTGAGCCCTTGCGTTCATACCCATGGACCCGATGTGGAACTTTTCTTTGAAGCTTCTTGTAAATGATAATAATCCCCTTGTTATAAGTTCATCTTGTATCTGTGGACATGGTTCCGACCATGTTTCTCCTTGATTCCATTTCTCGTGCAAGTTTGAGCACTTGTTTTCTATAGAGCATTACCCTATTCCAACCTTTACTATGATCTGTCATCGAGTATTACCCCCTGGTATCTCGAGATTATCATGGAACTGCATACTTCTTATGAGTTCTTCATCAAGTGCTACATTCTCACTAATTCCAATTTTTCACGGGCTCTGAGTTATTAAACACTCAAAGACACCGATAACTGACTGAAGTCTGCACCGCGATTAAACAAATCGTGGTAACCTTCATGACTTACGAGTTTGTACCCGATCACGTCCTACCTACCCTATTTGGCTATATCATTACTGTGATGATTTTAACTGTACTACCTGGTCCTTATTCCCGGAGCACAACTTTCGGCGACGAGCTAAGATTACGACGATCTTCCTCATCATACCATTTTTCCTTAAACAACGAGCTTGATTTCGAGTTTGTGTCATACCCTTGGGTTCAATAACCTTTCGCTTCATCATTCCTTTGGCTTGATGTCATCGCCGACCGATTACATTTGCATGGAATCTCTCAACAATTGTGTCGTGATCATCATCGGCATTCTGAACTCTTCCAGGATGTCAGTTGAGTTCATTATGAGAAATACCATCCTTGCCCTCGATGATCTATGTTATCATCGACCACCTTATTGACTTCCCTCCAACACATACTTATTCGTGTTTTGAGTTATACTTGGAGATCCTTGCTATCCAACATTTGTTCTTCTTTACCTTGGAGTATTACCATCTTTTATATCAAGGATGTCGTGCTTAGCACACCCGGCCGGAGGCCCTATGGTTATAGATTCCTTTTCAGCAAGGTTATCCATTCTTCCATGAGGAAATTGTAAGACTTATTCTACAAGTTATTCCTGATGGATCCTTTGTGTTTCCAAAGTCTGACCTTTGCCTGAATACCATGTCAAAGCTATCTCGAAGCATATATATGGTACTCCAATTTTCAACAAGAACATTTAAAGCCTAATGTTAAATGTTTCCTACTCAATTATCCAAACAACGTTGTACGGGTAATGTCATGAAAAGTCTCTCCCCTAACTAAAGAGTTTTCTACATTATATCCTGTGATGGATAATATGTTCTGCTTGTCCTTGGGAAGAATATACCCTTGAAATATGTGTTTAAACACATTTTCCTTTCCATTGTTCTGTTTAAAACCTGATAAACACTTTTCCCTTTCCATTGGTTTGTTTAAACCTTCTTGTGATCTATATTGTATAAGCAGTAATATATCCTTGCTTATGTAAACACCTCGTTGTACCACTCTATTAGAAAGACCCTGTTACTTTTGTTGATGGCGTTCCGGTAACCACCGATGGACGAGAATCTTGCCTACTGGTCCGCCTCGTTCAATGAGCAGGAAAATGGTTCTCTTCATCCCTTGCCCTTGGTACTGATGTGTTGCCGACATGACCGACAGACTATCCTCTGACATGCCTTGCTTACATGATTGTGCAAGATGTCACCGACCTTCCTAATTTTAACCACATGGTGGGCCCATAACCCACAGTTCCACAGGATCGAAACCTGACTCTCCTGCACACCTTGTTAACAAAGTTATCCCTTGCTCTTGGTTTCGTAGGTAATTCGTGAGCCACCGTCCTAGTGCTCCATTCTGGTATCAGACGCAATACTTACTCTCGCTGCTCTGAACCCTTTCTCACTATGGTTCAGACCTTGAGCAACTATCTATCCGCTTGGACCCTCTCATTGTACCTTCGTACCTTACTCTCGATGTATTTTATATGTTCAACTCGAGAGGTAGTCTTATGCTCATTCATGGGTTAACCCCCAGCTTGTTTCCCTCATAATCATTCTGACGTAGCCAAGTTGCCTATTACCTATTCGTAAGTACGTTGGAGTTCCGAAGAAAGGATGACGACTTGGTCATGGTGACTTAAATTAGAGAAATGAAGACAACAACGAAAGGGATCAACCTCTTCGAGAAGAGCAACCAAGACCGAGAAGATTCGATAGAATTTCGTAGCCACGTCTTTCCCTTACTCCCCTCCTAAATCTCGGGACGAGATTTCTTGTAGTGGAGGAGATTTGTGACGCCCGGATAATTAAGCTACAGTAATCTCCTGCTAATGATGCCAGGTCATCACTCTTACTATTGCTAATCCTCGGTTTGTCCAATCATGATTCCAATTCAAATTCAAATTAAAGTCCAAAATTCAAGTTTCTCAAACATGACAAATAAAATGTTCAAAGTGTGGCAAATATTCCATATCTAATTATGGTGGTGACCCAACACTTTTGTAAAATGTTTAAATCCTCATTTGTGAATATAACAATGGCTTAAACAACCATTGAAATGCCTTTTATAATTTCTAAAAAGTTAAACTATTTTATGTGTGGGTGAAACTTTTTGTGCCAGAGGTATAACTAGTAATACTAATTTAGAAACTACTTTTGTATTTTAGCTAAACTAAAGTATTGTGGAAATTAATTAAAATAGTGAAAGGTAAATAATAAAAAGTAATTAAACACAAAAAGAACTAAACAAGACAACCCCCTCCTCCTGGGCTACTTGGCCCACCTAACCACCAGGCCGGCCCAAGCGCACTGCCTCCCCCTCCCTGTTCAGAGGGGGGATCGTGGGCAACGCCGATGCTTGCCACTGCACCAGCCGTCGCCGTGGCGGCCATCCGACGGCCCTCCGGCGTTCCCCCTGCCTATATCTACCCCCTGCGCCTGCAACCCTAGCCGGCTCTCCCCATTCCCCTCGCGTCGCCCTTCTCTCCCTTCGCTCGCAACCGCGCCGCCATCGCCATGCCTCGACTTGTCCACGCGGCCATCGTCGACCCTAGCACCTAGGAGCTGGACCATCAGCTCCGTCATCGTCTGCCATGTCGGGCACACCCTCGAGTCCTTGGTGGGAGCCCATACATCGTCAGGTTCGTCGTCGTCTTCAACCTACGGTCACCGGCGCGTCCGTGACGACTGTCGCCGTTCTGCTGCTCCTAAGCCACCAACGGGCCATCATGTGCCTCCTCGGTGAGGCACCCAACCATTCCCGTCTCCTTCCCGTGCGGATCCACCGTCGTATTCGTTGCTCTGTTCGAGGCCGAAGCCATCGTCCGCCATGGCCACGAGCTCGTCGTGGTCGTGCTTTTTCCCCGCGTATCTGGCTGCCCCAGTTGCACCCTCACGCGTGTGCGTGTGCCCAGGGCCGCGCTTCCCACGCTCTGCGTGCTTGCTCCGCTGCCGCCCGCACTGCCCATTGACCCGCTTGCCGGTGCTCGCTCGCCGGTTCTCTGTTGCATTGCCGCTACTGAATCGCCGCTGCTGCGCTACTACTGCGGCCGCAGCTGGTACCTCTGCTGCGCACCGCCTAGCCACGGTCGCGCCCCGCCGTTACCGCCCTCTGCCTCACGCTCACCGCGACCGTGTCGCTCGCTTGCCGGCCGTTAATGCGCCGCCCCACTGCTCGTCGTCTGCTGCTGCCTAGCACCACTGCTTGCCCGAAGCTGCAGCTGCTCATGCCCGTCCCTGGCCACACGCGCGGTTGACTGCGCCATGGCCGGGCCGGCTTCGCCGGTAGCTACTCTGTTGCCACTGCCTGCTGCTATGCAACACTGCTATAGTAACATTCAGTTACTGTAGCAGTAGCTAGCTTTACTGACTTTACGCTGACTAGCTCTCTAAACAGCCCCTAAACATCCTTAAGACAAGTCCTAAGATGGGTAAAAATTATATGAACGGAAAGTAGACGTAACAAGCTTCATTTTGTTCCATTGGACCTGTTTCAGATAATGCATGGATTAAATCCTACAAAAATCACAAAATGCTATCTTGTGTTAAAAGGAATAGAGTTACACCCTAGCATAGTGTGTGTACGTGAGTGCGTAGTGTGTAGGCACCACAGGCGTGTGTGGCCGGCTATGCCACACCCTGGCCGGCCTTTTAGTTAGTTTATAATTAGTAGTACTAGCTAATTTATCCAATAGTAGATGATATGTGGACCCAATAATGGTTTAGAGAAAAACAAATTTAAAATAATTGTCTAAGTCAACGACATGTAGCCCCGTACACTGTTCATATGTTGACTAGTCAATCTTTGACTGGGTCAACCCAACCCCTGGCCCCACTGCCATACCCTATGCTAGAATAGCACTAGGAGACAAAATTATTTTACTGTGTAATTTCTAAATATAAGTAAATTCAAAAAAATAATATAAATTAATCCATAACTCGGATTAAAATACTGTACATTGAAAGTTGCTCAGAACGACGAGACGAATCCGGATACGCAGCCCGTTCGTCCGCCACGCATCCCTAGCATAGTGAACACACAACTTTCCCTCCGGTTCATCTGTCCGAAAACGCGAAACACCGGGGATACTTTCCCGGATGTTTCCCCTTTCGTCGGTATCACCTCCTACCGCGTTAGGGCATACCTAGCACCGCGTATTGCCTCGTTATGTTTTGTGATGCTTTGTTTGCTCCGTATTTACTGTTTCTTCCCCCTCTTCTCTCGTAGACCCCGAGACCGACGCTGATGCCCGAGTACGACTACGGTGTTGACGACCCCTCTTCTTGCCAGAGCAACCAGGCAAGCCCCCCCTTTGATCACCAGATATCGCCTACTCTTCTCTATACTGCTTGCATTAGAGTAGTGTAGCATGTTACTGCTTTCCGTTATTCCTATCCTGATGCATAGCCTGTCCTTGCTACTACTGTTGTTACCATTACCTGCTATCCTACTGCTTAGTATAGGATGCTAGTGTTCCATCAGTGGCCCTACACTCTTGTCCGTCTGCCATGCTATACTACTGGGCCGTGATCACTTCGGGAGGTGATCACGGGCATATACTAATACTTTACACAGTTACATTACTTAGATACTGTTCGGAGGATGGGGGCTGAAGGGGCAGGTGGCTCCATCCCGGTAGAGGTGGGCCTGGGTTCCCGATGGCCCCCGACTGTTACTTTGATGGCGGAGCGACAGGGCAGGTTGAGACCACCTAGGAGAGAGGTGGGCCTGCCCTGGTCGGCGTTCGTAGATACTTAACACGTTAAACGAGATCTTGGTATTTGATCTGAGTCTGGCTACTGGCCTATATGCACTAACCATCTACGCGGGAGTAGTTATGGGTATCCCGGCGTCGTAGTATCAGCCGAAGCCTTCATGACGTCAGCGACTGAGCGGCGCGCACCGGATTGGAACGTAAGCCTGCTCTTGTATTAAGGGGGCTAGTTCTGCTTCCGGCCGCGTTCGCAACGTGCAGGTGTGCTAAGGGCGATGGGCCCAGACCCCTGTGCGCTTAGGTTTAGACCGGCGTGCTGACCTCTCTGTTGTGCCTAGGTGGGGCTGCGACGTGTTGATCTTTCGCGGCCGGGCATGACCCCAAAAGTGTGTCCGGCCAAATGGGATCAAGCGTGTTGGGGTATTGTGGTGCACCCCTGCAGGGAAGTTAATCTATTCGAATAGCCGTGATCTTCGGTAACAGGACGACTTGGAGTTGTACCTTGACCTTATGACAACTAGAACCGGATACTTAATAAAACACACCCTTCCAAGTGCCAGATACAACCGGGATCGCTCTCTCACAGGGCGACGAGGGGAGGATCATCGGTTAGGATTATTGCTATGCCGATGCTACTTGGAGGTCTTCAGTCTACTCTCTTCTACATGCTGCAAGACGGAGGCTGCCAGAAGCGTAGTCTTCGAAAGGATTAGCTATCCCCCTCTTATTCTGGCTTTCTGCAGTTCAGTCCACCGATATGGTCCTTTACACATTTACCCATGCATATGTAGTGTAGCTCCTTGCTTGCGAGTACTTTGGATGAGTACTCACGGTTGCTTTCTCCCTCTTTTCCCCCTATCCCTTCTACCTGGTTGTCGCAACCAGATGTTGGAGCCCAGGATCCATACGCCACCGTCGACGACGACTCCAACTACATCGGAGGTGCCTACTACTAAGTGCTGCCCGCTGACAACGACCAGGAGTAGTTTAGGAGGATCCCAGGCAGGAGGCCTGCGCCTCTTTCGATCTGTATCCCAGTTTGTGCTAGCCTTCTTAAGGCAAACTTGTTTAACTTATGTCTGTACTCAGATATTGTTGCTTCCGCTGACTCGTCTATGATCGAGCTCTTGTATTCGAGCCCTCGAGGCCCCTGGCTTGTAATATGATGCTTGTATGACTTATTTTATTTGTAGAGTTGTGTTGTGATATCTTCCCGTGAGTCCCTGATCTTGATCGTACACGTTTGCATGTATGATTAGTGTACGATTGAATCGGGGGCGTCACATATGGTTTCCCCCCTTTATATTCACTACCATCATCGTAGGTGCTTCGTGTCGTGCTAGCACTGCTCGTCAAGACCTCAACCCAAAGCTTACATGTTGAAATACGAATCTGATATGATGCTCATATCACTAAAACAGAGAACGTTCAATTGGTCACCTAATGTTCCTATATTCGTTTCGAAAAGGATGTGCGCCACCCACTGGTCCAACTAGTTCCACTTTCCTGATTTTTCTCTTGATGCTTAGGGTTTTCCCCTTTTATCTACTCTACTATGATCTGCATAGGTGCTTTCTGTCGTACTAGCATTACTCCACCCTTCAAGCTAAACAACACAATACTCAGAATTTGAAAGCTTAGTTGTTCAAATATGATTGTGATATGATACTCATATTAGTTAACTGACACATTTAATTGGTTAGCTAAAGGTCCCACTTGAGTTTCCAAATGCATGTCGCGACATATAGAGAGACAGCATAATTGCATTTCTTTGTCACTTCTTGACCGTACTTTCTTGTCCATACCAAATCTTAGTTGTTATTCCAAAGTAAACATCGGTTGCTAACTACCCTTTGCACGGTTTGCAGCTTCAGATCTGCCATCCCACTGCCACGGTCAACATTGTACTCATCATGCTTATGTTTTCCCCATTTTATGATGACCACAATCAGCCTACGTGGTTCATGTCGTAATAGCACTGCTCCACCCATCGAGCTAAACAAGCTTAGTTGTACAAATTCATATATGATATTATTGCTAATATTAGTAAAACTGAGAGATGTTTAATTGGTTAGCTAAATGTTCCTACTTTAGTTTCGAAATGCATGTGAGCCACACATGGAGAGACGGGAAAGAATAGTATTTCTCTGTGCACTCTAGTTCATCATGGGTGGCCAACCAACATTGTATTAAAAGACGTGTAATATCTTCAATCTGCTTGCTCTTCTGATGTTCTTTAAGATGGTACTCTTCTCTTGCGGTCGACTGGTCAGGTCGAGTTGTTTGAGACGTCTCCAACATATCTATAATTTTTGATTGCTCCATGCTATATTATCTACTGTTTTGGACTATATTGGGCTTTATTTTCTACTTTTGTATTATTTTTGGGACTAACTATTAACCGGTGGCCCAGCCCAGAATTGTTGTGTTTTGCCTATTTCAGGGTTTCGAAGAAACGGAATATCAAACGGAGTCCAAACGGAATAAAACCTTCGGGAACGTGATTTTCTCACCGAACGTGATCCAGGAGACTTGGAACCTACGCCAAGGCATCAGAGAGGCGGTCATGAGGGTGGGGGGCGCCCCCCCCTAGGGCGCGCCCCCTGCCTCGTGGGCCCCTCGTAGCTCCACCGACGTACTTCTTCCTCCTATATATACCTATGTACCCCCAAACAAACAGAGGAGGAGCCAAAAACCTAATTCCACCGCCGCAACTTTCTGTATCCACGAGATCCCATCTTGGGGCCTGTTCCGGAGCTCCGCCGGAGAGGGCCGTCATCACGGAGGGCTTCTACATCATCATAGCCTCTCCGATGAAGTGGGAGTAGTTTACCTCAGACCTTTGGGTCCATAGTTAGTAGCTAGATGGCTTCTTCTCTCTTTTTGGATCTCAATACAAAGTTCTCCCCCTCTCTTGTGGAGATCTATTCGATGTAATCTTCTTTTTGCAGCATGTTTGTTGAGACCGATGAATTGTGGGTTTATGATCAAGTCTATCTATGAATAATATTTGAATCTTCTCTGAATTGTTTTATGTATGATTAGTTATCTTTGCAAGTCTCTTCGAATTATCCGTTTGGTTTGGCCAACTAGATTGGTAGTTCTTGCCATGGGAGAAGTGCTTAGTGTTGGTGTCAAAACCGGTGGATCTCGGGTAGGGGGTCCCGAACTATGCGTCTAGGCCGGATGGTAACAGGAGGCAAGGGACATGAAGTTTTACCCAGGTTCGGACCCTCTTGATGGAGGTAAAACCCTATGTCCTGCTTGATTAATATTGATGATATGGGTAGTACAAGAGTAGATCTACCACGAGATTGGAGAGGCTAAACCCTAGAAGCTAGCATATGGTATGATTGTTGTTCTGTATGTTGTCCTACGGACTAAAACCCTCCGGTTTATATAGACACCGGAGAGGGTTAGGGTTACACAAAGTCGGTTACAATGGTAGGAGATCTATATATCCGTATCGCCAAGCTTGCTTTCCACGCCAAGGAAAGTCCCTTCCGGACACGGGACGAAGTCTTCAATCTTGTATCTTCATAGTCCAGGAGTCCGGCTGAAGGTATAGTCCGGCCATCCGGACGCCCCCTAATCCAGGACTCCCTCAGTAGCCCCTGAACCAGGCTTCAATGACGACGAGTCCGGCGCGCAGATTGTCTTCGGCATTGCAAGGCGGGTTCCTCCTCCAAGTACTTCATAGATGATTTTGAACACAAAGATAGTGTCCGGCTCTGCAAAATAAGTTTCCACATATTGCCATAGAGAGAATAATATTTACACAAATCTAATTTGCTGACGTATTCCGTAGTGTGACTTCGCACCACGGCCAAGCCTTTATTCTAATCGTTTTATTGTCCCACCTCAGCGTGTCATGCAAGGCGGTTTCCTTGGCACGTCTCGTCGAAGCAGAGATCGTGTCCCCTTATTCCGGGATTCTCATCAATACGGGCGTGGGTAACCCAACCGTGCCATTGATTACGACGCTTGGAGATAAGCGAGTTTTACCAGGCTGGTGGGGACACGCAGTTGCGTCCACCCATATAAGGGGATAAGGATCCACCTTTTCACGTACGCCTTCTTCCTCCTTTGCCTATCCATTTTCGCGCACTCGAGCTCCAGCGCCCCAGTCCACACTCCCCACCTCAACCTTTTCCAGCCATGTCCGGAGCGGGAGGCAAGTGGATGGTCTCCTCCATCACGGAGGGACACATCAAAAAACTGAGGAAGGCCGAATACTTGTCTAACGACATCGCGTACCGGCTTCCTGAAGAGGGGCAGCTCCTCCCCACCCCAAGGCCCCATGAGAGGGTAGTGTTCCTTCCCCACTTCCTCCGCGAACTGGGCTTTCCTGTCCACCCATTCATCCGGGAACTCATGTTCTACTACGGCCTGGATTTGCATGATCTGGCCCCGAACTTCATCCTCAACATCTTGGCGTGTATCGTCGTGTGCGAGGCTTTCCTCCGCATCCGCCCCCATTTCGGCCTATGGCCCAAGACTTTCAATGTCAAGCCGAAGGTGGTGCGCAGTAACCAGGTGGAGTGCGCAGGCGCCATGGTGGTGGGCACGATGCCCAACGTCTTATGGCTCGAGGGCTCCTTTGTGGAGACCCTGAAGGGGTGGCAATTGGGGTGGTTTTACATCACCGAGCCGCGCGACCCTGAGTGAGTCGCAGCCCCCGAGTTCCGGTCCGGACCCCCAACGCGGCTCACGTCCTAGAAAGAGACGGGCCTGTCGTGGGGCAGCAAAGAAGAGGTGACTGGACTGCAAACATGCATCCAAACACTGGTGAACAAGCAGCTCAAGCTTGTCAACGTAGTCCAGGTTATGCTCATCCGCCGGATCCTCCCGTGTCAACAACGGGCCTTCAATCTGTGGGAGTTCAACCCGGCGCAGCACCGAACTCTGAGCAGGCTCTTCGACACGATGTACGAAGATGCCTGGAAGGTGCTTTTCAAGGGTGCCAAGGCTCCCACATCCGCTACCGAGGATCGCGGATTCAGCGCGCAACGTCATGCTAGCGCGGTAAGTTGTTTGTACCTTTTAAAGGGTATTAGTTTTTCATAGTTTAACTCTATGCGGGATCTAAGCTCCCTTACCTTTGACAGGATTGGCAGGCGAAGTCCGGACAGATCGACTGTCCGGCTCCTTTGCCCGAAGACCCAGCCGATGCCCGCTTGGCGAAGCTGCTGGTTCCGGCACCCTATGTGGTGCCGGAGAAGAAGGCCACGAAGAAGGCCACGGGGACTCGAAAAAGTGCCCGGCGCCAGGAGGTGTCGGGTTCATCATTCGACGGCTCCAAGGCGCATTCCTCCCGTGAAGACGAGGAGGAGGAAGAAGAGACCTCTCCCCCTCCAGCGGGAGGAGAGAAGAAAAGGAAGGCCGCCCTCACTGGGGAGGCCGAAGGGTCCAAGAAGGGGAAAACCCTTCCTCCGGACTACTCCACCGACGCCGATGACGGCGGAGAGGAGTGGCCGCTCAGGGCCAAGCCCCTGGCGAAATCGTAAGTATCCGGATACCATAGTATTCCTTTATTGCACAGCTTTCCCTTATGTCGAATATGATTATGCAGCCCACCCAAAGACCGGCTCGACGCGTCGTCGGGTGGTTCACTGGACTCGTCGGATGTGAATTCGCTTCCGACGGATACCTACCCCTGCCCAACGGACGATGCCGAAGTGTTGTCCCAACAGGTTCCAAGCCAGGAGGAGGTGGTCCTGGAGGCGCCGCAAGGCGACCTCCCGGACTCCAGGAGTAAAGGGGATAAAACCCCCCAGGGCTCCAAGTCCGGCTCTAGGCCGGACACCGCTCCGGAACCTTCAAAGGTTCCAGAGTCCGGCGGGCGACCTCCTTCCAAGAGGAGCAAGCCCACCGTGCCGGTGACCCCCGTCCAACCGGAGGCGCCAGACAATCTGTTGGAGGTGCTCAAAGGCACCTCCATCGACGAGGAGCACCGCACCATTATGAGTGCGGTGGTCTAGAAGGTTCAGTCCGCCAAGAGTGGACTGGCTGAAGCTTGTGCTAGCCTTTTAACAGGCTTTGAGGTAAGTAAAGAATGTGTAAATAATATTGCCGCATAGAAAGTAGCCCCTGATGCTCTGTTTGGCGTTCGGGGAGAAAAGCCGAATAGAGGATCAAATAAAATTCACAGGAGTCTAACAAAAAGTATTCAATATGCGTGTGCAAGCTTCTCTGCTGGCGTCCGCCGCACTGACTACGGAAGTGGACACGCTAAAGCAGAACCTCGAGCAGTCCGAGCAAGAGCTCGGGCGTGCCAAGAAGCAGCTCGAGGACAAGGAAGGTAAGAAATACCTTGTTTAAAAAAGGTGCAATTGCAAAAAATGACAGGATTATCGTGGCTATTGTAGGGGCCACGTCTAAGGTGGCGACCCTTAAGAAAGCGCTGCTCGAGGCCGAGAAGAGGGCGGCCATGGAGCGCACCAAGCGGGAGAAGTATGAGGCCTAGGTTGGCAAGGTGCGGCAATAGCTCCAGGCTCTCATGAAAAAACATGAGAGTTTGGAGCTTGACTCAAAGACGCGAGCGTCCGAGCTCGCGGTGGCTATTAAAAATGCCAAGTCTGCCAAGGTCGAATCCCAGAAGACCCTCCAGGAGTTGGATGTGGTGAAAAAGATAGCGGTGGGTAAGGCATTCTTTATGCAAAGCAAACACATAAACGTGAGTTACTTGTTACTTACCCGAATCCGGAGCTCTCCAGGAGCGTTCGCAGATCTTCCCTGTAGCGTGTCCAATACCGCCGCATTCTATCAAGCCGAGGAGGGCAGCTCGACAGAGAAGGTGTTCTGGTCTCAGTATGCTGAGGCCGGACACCCCGTGCCCCTGAGCGACCAGCTGAAGCAACTGGTCGAGCTCCACAAGGCGGCCGAACAGGCCATGAAGGGCCTCATTGTTCGGCTGTGGCCTGGAGAGGCTCTGCCTGGGAGCTATTTCGGGCTGGTGCTGCGGCTGGTGGGGGCCTGTCCAAGGCTCGAAGTCATCAAGCGCTCCGTCTGCATTGAAGGTGCCCGTAGGGCCCTTGCCCGTGCTAAGGTGCATTGGGGCAAGCTGGATGATGAGAAGCTTGTGAAGGGCGGGCCACCGCCGGGGAAAGAGCATCGCAAGCCCGAGAATTATTATAAGGACGTTCTGAAGGGTGCCTGCCTTATGGCGGATGAATGTTCCAGGGATGTAACTTTTGAGTAAAACTCGCTCGTTTTGTCCTGTGTGCTGAAAACTTGTTCATATGCGCTAAGCAATGCTGTTGGAATTTAAAATATTACCTTCTGTGCGGCTGTTTATCAATTCTGAGAGATGGCGAGTCGTCGGCTTCTGCCCCTGTGCCGCTAGTGCTGGGGTGTTCGGGGATAAACCTGAGCGCTCTTTTTCCCCTGTTTGGGTCCTTCGAGGGAGGCGCTCGGCACAACGAACAAGGCAATCGGACTATAATGCGTGAACACTCTCACTTAGCCATAGAATTCTATAATTTTAAATTTCGGCAAAGCCCCTGGTATTCGGAAGACCGAGTTCGGGGCGCTATCCACGCCTTGGCCGGACAGAGCCAACTCCTCGCTCTAAGCGGCATAAGTCTTTAGGGACTCGAAAAACCTCTCGAACAGCAACCAGCTCTCGCTTCATCATGACAGTCAGTTTTAGCTTTCTCTACTGAGGTGCTCGACCCAGCTCAACTGGGGCACAATCGCAATAGTTCTCCTAGTGCTACCTTAGCCAACATAGCGGAACGTATGGCACCAAAACATAGGAGCCGGGCAAACCCAACTATTGACCCAAGACATGATTCGGAGCCGATGCATATAATGCTATAAGTTCGGGGTGCTGCACTTGTTAAAGTGTTCGGACTTCTCACACCATATTGAGTGGTACTAAAGCCCCTGGCGTATTTTGGCCGTACCAAAGTGTACGGGTGCAACATGTCGTTTAAGGAACATATTGTTGGGGAACGTAGCATAAATTCAAAATTTTCCTACGTGTCACCAAGATCTATCTATGGAGTCATCTAGCAACGAGGGAGGAGTGGATCTACATACCCTTGTAGATCAGGCGCGGAAGGGTTCAAGAGAACGGGGTTGATGGAGTCGTACTCGTCGTGATCCAAATCACCGATGATCCTAGCGCCGAACGGACGGCACCTCCGCGTTCAACACACGTACGGAGCAACGATGTCTCCTCCTTCTTGATCTAGAAAGGGGGGAGGAGAGGTTGATGGAGATCCAGCAGCACGACGGCGTGGTGGTGGAAGTAGCGGGATTCCAACAGGGCTTCGCCAAGCCCTGCGGGAGGAGGGAGATGTGTCATGGGAGGGAGAGGGAGGCACCAGGGCTTAGGTGCGGCTATCCTCCCTTCTCCCCACTATATATAGGGCAAAGGGAGAGGGGGGGCGCAGCCTTGGCCCTTCCGCCAAGGAAGGGTGCGGCCAGGGAGGAGTCCATCCTCCCCAAGGCACCTAGGAGGTGCCTTCCCCCTTTAGGACTCTTTCTTTCCCTTATCTCTTGGCGCATGGGCCTCTTGGGGCTGGTGCCCTAAGCCCATATAGGCCAAGGCGCACACCCCTACAGCCCATGTGGCCCCCCGGGGCAGGTGGACCCCCTTGGTGGACCCCCGGATCCCTTTCGGCACTCCCGGTACAATACCGATAATGCGCGAAACTTTTCCGGCGACCAAAACAAGACTTCCCATATATAAATCTTTACCTCCGGACCATTCCAGAACTCCTCGTGACGTCCGGGATCTCATCCGGGACTCCGAACAACTTTCGGGTTACCGCATACTAATATCTCTATAACCCTAGCGTCACCGAACCTTAAGTGTGTAGACCCTACGGGTTCGGGAGACATGCAGACATGACCGAGATGACTCTCCGGTCAATAACCAACAGCCGGATCTGGATACCCATGTTGGCTCCCACATGTTCCACGATGATCTCATCGGATGAACCACGATGTCAAGGACTTAATCAATCCCGTATACAATTCCCTTTGTCTAGCGGTACGATACTTGCCCGAGATTCGATCGTCGGTATCCCGATACCTTGTTCAATCTCGTTACCGGCAAGTCTCTTTACTCGTTTTGTAACACATCATCCCGTGATCAACTCCTTGATCACATTGTGCACATTATGATGATGTCCTATCGAGTGGGCCCAGAGATACCTCTCCGTTTACACAGAGTGACAAATCCCAGTCTCGATTCGTGCCAACCCAACAGACACTTTCGGAGATACCTGTAGTGTACCTTTATAGCCACCCAGTTATGTTGTGACGTTTGGCTCACCCAAAGCACTCCTACGGTATCCGGGAGTTGCACAATCTCATGGTCTAAGGAAATGATACTTGACATTAGAAAAGCTTTAGCATACGAACTACATGATCTTGTGCTAGGCTTAGGATTGGGTCTTTGTCCATCACATCATTCTCCTAATGATGTGATCCCGTTATCAATGACATCCAATGTCCATGGTCAGGAAACCGTAACCATCTATTGATCAACGAGCTAGTCAACTAGAGGCTTACTAGGGACATGGTGTTGTCTATGTATCCCCACATGTATCTGAGTTTCCTATCAATACAATTCTAGCATGGATAATAAACGATTATCATGAACAAGGAAATATAATAATAACTAATTTATTATTGCCTCTAGGGCATATAATGCAAAAATAGACAAAAGCTATGCATTTTTTATTAAGAAGGGCTGCGATCAAAGCAGAACGATACAAATAATGCGATAAGCAAAAGGTTGGACTATTTAACATGTTTGTTCCAGGGGCAGGCTGCGGAATGGTATGCGAAACAGGTATACTGCTCATGATAGAGACCACCTGGGAGTTCCGTAATGCGGCATGGCTTGTCTGCTTCCCTGGTTCTTGCATCGTTTGTGTGGCAATTGAATTGCCGAACAGGCCTTCCGAAGAATGGATTCCTGAAAGTAAGAGAAAATTAAAAAATCGGGAGCCCCTGGTGCGGTTTAAGCCGTGTTTCGGGCGTGCCGTGATGGTGCCCCTCCCCTTGTACCCATGGTATTTTTAGAGCGTAGTTATGTACGCGAAGCACTAGCGTCGCATTTTTGCGAGGGCTGGGGTTGGGGCCGCATTGCTACGCCTGCTCGCAACATGCCAGGAAGTCTTGTTGTAGGTTACTCCGGGCGCGCTTGACGGTGTCTGGACATTTAATGGCCGGACTGGAGAACTGCCTGGAGAGGCTGCTTTGTACTTCCGCTGCAAGGGCCTCCGTGTGCTCCTTCATTCGGAGGGAGCGTTCGGTGTTTCCATTAACCGTAATTACTCCTCGAGGGCCTGGCATCTTGAGCTTAAGGTATGCGTAGTGAGGTACCGTGTTGAACTTGGCGAATGCGGTTCGCCCGAGCAGTGCGTGATAGCCACTGCTTCCCTGGTTCTTGCATCGTTTGTGCGGCAATTGAACTGCCGAACAGGCCTTCCAAAGGATGGAGTCCTGAAAGTAAGAGAAAATTAAAAAAATTGGCAGCCCCTGGTACGGTTTAAGCCGTATTTTTGGGCGTGCCGTGATGGTGCCCCTCCCCCTGTACCCATGGTATCTCTAGAGCGTAGTTATGTACGCGAAGTACTGGTGTCGCCTTTTTGCGAGGGTTGGGGTTGGGGCCGCATTGCTACGCCTGCTCGGATCGTGCCAGGCGGTCTTGTTGTAGGTTACTCCGGGCGCGCTTGACGGTGTCCGGTCGTTTAGTGGCCGGACTGGAGAAATGCCTGGAGAGGCTGCTTTGTACTTCCGCTGCAAGGGCCGCTGTGTGCTCCTCCGTTCGGAGGGAGCGTTCGGTGTTTCCATTGACCGTAATTACTCCTTGAGGGCCTGGCATCTTGAGCTTAAGGTATGCGTAGTGCGGTACCGCATTGAACTTAGCGAATGCGGTTCGCCCGAGCAGTGCGTGATAACCACTGTGAAACGGGACTATGTCGAAGATTAACTCCTCGCTTCGGAAATTATCCGGAGATCCGAAAACCACTTCAAGTGTGACTGAGCCTGTACAGTTGGCCTCTACACCTGGTATTACGCCTTTAAAGGTCGTTTTGGTGGGCTTAATCCTCGAGGGATCTATGCCCATTTTCTGCACTGTATCCTGGTAAAGCAGGTTCAGGCTGCTGCCGCCGTCCATAAGGACTCTAGTGAGATAAAATCCGTCAATAATTGGGTCTAGAACCAATGCGGCGAATCCGCCATGATGGGTGCTAGTGGGATGGTCCCTTCGATCAAAGGTGATCGGGCAGGAGGACCATGGGTTGAACTTTGGGGCGACTGGCTCTACCGCGTATACGTCCCTTAACGCGCGCTTCCGCTCCCTCTTGGGGATGTGGGTTGCGTATATCATGTTCACCGTCCGCACTTCTGGGGGAAAACCCTTCTGTCCACTGTTGTTCGGCGGCCAGGGCTCTTCGTCGTCATCGCTATGCAGCCCCTTGTCGGTATTTTCGGCATTTAACTTGCCTGCCTGCTTGAACACCCAACAATCCCTGTTGGTGTGATTGGCCGGCTTTTTGGGGGTGCCATGTATCTGGCACAAGTGGTCGAGTATTCGGTCCAAACTGGACGGGCCCCTAGGATTTCTTTTGAATGGCTTTTTCCGCTGACCGAATTTATAGCCTCTAAATCCAGCGTTAACTGCCGTATCCTCAGCGTTGTCACCGTTAATGCGGCGCTTCTGCTTGTTGCGACGCGACCTGCCACTACTGTCCCTAGTATCCGAATTACCAGGGTTCTTGGTCATATTGTTGCTACGAGCAAGCCAGCTGTCTTCTCCCACGCAAAAGCGGGTCATGAGTGTCGTGAGTGCTGCCATAGATTTCGGCTTTTCCTGTCCAAGGTGCCGGGCAAGCCACTCATCACGGATATTGTGCTTGAAGGCTGCTAGGGCCTCTGCGTCCGGACAGTCGACTATTTGATTTTTCTTTGTTAGGAACCGTGTCCAGAATTTCCTGGCCGATTCCTCTGGCTGCTGAATTACGTGGCTTAGGTCATCGGCGTCTGGTGGTCGCACATAAGTGCCCTGGAAATTGTCGAGGAATGCGGCTTCCAGGTCCTCCCAACAACTGATTAATCTTGCTGGCAAGCTGTTAAGCCAATGACGAGCTGGTCCTTTAAGATTGAGTGGGAGGTATTTGATGGCGTGGAGATCATCGCCGCGGGCCATGTGGATATGAAGGAGATAATCCTCGATCCGTACCGTAGGATCTGTTGTGCCATCATATGATTCGATGTTTACGGGTTTGAAAACCTCGGGGATTTGATGATCCATTACTTCGTCTCTGAAGCATAGTGGGTGTGCGGCGCCTCTGTACTGGGCTATATCACGACGTAGCTCCAATGAGCTTTGTCGTGGGGCGCGCACGCGATCCGTAGATCGATCTTGTTTGCCTTGCCTTGTCCTCCAACATATCTCGCAGGTCAGGCGCATTTTCCCGTGCCTTGGTATGGGGTGCGGCTTGAGTGGAGGGCCGAGAGGCCTCTCTGTCGCGGCCACGAGGTGGCCGGTCGGCCGTATCAAGTGCTGGTGATGTAGGTTTAAGTGCTTCCTCCTCTAATCGGGGTAGCAACCTGCGCTTTGGGTAGCTCTTGGAGGGGCGTTCGAGTTTATGCTCTTCGGCTACAAGGACTTCAGTCCATCTGTCGATTAGCAAATCTTGATCAGCTCTAAGCTGTTGCTATTTTTTCTTGAGGCTTCTTGCCGTGGCCATAAGCCTGTCTTGAAAACGCTCTTGCTCGACGGGATCCTCTGGCACGACGAATTCATCGTCGTCGAGGCTTGCCTCGTCTTCGGAGGGAGGCATATAATTATCGTCCTCGACCTCTCTGTCTGCCGCTCTCTAATGAGGGATGGCTTCTCCATCCTCCTGTGCTAAATCTTGCTGGAGGGGGTTTTCTTCGGCACTCTCCGGAGTATTATTATCTCCCGTGCTGGAATCATCGTATTTGCTTTGGCAGGATTTTGAGCGGCGCTACTGACGCCGGCGCTTAGGCTGTTTCTTGGAGGGGTCATCCTCCGCTGTTCCATTGCCATCTCCTTCTTTTGGGGTGTCCACCATGTATATGTCATATGACGAGGTGGCTTTCCAGGGCCCAATAGCCGCTGGTTCTTCATCGTCTCCTGCATCAGCGTCCATACCGTCGATGTCTTCCGAGTCGAAGTCGAGCATGTCGGTTAAATCGTCGACAGTGGCTACAAAGTGGGTGGTGGGTGGGCTTTGAATTTCTTCATCGTCCGTATCCCAACCTTGCTGACCGTAGTCCGGCCAGGGCTCTCCTGATAAAGAAAGAGACTTTAGTGTCTTCAAAATATCGCCGAAAGGCGAGTGCTGAAAGATGTCCGCGGCAGTAAACTCCATGATCGGCGCCCAATCGGATTCGATCGGCGGGGGCGCGGAGGGTTCGGAGTCCGGAGAGGAGTCCGGCTCCTTGGAGTCATGAGTCTCGCGAAGTGCGGGGCTGGTGTTCGGCTCGATCGCCATTGGGATCGCAGCCCCCGAGGTGGCGTCCAACCACCCATCCTCGATCCGCACAGTTGGCTCCGAATTAAGGGTTGAAGCCGATGCGGGTGCGGCCTCCAGGGCACTGTTCGGCGGCAGAGCTAGATCATGCTCGTCGTGACAGTGCGGCGCGCTCGGAGTGGCTCGAATCCGTCGAAGATCAAGTCCCCGCGGATGTCAGCCGTGTAGTTTAAACTTCCAAATCTGACCTGACGGCCAGGGGCATAGCTTTCGATCTGCTCCAGATGGCCAAGTGAATTGGGCCACAGTGCGAAGCCACCGAAGAGAAAGATCTGTCCGGGGAGGAAGGTCTCACCCTAGACTGCATCGCTATTGATGATCGTAGGAGCCATCAAGCCTAACAGCGACGACATAGAGGAACTCTCAATGAAAGCACCAATGTCGGTGTCAAAACCGGCGGATCTCGGGTAGGGGGTCCCGAACTGTGCGTCTAGGCCGGATGGTAACATGAGGCAAGGGACACGAAGTTTTACCCAGGCTCGGGCCCTCTTGATGGAGGTAAAACCCTACGTCCTGCATGATTAATATTGATGATATGGGTAGTACAAGAGTAGATCTACCACGAGATCGGAGAGGCTAAACCCTAGAAGCTAGCCTATGGTATGATTGTTGTTCTGTATGTTGTCCTACGGACTAAAACCCTCCGGTTTATATAGACACCGGAGAGGGTTGGGGTTTCACAAAGTCGGTTACAATGGTAGGAGATCTATATATCCGTATCGCCATGCTTGCCTTCCACGCCAAGGAAAGTCCCTTCCGGACACGGGACGAAGTCTTCAATCTTGTATCTTCATAGTCCAGGAGTCCGGCTGAAGGTATAGTCCGTCCATCCGGACGCCCCCTAATCCAGGACTCCCTCACTTAGCTTTGGGTTCGATCTTGCGGTGTCCTTTCCCAGTGACAGAAGGGGCAGCAAGGCACATATTGCATCGTTGCCATCGAGGATAACAAGATGGGGTTTATTTCATATTGCATGAATTTATCTCTCTACATCATGTCATCTTGCTTAAGGCATTACTCTGTTTTTAACTTAATACTCTAGATGCATGCTGGATAGCGGTCGATGAGTGGAGTAATAGTAGTAGATGCAGAATCGTTTCAGTCTACTTGTCACGGATGTGATGCCTATATACATGATCATACCTAGATATTCTCATAACTATGCTCAATTCTGTCAATTGCACAACAGTAATTTGTTCACCCACCATAGAATACTTATGCTCTTGAGAGAAGCCACTAGTGAAACCTATGGCCCCCGGGTCCATTCTCATCATATGAATCTCCATCACATTAATCTTGCTTTGCTTTTTTACTTTGCCTTTACTTTTTACTTTGCATCTCTATACCAAAAATACTAAAAATATTATATCTATCAGATCTCACTCTCGTAAGTGACCGTGAAGGGATTGACAACCCCTAATCGCGTTGGTTGCGAGTAGCTATCGTTTTGTGTAGGTACGAGGGACTTGAGCGTGGCCTCCTACTGGATTGATACCTTGGTTCTCAAAAACTGAGGGAAATACTTACCCTACTCTGCTGCATCATCCCTTCCTCTTCGGGGAAATCCAACGCAAGCTCAAGAGGTAGCAAGAAGGATTTCTGGCGCCGTTGCCGGGGAGTCTACGCAAAAAGTCAACATACCAAGTACCCATCACAATCCCTATCTCTCGCATTACATTATTTGCCATTTGCCTCTCGTTTTCCTCTCCCCCACTTCACCCTTGCCGTTTTATTCGCCCTCTCTCTCTCTCTCTCTCTATCCTCCCTCTCTTTTCCGCTTGCCTTTTTGTTTGCTCGTGTGTTGGATTGTTTGTTTGTCGCGATGGCTCAAGATACTACCAAATTGTGTGACTTCACCAATACCAATAATAATGATTTCCTTAGCACTCTGATTGCTCCTCTTGCCAATACTGAATCTTGTGAAATCAATACTGGTTTGTTGAATCTTGTTATGAAAGATCAATTCGCCGGCCTTCCTAGTGAAGATGCCGCTACTCATCTGAATAGCTTCATTGATTTATGTGATATGCAAAAGAAAAAAGATGTCAATAATGATGTCATTAAATTGAAGCTATTTCCTTTTTCGCTTAGAGATCATGCTAAAGCTTGGTTTTCGTCTTTGCCTAAAAATAGTATTGATTCTTGGAACAAGTGCAAAGATGCTTTTATCTCTAAGTATTTCCCTCCCGCTAAGATCATCTCTCTTAGAAACGATATTTTGAACTTTAAGCAACTTGATCATGAACATGTTGCACAAGCTTGGGAGAGAATGAAATTAATGATACGTAATTGCCCTACTCATGGTTTGAATTTGTAGATGATTATACAAAAATTTTATGCCGGATTGAATTTTGCTTCTAGAAATCTTTTAGATTCGTCCGCGGGAGGCACTTTTATGGAAATCACTTTAGGAGATGCTACTAAACTCCTAGATAATATTATGGTTAATTATTCTCAATGGCATACTGAAAGATCTTCTAATAAAAAAGTGCATGCGATAGAAGAAATCAATGTTTTGAGTGGAAAGATGGATGAACTTATGAAATTATTTGCTACTAAGAGTGTTTCCTCTGATCCTAATGATATGCATTTGTCTACTTGGATTGAGAACAACAATGAATCTATGGATGTGAATTTTGTTGGTAGGAATAATTTTGGTAACAACGCTTATAGAGGGAATTTTAATCCTAGGCCATATCCTAGTAATCCTTCTAATAATTATGGGAATTCCTACAACAACTCTTATGGAAATTATAATAAGATTCCCTCTGAATTTGAGAATAGTGTTAAAGAGTTTATGAATTCACAAAAGAATTTTAATGCTTTGCTTGAAGATAAATTGCTTAAAGTTGATGATTTGGCTAGGAACGTCGATAGAATTTCTCTTGAGGTTGATTCTTTAAAGCTTAGATCTATTCCTCCTATGGACGATATCAATGAGTCTCTCAAAGCCATGAGAATTTCCATTGATGAGTGCAAGGAAAGAACCGCTAGGATGCGTGCTTCCAAAGATGCCTTTATTAAAGCGTTTTCTTCCAATTCCTATGAAAATCAAGATGAAGATCTAAAAGTTATTGATGTGTCTCCTATTAAATCTTTGTTTTGCAATATGAATCTTGATGAAACTGAATATGATCTTCCTTTACCTAGAAGGCGTTCTAAAAATTCGGAGTATTTATATCTTTATGATGAAATTGATGAAAGTGGGATTGAAAGAAATAAAAATCTAGATGTTACTAAACCCACTATATTGGATTTCAAGGAATTTAATTATGAAAGTTGCTCTTTAATTGATTGTATTTCCTTGTTGCAATCTGTGCTAAATCTCCACATGCTTATAGTCAAAAGAAAGCCTTCACCGAACATATTGTTGATGCCTTGATGCAATCTTATGAAGAAAAACTTGAGTTGAAAGTTTCTATCCCTAGAAAATTCTATGATGAGTGGGAACCAACTATTAAAATTAAAATTAAAGATCATGAGTTTTATGCTTTGTGTGATTTGGGTGCTAGTGTCTCTACTATTCCCAAGACTTTGTGTGATTTGCTAGATTTCCGTAATTTTGATGATTGCTCTCTAAACTTGCATCTTGCAGATTCTACTATTAAGAAACCTATGGGAAGGATTAATGATGTTCTTATTGTTGCAAATAGAGAATTATTGTTGGAAATATGCCCTAGAGGCAATAATAAATTGTTATTATTATATTTCCTTGTTCATGATAATCGTTTATTATCCATGCTAGAATTGTATTGATAGGAAACTCAGATACATGTGTGGATACATAGACAACACCATGTCCCTAGTAAGCCTCTAGTTGACTAGCTCGTTGATCAATAGATGGTTACGGTTTCCTGACCATGGACATTGGATGTCATTGATAACGGGATCACATCATTAGGAGAATGATGTGATGGACAAGACCCAATCCTAAGCCTAGCACAAAGATCATGTAGTTCGTATGCTAAAGCTTTTCTAATGTCAAGTTTCATTTCCTTAGACCATGAGATTGTGCAACTCCCGGATACCGTAGGAGTGCTTTGGGTGTGCCAAACGTCACAACGTAACTGGGTGGCTATAAAGGTACACTACAGGTATGTCCGAAAGTGTCTGTTGGGTTGGCACGAATCGAGACTGGGATTTGTCACTCCGTGTAAATGGAGAGGTATCTCTGGGCCCACTCGGTAGGACATCATCATAATGTGCACAATGTGACCAAGGAGTTGATCACGGGATGATGTGTTACGGAACGAGTAAAGAGACTTGCCGATAACGAGATTGAACAAGGTATCGGGATACCGACGATCAAATCTCAGGCAAGTACAATACCCGCTAGACAAAGGGAATTGTATACGGGATTGATTAAGTCCTTGACATCGTGGTTCATCCGATGAGATCATCGTGGAACATGTGGGAACCAACATGGGTATCCAGATCCTGCTGTTGGTTATTGACCGGAGAGTCATCTCGGTCATGTCTACATGTCTCCCGAACCCGTAGGGTCTACACACTTAAGGTTCGGTGACGCTAGGGTTATAGAGATATTAGTATGCGGTAACCCGAAAGTTGTTCGGAGTCCCGGATGAGATCCCGGACGTCACGAGGAGTTCTGGAATGGTCCGGAGGTAAAGATTTATATATGGGAAGTCTTGTTTTGGTCGCCGGAAAAGTTTCGCGCATTATCGGTATTGTACCGGGAGTGCCGAAAGGGATCCGGGGGTCCACCAAGGGGGTCCACCTGCCCTGGGGGGCCACATGGGCTATAGGGGTGTGCGCCTTGGCCTATATGGGCCAAGGGCACCAGCCCCAAGAGGCCCATGCGCCAAGATATAAGGGAAGGAAAGAGTCCTAAAGGGGGAAGGCACCTCCTAGGTGCCTTGGGGAGGATGGACTCCTCCCTGGCCGCACCCTTCCTTGGAGGAAGGGCCAAGGCTGCGCCCCCCCTCTCCCTTGGCCCTATATATAGTGGGGAGAAGGGAGGGCAGCTGCACCTAAGCCCTGGCGCCTCCCTCTCCCTCCCATGACACATCTCCCTCCTCCTGCAGCGCTTGGCGAAGCCCTGTTGGAATCCCGCTACTTCCACCACCACGCCGTCGTGCTGCTGGATCTCCATCAACCTCTCCTCCCCCCTTGCTGGATCAAGAAGGAGGAGACGTCGCTGCTCCGTACGTGTGTTGAACGCGGAGATGCCGTCCGTTCGGCGCTAGGATCATCGGTGATTTGGATCACGACGAGTACGACTCCATCACCCCCATTCTCTTGAACGCTTCCGCGCGCGATCTACAAGGGTATGTAGATCCACTCCTCCCTCGTTGCTAGATGACTCCATAGATAGGTCTATTGCGTAGGAAAATTTTGAATTTATGCTACGTTCCCCAACAGTGGCATCATGAGCTAGGTCTATTGCGTAGATTCTATGCACGAGTAGAACACAAAGTAGTTGTGGGCGTTGATTTTGTTCAATATGCTTACCGTTACTAGTCCAATCTTGATTCGGCGGCATTGTGGGATGAAGCGGCCCGGACCGACCTTACACGTACTCTTACGTGAGACTGGTTCCACCGACTGACATGCACTAGTTGCATAAGGTGGCTAGCGGGTGTCTGTCTCTCCCACTTTAGTCGGATCGGATTCGATGAAAAGGGTCCTTATGAAGGGTAAATAGCAATTGGCATATCACGTTGTGGTTTTTGCGTAGGTAAGAAACGTTCTTGCTAGAAACCCATAGCAGCCACGTAAAACATGCAAACAACAATTAGAGGACGTCTAACTTGTTTTTGCAGGGTATGCTATGTGATGTGATATGGCCAAAAGGATGTCATGAATGATATATGTGATGTATGAGATTGATCATGTTCTTGTAATAGGAATCACGACTTGCATGTCGATGAGTATGACAACCGGCAGGAGCCATAGGAGTTGTCTTAATTTATTTATGACCTGCGTGTCAACATAAACGTCATGTAATTACTTTACTTTATTGCTAACCGTTAGCTGTAGTAGTAGAAGTAATAGTTGACGAGACAACTTCATGAAGACACGATGATAGAGATCATGATGATGGAGATCATGGTGTCATGCCGGTGACGATGATGATCATGGAGCCCCGAAGATGGAGATCAAAAGGAGCAATATGATATTGGCCATATCATGTCACTATTTGATTGCATGTGATGTTTATCATGTTTTTGCATCTTATTTGCTTAGAACGACGGTAGTAAATAAGATGATCCCTCATTAAAATTTCAAGAAAGTGTTCCCCCTAACTGTGCACCGTTGCGAAAGTTCGTCGTTTAGAAGCACCACGTGATGATCGGGTGTGATAGATTCTTACGTTCACATACAACGGGTGTAAGCCAGATTTACACACGCGAAACACTTAGGTTGACTTGACGAGCCTAGCATGTACAGACATGGCCTCGGAACACAAGAGACCGAAAGGTCGAGCATGAGTCGTATGGTAGATACGATCAACATGAAGATGTTCACCGATGATGACTAGTCCGTCTCACGTGATGATCGGACACGGCCTAGTTGACTCGGATCATGTAATCACTTAGATGACTAGAGGGATGTCTATCTGAGTGGGAGTTCACAAGATGAACTTAATTATCCTGAACATAGTCAAAAGGTCTTCGCAAATTATGTCGTAGCTCGCGCTTCAGTTCTACTGTTTAGATATGTTCCTAGAGAAAATTTAGTTGAAAGTTGATAGTAGTAATTATGCGGACTAGGTCCGTAGACTGAGGTTTGTCCTCATTGCTTCATAGAAGGCTTATGTCCCTAATGCACCGCTCAGTGTGCTGAACCTCGAACGTTGTCTATGGATGTTGCGAACATCTGACATACACATTTTGATAACTACGTGATAGTTCAGTTAAACGGCTTAGAGTTGAGGCACCGAAGACGTTTTGAGATGTCGCGAAACATATGAGATGTTTCGAGGGATGAAATTGGGATTTCAGGCTCGTGCCCACGTCAAGAGGTATAAGACCTCCGACGATTTTCTTAGCCCGCAAACTAAGGGAGAAAAGCTCAATTGTTGAGCTTATGCTCAGATTGTCGGAGTACAACAATCGCTTGAATCAAGTGGGAGTTGATCTTCCAAATGAAATAGTGGTAGTTCTCCGAAGTCATTACCACCAAGCTGCTAGAGCTTCATGATGAACTATAATATATCAGGGACATATATGATGATCCTTGAGATATTCGCGATGTTTGACACCACAAAAGTAGAGATCAAGAAGGAGCATCAATTGTTGATGGTTGGTGAAACCACTAGTTTCAAGAAGGGCAAGGGCAAAAAGGGATGCTTCATGAAACGGCAAATCAGTTGCTGCTCTAGTGAAGAAACCCAAAGTTGAACCCAAACCCGAGACTAAGTGCTTCTGTAATAAGGGGAATAGTCATTGAAGCAGAACCACCCTAGATACTTGGTAGATGAGAAGGCTGGCAAGGTCGACAGAAGTATATTGGATATGCATTATAATGTGTACTTTACTAGTACTCCTAGTAGCACTAGGGTATTAGATACCGGTTCGGTTGCTAAGTGTTAGTAACTCAAAACAAAAGGCTACGGAATAAACGGAGACTAGCTAAAAGGTGAGATGACGATATGTGTTGGAAGTATTTCCAAGATTGATCAAATATCGTACGCTCCCTCTACCCTCGAGATTGGTATTAAAACCTAAATAATTGTTATTTGGTGTTGGCGTTGAGCATAGACATGATTGGATTATGTCTATCGCAATACGGTTATTCATTTAAAGAGAATAATGGTTACTCTGTTTATTTGAATAATACCTTCAATGGTCTTACACCTGAAATGAATGGCTTATTGAATCTCGATCGTAGTGATACACATGTTCATGCCAAAAGATAGTAATGATAGTACCACCTACTTGTGGCACTGCCACGTAAGTCATATCGGTATAAAACGCATGAAGAAGCTCCATGTTGATGGATCTTTGGGCTCACTTGTTTTGAAAGGTTTGAGACATGCGAACCATGTCTATCGGTGTATATGCATGAAGAAACTCCATGCAAATGGACCGTTTGGACTCACTTGATTTTGAATCACTTGAGACATGCAAATCATACCACATGGGCAAGATGACTGAAAGCCTCGTTTTCAGTAAAATGGAACTAGAAAGCAACTTGTTGGAAGTAATACATTTTGATGTGTGCAATCCAATGAGTGCTGAGGCATGTAGTGGATATCGTTATGTTCTTACTTCACAGATGATTTGAGTAGATGTTGAGTATATTTACTTGATGAATCACGAGTCTGAATTATTGAAAGGTTCAAGTAATTTCAGGGTGAAGTTGAAAGATCGTCGTGACAAGAGGATAAAGTATCTATGATATGATCATAGAGATGAATATCTGAATTACGAGTTTGGCACAGAATTAAGACATTGTGGAAATTGTTTCACAACTAATACAGCCTGGAATACCATAGTGTGATGGTGTGTCCGAACATCATAACTGCACCCTATTGGATATGATGCATACCATGATGTTTCTTATCGAATTACCACGATAGTTTATGGGTTAGGCATTAAAGACAACCACATTCACTTTAAATAGGGCACCACGTAATTCCGATGAGATGACACCATATGAACTATGGTTTAGAGAAACCTAAGCTGTCATTTCTTAGAAGTTTGGGGCTACGACGCTTATGTGAAAAAGTTTCAGGCTGATAAGCTCGAACCCAAAGCGGATAAATGCATCTTCATAGGACACCCAAAACAGTTGGGTATACCTCCTGTCTCATATCCGAAAGCAATAAGGGATTGTTTCTAGAATGGGTCCTTTCTCGAGGAAAAGTTTGTCTCGAAAGAATTGAGTGGGAGGATGGTGGAGACTTGATGTGGTTATTGAACCGTCTCTTCAACTAGTGTGTGGCAGGGCACATGAGTTGTTCCTGTGGCACCTACACCAATTGAAGTGGAAGCTTATGATAGTGATCATGAAACTTCAGATCAAGTCACTACCAAACCTCATGGGATGACAAGGATGCGTACTACTTCAGAGTGGTACGTAATCCTGTCTTGGAAGCCATGTTGCTAGACAACAATGAACCTACGAGCTATGGAGAAGCGATGGTGGGCCTGGATTCCAAAATGGCTCGAGGCCATATAATCCGAGAGAGGATCCATATATGAAAACAAAGTGTAGACTTTGGGAGAACTACTTGATGGTCGTAAGGCTGTTAGGTACATATGGAGTTTAAAAGGAAGACGGACAATGATGGTAGGTATCACCATTAAGAAAGCTCGACTTGTCGTTAAGATGTTTTCCGACAAGTTCAAGGAGTTGACTGTGATGAGACTTTCTCACTCATAGCGATGCTAAGAGTCTGTTGGAATTATATTAGCAATTACTGCATTATTTGTGAAATCTTGCAGATAGGATGCCAAAAACCATTGTTTCCTCGACGATTTTTGAGGAAAGGTTGTATGTGATACAACCGAAAGGTTTTGTTAATCCTGAAAGATGCTAATAAGTATGCAAAGCTCCAGCAATCCTTCTAAGGACTGGAGTAAGCATCTCGGAGTTGGAATGTATGCTTTGATGAGATGATCAAAGATTTTGGGTGTATACAAAGTTTATGAGAAACTTGTATTTCCAAAGAAGTGAGTGGGAGCACTATAGAATTTCTGATGAATATATGTTGTTGACATATTGTTGATCAGAAATGACGTAGAATTTTTGGAAAGCATATAGGGTTATTTGGAAAGTGTTTTTCAATGGAAAGCCTGGATTAAGCTACTTGAACATTGAGCATCAAGATCTATAAGGATAGATCAAAACGCTTAATGGTACTTTCAAATGAGCACATACCTTGACATGATCTTGAAGGTGTTCAAGATGGATCAGTCAAAGAAGGAGTTCTTACCTGAGTTGTAAGGTATGAAGTTAAGACTTAAAGCTCGACCACGGCAGAAGAAAGAGGAAGGACGAAGGTCGTCCCCTATGCTTTTGTCATAGGCTCTCTACAGTATGCTATGCTGTGTGCCGCACCTGAAGTGTGCCTTGCCATGAGTCAGTCAAGGGGTACAAGAGTGATCCAAGAATGGATCACAGGACAGCGGTCAAAGTTATCCTTAGTAACTAGTGGACTAAGGAATTTTCTCGATTATGGAGGTGGTAAAAGAGTTCGTCGTAAAGGGTTACGCCAATGCAAACTTTGACACTAATCCAGATTATTCCGAGTAGTAAACTGGATTCGTATAGTAGAACAGTTATTTGGAATAGCTCCAAATAGAACATGGTAGCTGCATCTAGGAGATGACGTAGAGATTTGTAAAGCACACACGGATCTGAAAGATTCAGACCCGTTGACTATAACATCTTTCACAAGCATAACATGATCAAACCCAGAACTCATCGAGTGTTAATCACATGGTAATGTGAACTAGATTATTGACTCTAGTAAACTCTTTGGGTGTTAGTCACATGGGGATGTGACCTTGAGTATTAATCACATATCGACGTGAACTGGATTATTGACTCTAGTGCAAGTGGGAGACTGTTGGAAATATGCCCTAGAGGCAATAATAAATTAGTTATTATTATATTTCCTTGTTCATGATAATCGTTTATTATCCATGCTAGAATTGTATTGATAGGAAACTCAGATACATGTGTGGATACATAGACAACACCATGTCCCTAGTAAGCCTCTAGTTGACTAGCTCGTTGATCAATAGATGGTTACGGTTTCCTGACCATGGACATTGGATGTCATTGATAACGGGATCACATCATTAGGAGAATGATGTGATGGACAAAGACCCAATCCTAAGCCTAGCACAAGATCATGTAGTTCGTATGCTAAAGCTTTTCTAATGTCAAGTATCATTTCCTTAGACCATGAGATTGTGCAACTCCC